>NC_069506.1:92989565-93589565 GCF_027579735.1 Bombina bombina
GTCACACTGACTTCTGCTCCTGCTCAGATTGGGCCATTCTCGACAAAGAGGACATGGCCAAAAGGAGAACATTAAAATAGACCTTCCAACCCCAATAAGGATCCATCAGCCTGACTGATGACAGGGAACCTGGGATAGGTACGGACTTCCTGAGAATCTCGATCGGACTCCCCATTCAGATACAAACATTCGAATCCCTTCGGATAGTCAGATTAAAGGAATGATTGTAGTGAATACCATTCCAGAAGAGACTGTTCATAGAAAGGATCGCTGACAAAGGTCCGTATTGGGACTCCGTCCACCACAAAACTTGAGACACCTCCGTCGATGTAGGAGGAACTCTCTTTCACAGAAAAGGATCTACCCATTGAGAGGTTCCAATAGTACAAACCCAAAAGACCAAATCCTCAGAGCAGAATGCTCAACTGAGGAACTTTAGGAATAATTGGAAGAACTCCTGATCCAAGGACCCCCATAGGGCACTCTCTCCCCACTGATAGGGAAGTGACAAAGTTAAAACCGCCCGGGAGAGCTAAAAGAAAAATCCCATAGGACAGGGAGAACTGGACAGACCCTGGAGATCGAGTTCCTCAACCGGTATTCCATGTAGGTCCACTAAAACGGACTTACCAATGCCATGTCAAAGTCTCGGCCTCGGCTGAATACCTCACCCCCCACCACAGCGCCATAAAGGCCAGAAGGGGGACTGGAGGCATAACCCAAAGTGGGAAAACTCTAACTTCGCACATATGAAGAAAAAATCTTCCTATCTGTAAGACCCCAATCCAGCATCCAATGGTTCACCCTGGTGCCTACACCAGAAAACTCAGGTCTAGATCCAACTCTGAGGATCAAAAAGACCAGAAAAATCCCTAAAAGTCTACTGGAGATGATGGTAAGAAAAACCAGAACCGCCAAGACCCGGAGCTACTATAAAACTAGAAGCAGGATACTGCCACATTACACCCCTGATCCAGAAGAAAAACCTAGGATCAGAATGGGTTTCACTGGAAGATACGGTCCCTAAGAAACCGGTTTTGTCCAAACGGATGAAAACAGGAAAGATATCATCTTCCTGCACAAGGTAGAGAGAACCTTATAAACTCCTCAAGAAGGAGATCTAATAAGCTCTGCTTAAGAAACATAAAATCAAAATAGGAGGGAGGTCCCTCCTCTTAAAGGTCCATGCACCACCGTGGATGAAAGTGATCTCACTGTGCAATGGGTGCCGGTAAAAAGACTCCAAAAGTCACCTGTAACTTCCTCTCTCTGCCGAAAGGCAAACTCAAGAGAGGAAACAAACTTGCCCAGAACAGAAAGTGAAGCCTAGCTCTGGCCTCTGGGACCCCTGGTTCCAAAATGATCCAGCATCAAGCGCTTACCCAAGATAATACCTAAAACAGGTCCTGTCTGTCATCTAGGATAGATGGACCTGTTTTGTCTGGACCGGAACAGAGAAAAACTCCATTCAGGTCCTGCCTGTCAAATAGGATACAACATATCTGCCAGAACACCCAAGGGCTAACAGAAAATTCTTAAATTCCAGCAAAGCTAGAAAAAACTGAGATAAAAATAAAATCAGAGACTTAAATATTGTCTCAAAAATATTGAGGAAAACATCACTCGAATAGAGACCTGGAAGCTTCCACCGGAAGTCTCCAACAATCTCGACCATCAAAGTCGTTAGTACAAAAGAAACCCATTAATTATACGTCTTCCTAAAGACGTTCTACAATGACCCAGAGCTCTAAAAACAAAATACAATCCAAAACGGAAAAGCAAAAGAAAATCGGCTAGTGCACAAAAGTGATAAGCCAAAGGAGTGTGAAAAAAAAACAAGTCCAGCCTGTCATACACACAAACCCCCCGTAGAGCTTGGAACTGGGATTCTTTAGAAGTAAACGCAGGCGTGCCATTCTAAGTCTAAATGCCAAATCCATCAACTTTGCAAACTCCAACCCTGGAGGTCCTACCTCTGAAGCCTCAGAGGGAACCACATCCCCAGATGATGATCAGATACAATCGTCATTTTACACGACGGTCCTGAGCAGGAGTGCATGGATTAACCCTTCGCTTGCATGTAGAAGGGATAGGTAAAATTGCTAAGGCCGTGAGATGGCCATGCGGAGCTGCGCAGTAACCTCTGGAGGAAAAAAGCCCCCTTCAGCCGAAGGAGCAGGGGTACTCGGGAAACTACTGTGTAAGAACAGAAGATTCTAGGGAACACACCTCACGGGACGAGGAATCCTCAGAGGCGGACGGCTCAGTGGTTTCTAACATCAACATTGGTTGATGAGAACACCTATTGCGGCATACGGAACATAATTGAGAGGGCTGGGCTACCGGGTCTCCTCACAATATACACAGGTATCAAATTCTGAATCTGAGGGATCCCCCTCTAAAAAATCAGAATCCTCCATATTTCGTCTAATTTAAATTATAGAAAGAACAACTGGCACCTTCTATCCCCAATGGCTGGGGCACTCACCACCTCTTATGACCCAGACAGGTAGAGAAGAGTTGCTCCTCTCAGCAGAAACTCGGTCAGGAATCAGAAATGGGAGAAAAACGTGACCACACCTGGTCACTTGGTGCATCATACAGGACCGCTGCAGCTAAGTAAAAAGCGTGCCAGCTAATAAAACTGCGCAGCTTCAAGTGAAAAACAACTGTCGTTCCGTATAAGCCTATGAGCCCAAACGTCTCTTACACATAAGCAGTCGAATATCACATAAATATGATTAAAAAAACCCTGTTTAATAATCCCCTCAGGAGATATTAAACCCTTGATTCCATAAAGATAAAGGAGTCCCACTGTGACCCTGTTTCTATCGTTAACATGTGTGTCAAAAATAAACGATCTTACTGGAATCTATGCGTGGAACAGTAACATGGTCCTTCAGTTTGACAGATGGTAGCAGCACTTCTGACATGGACTTGAGTGAAGAAAGCAGGCAGCGAAACTCATCAACGCTGATTGCTTAAGGGATGTTAATATGAGTCTGGATGGTTTCGCAGAAAGACTCTCCCTGCATCTCCAGACTCTAACTTTCATTCAATGCTCTCACTGAGAGGCTGACAAGACTACTTAAAACTCCAGTCCCATCTCGAAGGGCAGGTACCCTTCCTAAGGAACTACTCCGAAATCTTCTGACACTTCTCTGCCAACCTCCTGTGACGAAAGGCAAATAATGACTGGGGGATGAGGGAAGTGGGGGAGGTATTTAAGCCTTTGGCAGGGGCGTCTTTGCCTCCACCTGGTGGCCAGGTTCTGTATTTCCCATAATTAATGCAGCTGTGGACACTTCCTGTATTAAAAAGGAAAGAGAGGTGAGGTGATTAGATGGGCAAGGCTACCTTATACAAGCTCAGAACAGGCTCAATCAGCAGAATGAATTCACACACTGTCGAAATGCTACAGAAATTCAAAGGCTGAATCTTGCAATTACATTGCTATAACAACAGGGGGCGGCACAAGTTTATTGTTTAACATTTCCTTATATTGTTACCAATAACTTTTTTACAAATAAACTGCGCTTTCAATATAAGTCACTTTACTTTTTGACTTAACATTATAGAATGATATTTTGTGACAATTTACTTGATTAATGAGGAGGTGGAATACTAAAAGCATCATTGTAGCAAATGTTCACCACAGAATTTAAAGGGACACTAAAGTCAAAATTAAACTTCCATGAGTCACAGCATACAATTTTAAGCAACTTTCTAATTTACTCCTTCTAGCAATTTTTCTTTCCTCTTTGGTATCGTTATTTGAAAAGCAGGAATGTAGCCGCCCATTTTTGGTTCAGAACCTGGGTTGCGCTTGTTATTGGTGGTTAAATGTAGTCACCAATCAGCAATTGCTAGCCAGGGTTCTGAACCAAAAATGCCAGGCTCCTAAGCATACATTCTTACTTTTCAAATAACGATACCAAGAGAAGAAGAAAAATTGCTAGAAGGAGTAAATTAGAAAGTTGCTTAAAATTGTATGCTGTGACTCATGGAAGTTTAATTTTGACTTTAGTGTCCCTTTAAATTCTGTGGTGAACATTTGCTACAATGTATGCTTTTAGTATTCCACCTCCTCATTAATCAAGTAAATTGTCACAAAATATCATTCTATAATGTTAAGTCAAAAAGTAAAGTGACTTATATTGAAAGCGCAGTTTATTTGTAAAAAAGTTATTTGGTAGCAATATAAGGAAATGTTAAACAATAAACTTGTGCCGCCCCCTGTTGTTATAGCAATGTAATTGCAAGATTCAGCCTTTGAATTTCTGTAGCATTTCGCAGTGTGTGAATTCATTCTGCTGATTGAGCCTGTTCTGAGCTTGTATAAGGTAGCCTTGCCCATCTAATCACCTCACCTCTCTTTCCTTTTTAATACAGGAAGTGTCCACAGCTGCATTAATTATGGGAAATACAGAACCTGGCCACCAGGTGGAGGCAAAGACGCCCCTGCCAAAGGCTTAAATACCTCCCCCACTTCCCTCATCCCCCAGTCATTATTTGCCTTTCGTCACAGGAGGTTGGCAGAGAAGTGTCAGAAGATTTCGGAGTAGTTCCTTAGGAAGGGTACCTGCCCTTCGAGATGGGACTGGAGTTTTAAGTAGTCTTGTCAGCCTCTCAGTGAGAGCATTGATGAAAGTTAGAGTCTGGAGATGCAGGGAGAGTCTTTCTGCGAAACCATCCAGACTCATATTAACAACTCCTTAAGCAATCAGCGTTGATGAGTTTCGCTGCCTGCTTTCTTCACTCAAGTCCATGTCAGAAGTGCTGCTACCATCTGTCAAACTTGAAGGACCATGTTACTGTTCCACGGCATAGATTCCAGTAAGATCGTTTATTTTTGACACACATGTTAACGATAGAAGACAGGGTCACAGTGGGACTCCTTTATCTTTATGGAATCAAGGGTTAATATCTCCTGAGGGGGATTATTAAACAGGGTTTTTTTAATCATATTTATGTGATTTCGACTGCTTATGTGTAAGAGACGTTTGGGCTCATAGGCTTATACGGAACGTACAGGTTGTTTTTCACTTGAAAGCTGCGCAGTTTTATTAGCTGGCACGCTTTTTACTTAGCTGCAGCGGTCCTGTATGATGCACCATGTGACCAGGTGTGGTCACGTTTTTCTCCCATTTCTGATTCCTGACCGAGTTTCTGCTGAGAGGAGCAACTCTTCTCTACCTGTCTGGGTCATAAGAGGTGGTGAGTGCCCCAGCCATTGGGGATAGAAGGTGCCAGTTGTTCTTTCTATAATTTAAATTAGACGAAATATGGAGGATTCTGATTTTTTAGAGGGGGATCCCTCTGATTCAGAATTTGATACCTGTGTATATTGTGAGGAGACCCGGGTAGCCCAGCCCTCTCAATTATGTTCCGTATGCCGCAATAGGGTGTTCTCATCAACCAATGTTGAGATGTTAGAAACCACTGAGCCGTCCGCCTCTGAGGATTCCTCGTCCCGTGAGGTGTGTTCCCTAGAATCTTCTGTTCTTACACATGTAGTTTCCCCGAGTACCCCTGCTCCTTCGGCTGAAGGGGGCTTTTTTCCTCCAGAGGTTACTGCGCAGCTCCGCATGGCCCATCTCTACGGCCTCTTAGCAATTTTACCTATCCCTTCTACATGCAAGCGAAGGGTTAATCCATGCACTCCTGCCTCAGGGACCGTCGTGTAAAATGACGATTGTATCTGATCAGTCATCTGGGGATGTGGTACCCTCTGAGGCTTCAGAGGTAGGACCTCCAGGGTTGGAGTTTGCAAAGTTGATGGATTTGGCATTTAGAACTTAGAATGCACGCCTGCGTTTACTTCTAAGAGAATCCCAGTTCCCAAGCTCTACGGGGGGTTTGTGTTGTATGACAGGCTGGACTTGTTTTTCTTTTTCACACTCCTTTGGCTATCACTTTTGTGCACTAGCCGATTTTCTTTTGCTTTTCCGTTTTGGATTGTATTTTGTTTTTAGAGCTCTGGGTCATTGTAGAACGTCCTTTTAGGAAGACGTTATAATTAATGGGTTCTTTTGTACTAACGACTTTGATGGTCGAGATTGTTGGAGGACTTCCGGTGGAAGCTTCCAGGTCTCTATTCGAGGTGATGTTTTCCCTCAATATTTTTGAGACAATATTTAAGTCTCTGAGTTTTTATTTTTATCTCAGTTTTTTTTCTAGCTTTGCTGGAATTTAAGAATTTTCTGTTAGCCCTTGGGTTTGTTCTGGCAGATATGTTGTATCCTATTTGACAGGCAGGACCTGAATGGAGTTTTTCTCTGTTCCGGTCCAGACAGAACAGGTCCATCTATCCTAGATGACAGGACAGGACTGTTTTAGGTATTATCTTGGGTAAGCGCTTGATGCTGGATCATTTTGGAACCAGGGGTCCCAGAGGCCCAGAGCTAGGCTTCACTTTCTGTTCTGGGCAAGTTGTTTCCTCTCTTGAGTTTGCCTTTCGGCAGAGAGAGGGAAGTTACAGGTGACTCTTTGGAGTCTTTTTACGGCACCCATTGCACAGTGAGATCACTTCTCATCCACGGTGGTGCATGGACCTTAAGAGGAGGGACCTCCCGTCCTATTTTGATTTTATGTTTCTTAAGCAGAGCTTATTAGATCTCCTTCTTGAGGGAGTTTTATAAGGTTCTCTCTACCCTTGTGCAGGAAGATGATATCTTTCCTGTTTTCATCCGTTTGGACAAAACCGGTTCTTAGGGACCGTATCTTCCAGTGAAACCCATTCTGATCCTAGGTTTTCTTCTGGATCAGGGGGTGTAATGTGGCAGTATCCTGCTTCTAGTTTTATAGTAGCTCCGGGTCTTGGCGGTTCTGGTTTTTCTTACCATCATCTCCTAGTAGACTTTTAGGGATTTTCTCTGGTCTTTTGATCCTCAGAGTTGGATCTAGACCTGAGTTTTCTGGTGTAGGCACCCAGGGTGAACCATTGGATGCTGATTGGGTCCTTACAGATAGGAAGATTTTTCTTCATATGTGCGAAGTTAGAGTTTTCCACTTTGGGTTATGCGCTCCAGTCCCCCTTCTGGCCTTTATGGCGCTGTGGTGGGGGGGTGAGGTATTCAGCCGAGGCCGAGACTTTGACATGGCATTGGTAAGTCCGTTTTTAGTGGACCTACATGGAATACCGGTTGAGGAACTCGATCTCCAGGGTCTGTCCAGTTTCCTCCCTGTCCTATGGGATTTTTCTTTTAGCTCTCCCGGGCGGTTTTAACTTTGTCACTTCCCTATCAGTGGGGAGAGAGTGCCCTATGGGGGTCCTTGGATCAGGAGTTCCTTCCAATTATTCCTAAAGTTCCTCAGTTGAGCATTCTGCTCTGAGGATTTGGTCTTTTGGGTTTGTACTATTTGGAACCTCTCAATGGGTAGATCCTTTTTCTGTGAAAGAGAGTTCCTCCTACATCGACGGAGGTGTCTCAAGTTTTGTGGTGGACGGTAGTCCAATACGGACCTTTGTCAGCGATCCTTTCTATGAACAGCTCTTCTGGAATGGATATTCACTACAATCATTCCTTTAATCTGACTATCCGAAGGGATTCGAATGTTTGTATCTGAATGGGGAGTCCGATCGAGATTCTCAGGACGTCCGTACCTATCCCAGGTTCCCTGTCATCAGTCAGGCTGATGGATCCTTAATGGGGGTTGGAAGGTCTATTTTAATGTTCTCCTTTTGGCCATGTCTCTCTTTGTCGAGAATGGCCCAATCTGAGCAGGAGCAGAAGTCAGTGTGACTGATTGCTCCGTTGTTGCTCGCGATGGAGTCCGTGTCGTGGTTTAGGGGCTTTATCGCCATGGGAGGTACCTTGTTGCAGGGATCTGCTGGGTCAAGGTTCCTTGCGTCATGAGATCTTTTTCTCTGAGGCGCGGTATGGATGCGAGAAGTCGCGTGATCTTCGCCGAGAGACACATTTTTTCCTGAAGGGTAACGGTCCTTTCTTTAGCTCGTAGCTGGTCTCTCGTCACTCTATCATAGGTGTGGAGGGCCACCCTTGGTCGGGTGGGGATAGATCGTCCTTGCTCTCTACTGAGTTCCAGGTTTTATTTCCTTATTTTCATCCAGGATGATCTGGAGAAGGGACTGATCTAACTAGTTGTTCTTGTTAGAGCAATCTTTTTTGGGACATCTAATTGTACTAGCCTGAGGGTTAATTTAGCTGCCTAGCTAGCAGGAGGTTGCAGTTTGAATCCGGGATGCAGTTTCTTGCCCCTGGATTGTGGACTAGCATGCCATTTTTTTAAGATACCCTTTAGTCCTGCTGTTCCAGAGGTTCCTGGAATTAAGTTATTTTTGCTAGGGCACTGACTGCGGTCAGGCCGGTGATTTCAATCTACTCGCTCCGTCTTGGAGTTTAGATTTTAATGTTAGGGAGTTTTCTTCAATGATCCCTTCCGTCTGTAGATTATTTTCTATATACTATAATCTTGACGTTATACTCTTGCAATATTACTTAAAGGGGTTTTTTCCTTTCTTAATATGGCTGTGTGACGAGATTTGTTAGGTTTTTCTCCCTAAGATTGTTGTTTTTCCATGTCTTTTCCCTTCTCTATATGGGAAAGGTTTGTTTTCCTTTTCGGGGAATCATATCTTGATGTTTTATTTGCAAGCTGCAATAGGAATAGATAATTTGTTTCTGTTGTATATTCATATTTGGGAAGTGCAAGGGTTTGAAGTCTTAGCCAACTTCCTTATTGTTATTGAGGAGTGTTTTTTTCGCTGGCTTAGGAGACAGCAGGACACTAGCCTCCTCAGGGGTTTATGGCCTCAGTTTGAGAGCAGTGACGTCCTCTTGGGTCTCTGGCATGAGATCTCTATGGTTCTGATTGATGGGCAGCTGCTTGTTCCTCCCAGCATTCTTTTTTTCATTTTTGCTTTTGTTGAAGCATCCTTCAGGAGTTTGGGTTGTTGCAGGCTGTGGTTCCCTCAGATTTGGGCAGCATTTTCTGTTTACCCTCCCGTTAGCATTCCAGTGTCCTCTGTAGCTTGGGTAAAATTTCCCATAAGTAATGAATGCAGCTGTGAACTCTCCCTGTATTAAGAAGGAAACATAAATGATGCTTACCTGATAATTTCCTTTCCTTCTGTACAGGGAGAGTCCACAGCTTCCACCTGTGTTTTCCGATGGGCGTCCCTAAGTTTCATTTGTTTCTTCTGGCACCTTTTTCACCCTGATATTTCTCCTACTGTTCCTTATTCCCTCGGCAGAATGACTGGGGGATGAGGGAAGTGGGGGAGGTATTTAAGCCTTTGGCTGGGGTGTCTTTGCCGCCTCCTGATGGCCAGGTTCTGAATTTCCTATATGTAATTAATGCAGCTGTGGACTCTCCCTGTACAGAAGGAAAGGAAAATATCTGGTAAGCATAATTTATGTTTTTTCTTAAAGGGACATGAAACCCAATATGTGTATTTCATAATTCAGATAAAGCATACATTTTACATTTACTTCTATTATCAAATATACTTCATTATCTTGGTATCCTTTTGTTGCAATGCACTACTAGGAGCTAGCTGAAACACATTGGTGAGCCAATGACAAGAGGCATTAATGTTGCAGCCACCAATCAACAGCTTACTCTAGTAGTATATTGTAGCAAATGAACAAAATAAATTAGATAATAGAAGCAACTTTTTAAAAGTTGTTTAAAATTATATGCTCTGTCTGAAAATAAATTGTGTTTTGTGTTAATGTTTAAGTCAAGTCCAAGCATACAAGGGGTACACTGCTGCACTTAGCTCTCGTCCATTTAGCTCATTTAGGTAATGTTCATGTGGGCATTAAAGGAACACTAAACCCAAAACTTTTCTTTCATTATTCAGGTACAGAATACAATTTTAAACAACATTCTAATTTACTTCTATTATCTAATTTGCTTCATTCTTTAGATATCCTTTGTTGAAGAAATAGCAATTCACATGGGTGAGCCAATCACACGAGGCATCTATGTGCAGCCACCAATCAGCAGCTGTGCGCCTATCTAGATATTGCTTTTTAGCCAAGGATATCAAGAGAATGGAGCAAATTAGATAATAGAAGTAATTTAGAAAGCTGTTTAAATTGCATACTCTTTCTAAATCATGAAAGAAAAAATTGGGGTTTCATGTTCCTTTAAGTAATTGTGTCAACACATTAGGGCATTTTATATGCAAATGTGAGCAAAAGCGATCTGCACCAGAAAAATGCCCTTTAAATACTTCCTTCACAGCTCGCAAGTATAAAAAGTGCAACACCTTTCTATGCTTTTTTATGGAGGGTGTATAGAGAAAGATCTGTATTGTGGTCAGCAAATAGTGGTTTGGGTAAGGGATCAGGAGCAGCCGAAAAGAGCATGTGTCACATCTGTCAGACCTGAGGGCTGAGGAAGGAACTAGCGCCTAGATTTAGAGTTCTGCGGCCAAAGGGGTGCGTAGCTAACGCTGGCTTTTTTCTGGCCGCACCTTTTAAATACCGCTGGTATTGAGAGTTCACAGAATGGCTGCGTTAGGCTCCTAAAAAGGAGCGTAGAGCATATTTAACGCAACTTCAACTCTCGATACCAGCGGTGCTTACGGACTTGGCCAGCTTCAAAAAACGTGCTCGTGCACGATTCCCCCATAGAAAACAATGGGGCTGTTTGAGCTGAAAAAAAACCTAACACCTGCAAAAAAGCCGCGTTCAGCTCCTAACGCAAGCCCCATTGTTTTCTATGGGGAAACACTTCCTACGTCTGCACCTAACACCCTAACATGTACCCCGAGTCTAAACACCCCTAAACCTTACACTTATTAACCCCTAATCTGCCGCCCCGCTATCGCTGACCCCTGCATATTATTATTAACCCCTAATCTGCCGCTCCGTAAACCGCTGCTACTTACATTATCCCTATGTACCCCTAATCTGCTGCCCCTAACACGCCGACCCCTATATTATATTTATTAACACCTAATCTGCCCCCCACAACGTCGCCTCCACCTGCCTACACTTATTAACCCCTAATCTGCCGAGCGGACCGCACCGCTACTATAATAAAGTTATTAACCCCTAATCCGCCTCACTCCCGCCTCAATAACCCTATAATAAATAGTATTAACCCCTAATCTGCCCTCCCTAACATCGCTGACACCTAACTTCAAGCATTAACCCCTAATCTGCCGACTGGAGCTCACCGCTATTCTAATAAATGTATTAACCCCTAAAGCTAAGTCTAACCCTAACACTAACACCCCCCTAAATTAAATATAATTTAAATCTAACAAAATAAATTAACTCTTATTAAATAAATTATTCCTATTTAAAGCTAAATACTTACCTGTAAAATAAACCCTAATATAGCTACAATATAAATTATAATTATATTATAGCTATTTTAGGATTTATATTTATTTTACAGGCAAACTTTGTAATTATTTTAACCAGGTACAATAGCTATTAAATAGTTAATAACTATTTAATAGCTAAAATAGTTAAAATAATTACAAAATTACCTGTAAAATAAATCCTAACCTAAGTTACAATTAAACCTAACACTACACTATCAATAAATTAATTAAATAAAATACCTACAATTACCTACAATTAACCTAACACTACACTATCAATACATTAATTAAATACAATATCTACAAATAAATACAATGAAATAAACTAACTAAAGTACAAAAAATAAAAAAGAACTAAGTTACAAAAAATAAAAAAATATTTACAAACATCAGAAAAATATTACAATTTTAAACTAATTACACCTACTCTAAGCCCCCTAATAAAATAACAAAGCCCCCCAAAATAAAAAAAATGCCCTACCCTATTCTAAATTACAAAAGTTCAAAGCTCTTTTCCCTTACCAGCCCTGAACAGGGCCCTTTGCGGGGCATGCCCCAAAGAATTCAGCTCTTTTGCCTGTAAAAAAAACACATACAATACCCCCCCCCAACATTACAACCCACCACCCACATACCCCTAATTTAACCCAAACCCCCCTTAAATAAACCTAACACTAAGCCCCTGAAGATCTTCCTACCTTATCTTCACCATACCAGGTTCACCGATCGATCCAGAAGAGCTCCTCCGATGTCTTGATCCATGCCCAAGCGGGGGGCTGAAGATGTCCATGATCCGGCTGAAGTCTTCATCCAAGTGGGAGCTGAAGAGGTCCATGATCCGGATGAAGTCTTCATCCAAGCGGGAGCTGAAGAGGTCCATGATCCGGCTGAAGTCTTCTATCAACCGGCATCTTCAATCTTCTTTCTTCCGGATCCATGTAGTTCATTCCGCCGACGCGGAACATCCATCTTCACCGACGACTTCCCGACGAATGACGGTTCCTTTAAGGGACGTCATCCAAGATGGCATCCCTCGAATTCCGATTGGCTGATAGGATTCTATCAGCCAATCGGAATTAAGGTAGGAAAATTCTGATTGGCTGATGGAATCAGCCAATCAGAATCAAGTTCAATCCGATTGGCTGATTCAATCAGCCAATCAGATTGAGCTCGCATTCTATTGTCTGTTCTGATCAGCCAATAGAATGCGAGCTCAATCTGATTGGCTGATTGGATCAGCCAATCGATTGAACTTGATTCTGATTGGCTGATTCCATCAGCCAATCAGAATATTCCTACCTTATTTCCGATTGGCTGATAGAATCCTATTAGCCAATCGGAATTCGAGGGACACCATCTTGGATGACGTCATTTAAAGGAACCGTCATTCGGCGAGTAGGTGTCGGTTGAAGAGGATGTTCCGCGTCGGTTGGAAAGAAGATGGCTCCGCTCCAGAAGAAAGAAGATTGAACATGCGGCTTGATAGAAGACTTCATCCCGATGATGGACTTCCGACTTCAGCCGATGATGGATTTCTTCAGCCGCCGCTTGGATCCAGACTTCAGCCCGAGGATGGACGTCACTCTTCAGCCCCCCGCTTGGGCTTGGATCAAGACATCGGAGGCTCTTCTCGACAGATCGGGACCCGGTGAGGTGAAGACAAGGTAGGGAGATCTTCAGGGGCTTAGTGTTAGGTTTATTTAAGGGGGGTTTGGGTTAGATTAGGGGTATGTGGGTGGTGGGTTGTAATGTTGGGGGGGGGGGTATTGTATGTGTTTTTTTTACAGGCAAAAGAGCTGAATTCTTTGGGGCATGCCCCGCAAAGGGCCCTGTTCAGGGCTGGTAAGGTAAAAGAGCTTTGAACTTTTTTAATTTAGAATAGGGTAGGGCATTTTTTATTTTGGGGGGCTTTGTTATTTTATTAGGGGGCTTAGAGTAGGTGTAATTAGTTTAAAATTGTTGTAATATTTTTCTGTTTGTAAATATTTTTTTATTTTTTGTAACTTAGTTCTTTTTTATTTTTTTGTACTTTAGTTAGTTTATTTCATTGTAGTTATTTGTAGATATTTTATTTAAATAATTTATTGATAGTGTAGTGTTAGGTTTAATTGTAGATAATTGTAGGTAGTTTATTTAATTAATTTATTGATAGTGTAGTGTTAGGTTTAATTGTAACTTAGGTTAGGATTTATTTTACAGGTAATTTTGTAATTATTTTAACTATTTTAGCTATTAAATAGTTCTTAACTATTTAATAGCTATTGTACCTGGTTAAAATAAATACAAAGTTGCCTGTAAAATAAATATTAATCCTAAAATAGCTACAATATAATTATAATTTATGTTGTAGCTATATTAGGGTTTATTTTACAGGTAAGTATTTAGCTTTAAAAAGGAATAATTTATTTAATAAGAGTTAATTTATTTCGTTAGAATAAAATTATATTTAATTTAGGGGGGTGTTAGGGTTAGGGTTAAAATTAGCTTTAGGGGTTAAAAAATTTATTAGAGTAGCGGTGAGCTCCAATCGGCAGATTAGGGGTTAATACTTGAAGTTAGGTGTCGGCGATGTTAGGGAGGGCAGATTAGGGGTTAATACTATTTATTATAGGGTTAGTGAGGCGGGAGTGAGGCGGATTATCGGTTAATAACTTTATTATAGTAGCGGTGCGGTCCGCTCGGCAGATTAGGGGTTAATAAGTGTAGGCAGGTGGAGGCGACGTTGAGGGGGGCAGATTAGGGGTTAATAAATATAATATAGGGGTCGGCGGTGTTAGGGGCAGCAGATTAGGGGTACATAAGGATAACGTAAGTAGCGGCGCTTTGCGGTCGGCAGATTAGGGGTTAATTATTGTAGGTAGCTGGCGGCGACGTTGTGGGGGGTCAGGTTAGGGGTTAATAAATATAATATAGGGGTCGGCGGTGTTAGGGGCAGCAGATTAGGGGTACATAAGTATAACGTAGGTGGCGGTCGGCAGATTAGGGGTTTAAAAAAATTTAATAGAGTGGCGGCGATGTGGGGGAACCTCGGTTTAGGGGTACATAGGTAGTTTATGGGTGTTAGTGTACTTTAGAGCACAGTAGTTAAGAGCTTTATGAACCGGGCATTAGCCCAGAAAGCTCTTAACTACTGACTTTTTTCTGCGGCTGGAGTTTTGTCGTTAGATTTCTAACGCTCACTTAAGCCACGACTCTAAATACCGGAGTTAGAAAGATCCCATTGAAAAGATAGGATACGCAATTAACGTAAGGGGATCTGCGGTATGGAAAAGTCGCGGCTGAAAAGTGAGCGTTAGACCCTTTCCTGACTGACTCCAAATACCAGAGGGCAGTAAAAACCAGCGTTAGGAGCCTCTAACGCTGGTTTTGACGGCTACCGCCGAACTCTAAATCTAGGCCAAAGTAACTATACTAGAACACAAAAAACTGAAGTTACCTTAAAGGGACAGTTTACTCAAAAATTTTCTCCCCTTTAATTTGTTCCCAATGATCCACTTTACCTGCTGGAGTGTATTAAATTGTTTACAAGTAGCTCCTTTACCCTTATATTGGCATTTGAAATTGTTAATTTAGCATGTGGTATCCCCACCTATTCTGAAAGTTTGTGGCCCGCGCGTACCAGCTATAGATAAGCTTTGTAAACACAGCCAGCAGAAGAAATTACACTCCCAGTGTGATAAGGCAGAGATAAGGTAATAAAATGTTGATTTTCCATTGTTCTCTCAAAGTATTGGTGATTGTTTTAAGGACAGATATAAGATAAAGAAGCAGGTATATGTGCACAATGTGATACAGTAATGAGATCTGATTATACCTACAAGCTCAACCCATTTTATTAGGTTATGGCTTCAAAACACAAAATCAGAGCTTTAATATACACAAATAAGCCTTAAAATGCTAATTTTCATACATTTTTTACTCTACAGTTGGTAAAAAAAGCAATTGTAAACACATTAAGGGAAAAACTATTTTAATATACTGTCCCTTTAAGTGCAGCACAGGAAATCCATCAGAGGAGGAAACAAACTTGCAGAAAAGAACCTGGCAGAAATATATAGGTGACTGGCCAGAGGTCAGAAACAGAGTTCAATACAGGGAATAGCAGAATCAGAGGAGCATGCAGAAGTCTGTAACAGCATTATAGGTAAGCAGTGTAGGGTATAGCAGAACCAGTGTCCACGGAGCATACAGAGGTCTGTAACAGCATTATAGGTAAGCAGTAGAGGGTTTAGCAGAAACAGTGTCCACGGAGCATGCAGAACTCTGTAACAGCATTATAGGTAAGCAGTTTAGGGTGTAGCAGAACCAGTGTCCACGGAGCATGCAGAAGTCTGTAACAGCATTATAGGTAAGCAGTAGAGGGTTTAGCAGAACCAGTGTCCACGGAGCATGCAGAAGTCTGTAACAGCATTATAGGTAAGCAGTAGAGGGTATAGCAGAAACAGTGTCCACGGAGCATGCAGACGTCTGTAACAGCATTATAGGTAAGCAGTAGAGGGTCTAGCAGAAACAGTGTCCACGGAGCATGCAGAAGTCTGTAACATCATTATAGGTAAGCAGTAGAGGGTATTGCAGAAACAGTATCCAAGGAGCATGCAGAACTCTGTAACATCATTAAAGGTAAGCAGTAGAGGGTATTGCAGAAACAGTATCCAAGGAGCATGCAGAACTCTGTAACATCATTATAGGTAAGCAGTTTAGGGTTTAGCAGAATCAGGGTCCAAGGAGCATGCAGAACTCTGTAACATCATTATAGGTAAGCATTTTAGGGTATAGCAGAATCAGGGTCCAAGGAGCATGCAGAAGTCTGTAACATCATTATAGGTAAGCAGTTTAGGGTATAACAGAATCAGGGTCCAATGAGCATGCAGAAGTCTGTAACAGCATTTTAGGTAAGCAGTTTAGGGTATAGCAGAATCAGGGTCCAAGGAGCATGCAGAAGTCTGTAACATCATTATAGGTAAGCAGTTTAGGGTATAGCAGAATCAGGGTCCAAGGAGCATGCAGAAGTCTGTAACATCATTATAGGTAAGCAGTTTAGGGTATAGCAGAATCAGGGTCCAAGGAGCATGCAGAAGTCTGTAACATCATTATAGGTAAGCAGTTTAGGGTATAGCAGAATCAGGGTCCAAGGAGCATGCAGAAGTCTGTAACAGCATTTTAGGTGGGTAAAGCAGAATCAGCATCCAAAAGGATGGTCAGAGGTCACCAGCTAGCTGCCTGTAGGGTATTGCTGCTCTTGAACAAAGGATACAAAGAGAACAAAATTTATTTGATAATAGAAGTAAATTGAAAGAAAAGTGTTTGAAAATTGTTTGCATGATTTGAACCATGAATGCGTAATTCTGACTTCCTTGTCCCTTTAACAAGCTATTAGAATGATCTCAGGAGGGGAGGTAGGAAGGTGCCCCTGCCCTATGCCTTGCAGCTATAATTGTATATTACTGTATGTGACTGGACCAGGTGATACTAGTATAGTACATCTAAGCTGAGGTATAATAACCTGTTCACAGGTCCTTCCTTCATCCTACGGAGACCTGCCCGATACACTCCAAGCGGCACTGAAGCAAATGAACTGTATTAGCCACAGTAATCTTATTGGCTGAGCATTGCTGATGCACAAGATTGACTTGTTAGTTTCAAATAAGTAGAAGCTCCTTTGACTCCTTGTATATACTGCTTATGTACTCTTTTCACCTGTATCCAAAATTAACTGTGAACTGTATAATAACTATAAATTGTGTGTAATAGCACAACTACACTTCTACCTACATACGCATATTTCCTGTATGTTTAACGAAAAGCAATGGACTTTGGTTTAATATCTCTCTCTCTCGCTCTCTATCTATCTATCTATCTATCTATCTATCTATCTATCTATCTATCTATCTATCTATCTATCTATCTATCTATCTATCTATCTATATATGTGTGTGTGTGTGTATATATTATAAAATAGTAAATTGTGTTATGTTTAATTGTAAATTGTCTGTCTACCTATCTGTCTATCGATCATCCTCACCTAGTACTACTCCAAACCTATTATTTACAAGTCTGCGATGGAAAGGAAGGATGAAAAAGTGGACTGAGCTACCTTTAAAGGGACATGAAACCCATTTTTTTTTCTTTCATGATTTAGAAAGAGCATGCAATTTGAAACAACTTTCTAATGTACTTCTGTTATCTAATTTGTTTCATTCTGTTGATATAATTTGTTGAAAAACATCAATGTTTCTTTGACAAAGGATATCTAAAGAATGAAGCAAATTAGATAATAGAAAGACATTGGAATGTTGTTTGAAATGGCATTTTCAATCCGAATCATGAAAAAAAAATGGGTTTCATGTTCCTTTGAATACTTTAACCTTTTTTTGGTCTCAGTCTGGCCCTTACACATATATTCACAGATATTGTAGCATAAAATTTTAATTACAGACAGAATGGGATTCCTATAATAGCAACACTTTCCATTTATATGGTTTTGACAGAGCTATATCAGAATGTAAACTGTGCCGAAGTTGGTTGAATATTTATAGATTTTCCATTGTCTGCAATGCATTCATGTAAGTTTCCTTTTACTGTTGGATATGCCAGCAATATATTGAAAGAGCAACAAAATGTTGGCCTCTGTGACAGAAAAAGGTTAGAGGAATCTTACATTTTGGATGCTCCAAGGTCACAGCCTGACATTTACCGATATCTTTTTTGGCAGACATTGCTTCCAGCTGCCAGCCTTCTGCAGCTCAACGGTGTGAGGGACGCCTGCTGCAAGTTCCTTCTAAGCCAACTTGATCCCTCCAACTGCCTGGGGATCCGCAGTTTTGCAGACACACATTCCTGTAGCGACCTGCTGAAGTCTGCACACAAATATGTCCTGCAACACTTTGTAGAAGTGTCCAAGACTGAGGAGTTCATGCTGTTGCCACTGAAACAGGTTCTGATTTTCCTTTTACTCCATCAAACACAGACTAATGCGCTTTTTTTCAGTGACATGTAGGAGCCTTTCACGTTTACTACTAAAGTGGAATAGCCGCATGTGTGTTTCATTATGTGTGAACTTTATGTCCATTAAGATTTACTATATTGCAAATGGTTGCTACCTTGTTATTGGCTGCTTTTCATTTCAAAGGATTATATTACAAGTATTTGCAAATAAAAGTGAATCTTATATAATTTATTTGCTCTCTTTTGCTCCCGTTAAAACATTGCATAAATGCTATAAAACAATGTACATTTTTCTATAATGGAAATCTCACATTCCATATTTCTCTTACATTCCTAATTACAGCACCTGAAGTAGTAGATTATTCATTACTAATGGGTTAATATTGAGCCACAACTTTGAGAAAGGCTTTAATAATACCCCTCCTTACAACTTTCGTTTGCCTCTAGGTTTTTATTGGGAAGGCTGCTTCTTTGGGAGCTATGTCCCCCTGACTTGGCTGCATCATATCTTTGACCCATCTCTATTATTTCCATCAATTATACAAGACTCCATACTGCCTGACTGCTCATAACCACAATTTCCATATTTCTCACTTTCAATCAAACAGATGCTGAAGATAAGGTTGTTTTCTCTTATACTGCCATCGTTGATTTCATCATGGATAACTGTACCATCCAAGAAAGAAGTCCTCACACTCCTCCTCCTATCACCTTTTAAAAGGGCTCAACAAACCCAGGAGCCAAGGAGCCACTGGCTCCTAGAATTCTATCCTTGGCTCCTAATTTTTGGGGTTATTTTCTATATATCTACATACAAATACCACTGTCAGGCTCCTAAATAGTCTTACTGGCTCCTAATTTTTAAACAGATTTGTCAAGCATTGAAGTATGTTCATCTGATGAGCTACAATTTTTATTTCTATCACCACTATGAATGCCTTGTGTCTGTTTGCCGGATCTTCAACTCTAGCTAAAAACCACTCTCCATGCACTTTGACAGTAGTATGCTATTTGGCTTAGGCTTGCCAATTCTCCTGACTCATTCAGAGGGGCAACATTTTTATGCTTTTACGGACAAGAGATATTCCAGGTATCAAAACCTATTTTGCTCTCTGTGTAGTTACTTAGTGACACAACTCTCGAACCATAGAAACCTCTTTTCTATGGTCCAATTATTTTGTCATTGCTCCAACAAAACCTCTAGAAAGTGGAAAATCCCAACTTGACTACCCTCCCAAACCCTACAGGTGTTTATTTAAATTGTATCTGACAGATTTATAGCCTTTCTTTATTTCCTATGACATGGAGAGTCCACAACTTCATTCAAATTACTAGTGGGATATTCAACTCCTGGCCAAAGAGCACCCTAGCAAAGCTGTTGTCAGGGTGCCAGGAATCAGATTGAGACAAGAAGTGCAAAAATAATCACACCTTTATTAATAGCAAAAAATAATAAAAAGTCCACAAGTCAAATAACAAGCCAGGAGTCAAAACCAGAGCTGGTAGTCAGACGAGCCGAGTCAGGAGCCAAAGTGAATAGTCAGATGAGCCGGAATCAGCAGCAAAGAAAACAGCAGAGTCAGGAACAATCCAGGGATCAGGAACCAGGAAGGACGTCAGGCAGCCAGGTAATACACAGGTACTCTCACAAACAGGTCTGAGACAATGCAAAGGCAAAGCATACTGAACAGAGGCCCTTTAAATAATATGTGATGACATCACAATTCTGAGACTGCATCCTATCTCACACGGATGATGCACACCAGTCTGTCCATAAAAGGAAGTGCAGGAAATGAGCAGCATCCCCCACAATGCACCATAGTCAGGAAGAGAGGTGAGTAAAATGGCTGCCAGCAGCACATGGCAAACAAAACAGGGAAAAAACCCTGACAGCTGTTAAGTGTAATGTTCCTTACCCATTATCCCCAATCCTCTGTCAATGGAGGATGTGCGAATATGGTGTATGAAGATACAGTATATAATTTTCCATGCAAGCAAGGATTGGGGTCTAGCTGTGTCCAGGTCAATATCTTTAGTAAGAGTAGTGGTGGCTTTTAGCAGTTAGAAGGCAGCGAGGTAGTCTTTGCTTTACTTCTAACACATTTGCTACCCCTTTGCAGAAATCCAGGGTTGGTTACTCTGTTCCTTCTTTTAATACAGGTCCATGACAGGGAGTGGAGTACCTGTCACACCTAAGTAGCTGTTATCTGCCCTGCAGCTAGATCCACAGGTAAGTGCCTTTGCCTTCTAGGTACTGAAGGACAGCACTTTAGAGGTTAACCCTCAGGTGGATCTTTTTTGGGACCTAGTTATCCTTTATTTGGGCAGTGTTACTGGCACTTGCAGCTTTACTGGCACTTTATCTGTCAAGAGGTTAATACCCCTTGTCATTAAATTTTAACACATATATGTAAGAGACTTAAGACTTGGCTGAAGGGTTATTAAGGGATGTTTACTTTTCCCTATATTTATATAGCAGATGGGCTATGGCAGAGAGGTTATGGAAGGATAGGGATCTAAAGGACCTTTTACTACTTTTAAGAACAGTTTGTAATTAGCGCATGCTTGTAATTGCGCAGTTTCATTTTTTCAGCCGCTCACGTGATTTCCGCACTTCCGTTATATCGGAGCGGAGCTTAGTGAGTCTAACAGTGTCGGCTTTGCTGCTTGTACTCGACGATTGGATTGTCTTCCAAGAGGAAAGGATCTCTTCCTATTGCTAGTGGGTAATCAATTCCTGTCATGGTAGGAGGCTCAGGCAGTCTGAGGTTGATTTAAACGGTGACAGTTTTTCCTTTGCCTTAAGGAAATTAATTTTGTTTATATGATAAAACATCTATTTTTGTACTCTGTGTGAACAATCTATTTATTTAAATTCTAAATTTGTCATATTAAGTGGGACCTGATGTCTGTAACTATGGACTCAGAACAGGATCAGTCAAATTCTACGGATGTTTAGAGGCCCAAATTGTCCTGCCTATGCAATTTTGTTCCTCATGCTTAGCTAAGACTCTAAAATTTAAAGATACATTACTCCCTTCTGAGCCAATTGTCTATCAGGATAATGCTGTTCGGGATATGCCACAGCTTTCTCCTCAAACGTCCCAAGCCTTAATGGTTTCACATGCAGTGCCCTGCAGTTCCTCTCATCCTCCTGAGGGTGTTTATTTGCCCGGAGATTTTGCTGCACAGATAACTTCTGCGGTGTCTGCAGCTTTATCTGCTTTCCCTACTTCGGGTAAGTGTAAGAGGAAATATAGACATATTTCTGCTAGTAAGGTTTCTGACCCTTCTAAATCTTTAATGGTCAACCTTTCCCAAATGTCTGATGAGGAGGATACTTCAGTAGATTCTGAAAGTGAGATCTCAGACTCTGACACAATGGGGGGAAAATCTTCAGAATCTGAAGATGTTAATTTCAGATTTAAGCTTGAACATCACCGGTTGCTACTGAAGGAGGTTCTAGCTACTTTGAACGACTTTGCTTACTGTCAACCCTAAAAAGTCTTCTAAACTTAATAGAGTTTATGATTCTCCCTCATCTGTGGATGTTTTTCCTGTTCAAGACAAGATGCCTGAAATTATAGCTCAGGAATGGGATAAGCCAGGGGTTCCTTTTTCCCCTTCCCCTGTTTTTAAAAAGATGTTTCCTGCTGTTGACACCATTTGTGACTCATGGCGCACTGTGCCTAAAGTAGAGGGAGCTATCTCTATCCTGGCTAAAAGAACTACCATTCCTATTAAGGATCCTATTGATAAGAAGCTAGAGGCTTACTTAAAAAAGATGTACATCCATCAAGGATTACAGTGGTAACCTGCGGCAAGTATTGCTAGGGTTGCGGGTGCAGCATTTTATTGGTGTGACTCCTTGTCTGATCTGATATCAGAGGAGACTACGATAGAGGAGATCCAAGATAGGCTCAAAGCTCTTAAACTGGCCAATACCTTTATCTGCGATGCTAACATGTAGGCAATTCGACTGGGAGCTAAGATGTCTAGCTTTACTGTTCTAGCTCGCAGAGCTCAGTGGTGAAAATCCTGGTTGACTGATTTAACTTTAAAGCCAAGCTTTTGTCTTTACCTCATATAGTTATAACTTTATTTGGACTTGCTTTGGAGCAAATTGTTTCTGAAATTACGTGTGGAAAGGGATCTTTCCTTCCTCAGGACAAGAAGAACAGACCTAAGGGTCGCCCGAATTCTAATTTTCTCTCCTTTTGTAACTTTAAAGGACAGAATTCTTCTTCTAAGCCAGAGCAAGCCAAGACCTCTTGGAGGTCTAGTCAGCCTTGGAATAAGGGGAAGCAAAACAAGAAGCCTTCCGCTGACTCTAAATCAGCATGAAGGGTCCGCCCATGATCCAATTTTGGATCAAGTGGGGGGCAGGCTTTTCTTTTTTCGTCAGGCTTGGATACGCAATGTCCCAGATCCATTGGCTGTGGACATAGTATCCCAGGGTTACAAAATAGGATTCAAGTCTTGCCCTCCAAGGGGCAGATTTCTCCTGACAAGACTATCCACAAACCTGGTAAAGAGGCAGGCCTTCTTAAATTGCGTAGTGGACCTATCCTCCCTGGGAGTCAAGGATTCTATTCAAATCTATTTGTGGTTCCTAAAAAGGAGGGAACTTTCCTTCCTTCAAGATGGAAACTATTTGTTCCATTCTTCCATTGGTTCAGGAAGGTCAGTTCATGACGACCATAGACCTGAAAGACCCGTATTTACACGTTCCCATTCACAGGGATCATCACTAGTTTCTAAGGTTTTCCTTTCTGAACAAGCATTTCCCATTTGTTGCACTTCCGTTTGGTCTTGCCACGGCCCCCAGAATATTCACAAAGGTTCTGGGGGCTCTATTGGCAATGATCAGATCCCAGGGAATTGCTGTGGTGCCTTATCTAGACGACATCCTGGTTCAGGCATCATCTTTTCAACTAGCAAAATCTCATACAGAGATGTTGTTGTCTTTTCTACTTTCCCACGGGTGGAAAGTGAATCTGGAAAGGAGTTCTCTAGTTCCAGCTACAATAGTGTGTTTCCTAGGGACAATCATAGATTCCCTGTCCATGAAGATTTTCCTGACGTATGTCAGAAAATCCAAACTTCTTGCTTCTTTCCTTTCTCTCCAGTCTGCTATTCATCCATCAGTGGCTCAATGCATGAGGTGATTGGGCTGATGGACCATTCAGATTTATCGCAGAGGATAAATCTGGATCCCCTAACAAGAGACTCTCTCTCGTGGTGGATTTCACAGGAACATCTGTCTCGGGGCACTTTCTTTCTGAGACCTTCCTGGGTGATTGTGACTACAGACGCCAGCCTGTTAGGCTGGGGAGCTGTTTGGGGTTCTCTAAAAGCTCAGGGCCTGTGGTCTAAGGAAGAGTCTTCTCTTCCCTTAAACATCTTAGAGGGAATGCCTCAGACAGCTTGGTCTCAATTATCTTTAGTCCGGTTTATCAGATTCCAGTCAGACAACATCACCTCAGTGGCTCACATTAACCACCAGGAAAGAACTCGGAGTTCTTAAGCCATGAAGGAGGTGACTCGCATCCTACAGCAGGCGGAAGGTCACGATTGTCTCCTATCTGCCATCCACATTCCAGGAGTGGACAATTGGGAGGTTGGATTTTCTGAGCAGACATACTTTTCATCCCGGGGAGTGGGGTCTCCATCCAAAAGTGTTCTCAAGGATAACCCTCAGGTGGGTGGTTCCCAGAGTTGGATCTGATGGTTAAGCTTCGAAAGTACGGATCAAGGTCAAGAGATCCTCAGGCTGCTCTGATAGATGCTCTGGCGGTTCCTTGGAATTTCGGTCTAGCATATCTGTTTCCTCCGTTTGCTCTCCTTCCACAAGTCATTGCTCGTATCAAGCAGGAGAGAGCGTCTGTGATTCTAATAGCTCCTGCCTGGCCTCGCAGGATCTGGTTTGCAGATCTGGTGAAGATGTCATCTCTTCCACCTTGAAGGTTACCTATAAGGAAGGACCTTCTAATTAAGTCCATTCCTTCATCCAAATCTAGATTCTCTGAAGCTGACTGCTTGGTTATTGAATGCCTAGTTCTGTCTAGACGTGGTTTTTCTGAAGCGGTCTCGCAGGATTTACCATAAAGTATGACGTAAAATCCTTTTTTGGTTCAAATCTAAGGGTTTCTCCTGGAGCCGGATGAGGATTCCCCGAATTTTATCTTTTATTCAGGATAGCCTGGAGAAAGGTTTGTCAGTCAGCACTCTGAAGGGCCATATTTCTGCACTGTCTATTCTTTTGCACAAACATCTTGCAGATTTACCAGATGTTCAAGCTTTTGTTCAGGCCCTGGTCAGAATCAGGCCTGTGTTTAAACCTGTTGCTCCTCCTTGGAGCCTTAACCTAGTTCTTAAAGTTTTGCAGCAGGCTCCGTTTGAGCCGATACATGTTGTTGATATAAAATTGTTATCTTTGAAGGTTTTGTTTCTCCTTGCTATTTCTTCCGCTCGCAGAGTTTCTGAGCTTTTAGCTCTGCAGTGTGATTGCCCCATCTTATTTTTTTGCAGATAAGGAGATCCTTCGTACTAAATTGGGTTTTCGCCCTAAGGTGGTGTCAGATCGAAACATTAATCAGGAAATTGTTGTTCCTTCTTTTTGTCCTAATCCATATCATAAGGAACGTCTTTTGCATAACATGGATGTTGTGCATGCTCTAAAATTTTATCTACAAGCTACTAAAGATTTTCGGCAATCTTCTGCCCTTTTTGTTGTTTTCTCTGGAAAGAGTAAGGGTCAGAAGGCCACTTCTCCTACCCATTTACTTCTACTACTACCCTTCTACTACCTGGTTAAGAAGTATGATTCGTTTTGCTTATGAGACAGCTGGACAGCAGCCTTCTGAGAGAATTACGGCTCATTCCACTAGGGCTGTCTCTTCATCAAAAATGAAGCTTCTGTGGAACAAATTTACAAGGAGGCAACATGATTCTCTTTGCATACTTTTTCCAAATTCTACAAATTTTATACTTTTGCCTCGGCTGAGGCCTCTTTTGGGAGAAGGGTTCTTCAAGCGGTGGTTCCTTCGGTTTAGGTCCTCCTGCCTTGTTCTCTCTCCTTTTTCATTCTGTGTACTCTAGCTTGGGTATTGGTTCCCACTAGTAATTGGAATGAAGTTGTGGAGTCTCCATGCCATAGGAAAGAAAACAAAATTCATGCTTACCTGATAAATTTCTTTCTTTCCAGGCATGGAGAGTCCACGACCCCGCCCTCTTTTTAATTATAATTTCGCAGTTTTTGTTTTAGTAAACCTCTATACCCTTGTGTTTCTTCTTTTTCCATTTTCCTTTGACTGAATGACTGGGTATTATGGGTAAGGGAAGTTACACTTAACAGCTTTGCTGGGTGCTCTTTGCCTCCTCCTGTTGTCCAGGAGTTGAATATCCCACTAGTAATTGGAATTAAGTTGTGGACTCTCCATGCCCGGAAAGAAAGAAATGTATCAGGTAAGCATAAATTTTGTTTTTCCCTCCAGTGCTGCCCTTTAGTAGGCACTTCACTTAATATTTTTTTCTTTCAATAGCCAACTGTTATATCTGAAGAGGCGTGATAAGACACAATGCCACCATCTTGGTCTATGGAGATCAACAAGGTTGTGTTTGTCTTCTTTTTTTTACTTTAATATCTCAGAAGATTTTTGAATCCCTATGTTTCCAGCTTACATTCTTTGGAAAATGTTGTTTGAGGCTTGGATCAAGGTTGTTTCATAACTACCATCAGTCTTGACAGTGCTTATCTTTATGTTCCATCCAATCCATACTAATGTCAGTACCTTCCTTTCACTTTTATTCACTTCTGTTTCCAAATTTGTAACTTGTCCCTTTCATCTGTTAACTAGATAGATAATATTTACAATTATCTGCACAGTCCTCCTGCCTACTCTATTCATTACAAAGATGTATGCCTTTCTTTATATTCCTCAAGGACCTACATCCATTTGATTTTGATCCTCTTGAACATCATTGCTGGTTTGTTAACATCTGGAACAAGTCCTTCAAGTAGGCTGTATCTATATCCTTTTTGGGCTTCCTCCTAGAGTCAGCTATTGAGACTATTTCTCTCCCTCTACCTCTGGCATATTTTTCCCATCCTGTTTTCACAATCTGCATTTTGCAGGAGCCTCTGGCTTCCCTGTTCTGGCAAATGTTCATGCTTTTGGCTGTTCTCATCCATTTTACATAAGACTTCTATAGCTTAGACTCTCCCAATTAGTTGTGCAATTACCAAAGCTAATAGTAGAATTTGAAATCAAATTCCTTATAACTGGGCTTGTTTTACAGTAGAGAATAGCCATTCAGACTGGTTTAAGGACACTGAGAGGCCTCTCTCCCAGTCAGTATTCTGGATCTTTAGGCTATCTACTAACCCCCTTCTACTTTCCTGTAAGGCCCATCTATCCTGGTGCAGTTTAAAGTGAAGGTAATGTTAACCATTCTGGATCTATGCTACGCTTATATTAAGTCTCAGTAAACATTGTCGCTAAGTTAAAAAAAAAAAGATGTATTTTTATTTTATACAAGTTTAAAAAGCTGTGTTTCGTCGCCAAATCCTCCCATCCAAAACTTCCTGCTTTTTCAATGTGTGACGTATAGAGTGGTCCCACCCATTTTATGTAGCTATGAAGCGCACTCCCATGAATAAATGTATATGCGCATGCGCCAGTCTCCGCTTAAACTTCAGTCTCTTCACTTCAATGTATCGATCGTGCTGGCTGTAACAGAACATGCGCGACTTATGAACGCACATATACACAGAAAGCAAATCAGTATTTTTGTCCGCATGCGCTAATTATATTGCACATGTGCACATTATACAATGGGTGTATTTGTAAAGGTGGTTTAACACCCCGGGGGGACAGCGTTGATTGGAAATTGTATAAATCGTCATCAATGACGAAAAATTAGAATAATGCGGGCGGGCAGACGAACGGCGTTAATACATATATAATTTATAAGGTATTATAACTGCTAAATAAGCGTTGATTGACGAATCCATGAATTAAACTTATTTTATGCAATTGTTTAATTGCTGTAAAGCAGTTAGCTTGACTTTACCTTCACTTTAACAGTATATGTAATAGCCTTTCCAGGAGTTCCCAAGCCGGCCCCTCTGGTTTTGGCAAATGCCGAGAATTACTTCTCTTCATCTTGGTGTCCTACGTGGAGGGACACAGAGACTCCGGCTCTCGTGCTGCTTCCTGCAGCCCCTGCTGAAACCTCTAGGTGTGCATGGCTGCGCGCTGCCTAGATTTAAAGGGGCCATGTACTAATTATAGGAACTCCCACCCACCTGGGGGACTCATGTGTGGGAGTTCCTATGAAAACTCACCATGCCCATCACTCTGGGTTATTGCCTTACCTACCTTGCTCCTGTCACCAATGCATACTTACTTGATTCCTGTGTATGCTCACCTTGCTCGTGATACCAAAGCACACTTACCTGATTCCTATTTATGCTCACCTTGCTCCTGAGACCAAAGCATACTTATCCAATACCTGTGTATGCTCACCTTGCTCCTGAGACCAAAGCATACTTACCTGATACCTGTGTATGCTCACCTTGCTCCTGGGACCAAGAATATTTATCTCATATCTGTGTATGCTCTCCTTGCTCCAGAGACCAAGCATACTAACCTTACATCTGCGTATGCCTTGCTCCAGACACCACACATACTTTCCTGATACCTGTGCATGCTTACCTTGCTCCAGAGACCAAGCATTTGCCTCACACCTACGTATGCTCACCTGGATCCTGAATGCCTAGCAGAATAACCTGATACCTGTGTATGCTCACTTTGTTCCTGAGGCTGTGCCAACTGTACCTATCTGGTATTTAATGGCAGTCTCACCAACAGTAACCGCTGGGTATCCTGTGCCTGCTGAGAAACCAGTGTCTACCATACCAGTGACAGCCTTTCTCAAACCAGCTGTGCCTGCTGTACCTAGATAGTATCCCGTGACAGTCTCATCAACAGTACCCGCTGGGTATCCTGTGCCTGTTGAGAAATCTGTCTAGCTGTAATGCTTTATTAATTATATCTGAATTTAGTGTGTCGGTCTAATCCAGATTTGTAGCTCTAGTATAAATTAAGAAACAAAAGAGAATACACTGCGATCCTTAAAAGCATCAAACCTTTAATTTTCCATAAAGTGCAAAGTGTCCATAAAAGGCAACAGGGTTTTAAAAGCAAAAAGATAGACAGCACATTTTCAGGAACCAGTCTGTCCTACATGTTTCGGTCAATTCCTTAATCATGAACACTAGTATAAATTAACCCAAGATATATGGAAGGATAGAAAATGGATTAAAGTAAATAGAACAGATTACTCAGATAAGATTTATCTGCAACAGGAATGTTGCATATGACTTGAATTATGCCCAAACAAAAGCAGAAATACTGGGTTAGGAGAACTCTAGATATAGTGTGTAACAAAGTGAAAGTTTGCAAGATGAGCTGAAATACTTTCAAGAACTGTAAATCGTATACCAAAATAAGTTCCAGGAATTACCAGTTAATATAGATATATATATATATATATAATATATGTAGTTGGTAAATAGTTAAAACGTTACAAGTATAGATAAATCAAGTTAAAGGTAAATTGAGAGTTATACTTGCGGTGGTGGCTGATTTCAGAGAATGAGATTCTGTGCAGCAGCTCCTCCAAACTTACGCTGCAGAGATAGATTTGCTGAAATGAATCCGGATCCACACAGATGGTATTGGATAGAGCATAAGGTGGAAAACCTCAGCGAAGTCCCGGTAAGAAGTGGAGATGGGAGAGACGTCCTGAGAGGAGACCGCTCCGGTGGTAGAGAGTTGAGCCTCAGGGTAGCTGAGCGGAAGTGAAAGTTGCGATCAGGTGATCGTTTGCAGAGATCAGACCGCTAGCCAGCGGAGTGCGGATCAGCTAGGAACAAATTGTAGATACTCGACCTGAAGAAAATTTGCATTTTTTTCCCCAGCAACAGCTTAACAGCAAAAAGTGTGAACTGCTCTTAGTGGTGCCTAAGGAGGTTGAAGTTAATCAGCGCTTGACTGACGTGATCTTTTTAATATTATGGGGTTTGTTTTTTTCCCCCATTTACTACAATTTCTATAACCTATGGTTGGCAATCTATGTTTTGGACAACATCCCACCACTACCTCCAGAAAAAGAGCCAGGTGACAATGAACCAAGATTTATTTTTTCCTCTTACCATGCAATAAGGAGGAATAGACTATGGGATAAAATAACAGGGTGTACATGGATGCTGGATGTGGTATTTCTTCTCAGTAAGGTTATCAGAGACTGGCATTAACAAGGGGGATACCTGCAGACTTCATTGATGGATATTGTTACATAAACATTTTTTTCCAGCAAAAGTGCTTTATTGGGTTTAGTAGTAACTTCCACTATTTGTGGTGGTTATTAGTTACTGGCCCATTTAACACAACAGAAACTCTGTAAAGCTACATCCTTAAGCCTCAAACTGACCTTACATTGATTGTGATACTCTTATTGTGTCATTAGATGTTTTTATCACACTGGTATTTCTAGTTTAAGGACCACTTTATGTCTTTTAGTGGTGCACAAACAATCTCTCCCTGGAAACCCTAGTTCTTATGAATGGGTTGAAACTGCTACAGGCGCACACTCAAATCAGCATCAGTTGGGGGTTCCAGCTCTGTGCAATGTGGTCAGCTCTTCTTCCCAGAGATCATTGCCTTCACTTGTGGGAGTGTTGGTATCCTGCCAGTGCCTTGCTCAGCTTGCCACACACGAACATGTAACGTGTGTCACATCATGTATGTTGTCCTGCATAACTTAATATTGTAACAATGGTGACTATGATATATGAACTTCTCGACCAGTGGTATAGGAAGCTGTTGATGGTAACTGCGTGTCCTGTGTGAGCCTAAATCTTACAATAGAGTGACCGGAGCTTATGTAAAAGGACATTGTTTTTTTTAAAAAATTCTATCATCCATATGTAAGGGCAGCACTTAAAGATATTGACAATGTGTTTACCTGAAAACAATGCAAAGTAAATGCTTTTTAAATTCAAACGAATACGGAAGTATTGGTTGTGTATTTCTTGATGGTGTTCATTGTCTGACAAGTGTTTCCTGCTTGTTCTTATTGGCTAATAGGTGTAAATGCTGACTGTAGCTGTCTGCCAGTTAACTGTTTCAGGGAATGCTTATCAGCCAGTGAAAGTTCAATACTTCCTACTAGTATCAACCAGTGAGCATATGAAGAGGGTGCTTGCCACATAAAGAGCATGAGAAGGAAGTACACACTGCTATTGGTCTATTCATTTCAATATACAGTCAAAAAACTTTTACTTCCCCACTGGTTTTTTTAATTTGTTTTTTTTTTAGGCAAAAAAACCCCAGTGTGTTAAAATCCTGCAATTGAACATGGATGACAGAAGATTTAGCAATTCATGGTCACATTAAAGGGACATGAAACACAATTTTTTTTCTTTAATGATTTAGAAAGAGAATGAAATTTTAAACAACTTTCTAATTTACTTCTATTATCTAATTTGTTTTATTCTCTTGATATTCTTTGCTGAAAAACAACTAGATAGGCTCAGTAGCTGCTGATTGGTTGCTGTACATTGAACCCTCGTGTGATTGGCTCACCCATGTGCATTGCTATTTCCTCAACATAGGATATCTAACAAATGAAGCAAATTAGATAATAGAAGTAAATTGGAATGTTGTTTAAATTTGTATTTTCTGTCTGAATCATGAAAGAAATAATGTGGGGTTAGTGTCCCTTTAATGTGTCAGTTTGCCCCTTCCAACCAGCTTTTAGATTATTTAAGATTATTAGTATAATCTAAAATAATTATTAATTAATTAAAATAATTAATTAGATTATTAGCATTGCATTTGCATGATGCTCCCTGTGTTGTATCTATCAGGAAGTTGGTGGTCTATACACATCAGACCACGCTGGCTTCCACATCCAGAAGGTTTAGTTTTAGTGCTATATCTCCATATCATGCCTAAAGTAGACCCATAATGTTACCTGTTTACCAACTGCTTAGCTTGCCCTGATATACTGATAACCATGGGGCAAATACATGTTCATCTGGCTTTGTATGTGCCCAAGGACCATAAAGCCAATGTGTACAATGTTACATTTTACAGATTAACCCCTGGGGTACACTTTAGGATGTGTAGTAGACCAAGGGTTAAATGTCAACCTCACCATGTTGTGATTCCCAGTTGTTTCACAGTATGAACGCATAGGAGACTCCAGTCTTAAAAGATAACAAACAGACTGGGATTTGAGAATCACTCTTAGCCATGCAAGTCAGGCATGTGTAACTAGTGCATTAAAATGATTTCAACCCTCCAAAACACACAGACAATTAATGGCCACAGGCTACTTTACAACTATGGAATGGTAATTTTAATATTTTTGGGCACAATCCAGTGGCTGTGCAAAGATTAGACAACATTTAATTTTGCATAGAGTGCCAAGCTATAGTTGGGCCAACAGAGACGAGAATTCAATTGACAAGAGACAGATTAGTTACAATTGAAATCCATGTATTTCAGGTTTGGGTAGAAGCCTAAGAATAATAAGAAAAAAAAGTATTGAGATGGAGGTGAGTAGCAGGAAAAGGAGTTCTAGTTCAAATGTTTAATTTCACTTTTTACCTTCCACCAGTTGGTGGATTAATAACAGCCCAATAATTACATTCTCCTACTTCACAAATTGTCATTCAGAACATGAGAAAATGGTTTTTACTGTGATTTAAAAAACAGGTTTTACCCACCACCTTATACGCTATTTCACTACTATAAATCTTTGTTTGCTTTCTAGCATGCTTACTATTTATGGCATGTGTCTCACTGGGTATCTGGTTACTGCATCACTTTCCCAAATTTTCCTGTAGTGTTCCCTTTGCAAGTGTTTCCTAAGGTTTTTGAATTTCATTTAATTACTATATTCCCCTACACAGCTGTATTTTACCTTTTTCCGTCTCCCACTCAGTGTGTCATTGTACGATAATGTATATTAATGTTGCTTGTAGGAGAACACCATGTTGCTTAGCAACTGTCTCCGTTACGATGCAGGAAAGCCCCATAAGGAAGCTGTGAGTGCACCAGCAGCAGGAGTCCCCAATTATGCCAAAACAAACTGATTCATCCCTAAACAGTGGGTTCCTCCACACATTCTTTTCTCTATGTCTTTGAGTTCTTCAAAACATTTGTTTTAAAAAAATCTGTTATTGCCTACATTTTATATTACTAATTCAAATATGAGTGACTAAAGCTATGAACTCAGAATTATAGTATAGAATGCATCCCTCAGTTTTAAAATAGTTTCGTTTTATTTTCGCAATCATGACCTCTGGTGCTATATTTATTGTATTGCTGATAATGGTGTGGAGAAAATAAACCCTGTTTGAAAGATATTCTGAGGATTAGGAAATGTTTAAAGGGACTTTAAATACTTTGAAATAGTAATATAAAATGATAAATTGTATATATAAAAAAACCTGTACAATATACTTTCATTATTTATTCTGTCCCCTTTTCCTGTAATTCCATTCTGAAAATGTGAGCATTTCAGTTCCTGTTAGAAATGGAAGTGCAGAACACTGTTATCTTCCACACAGCCATTGGCTGCACAGTCTAGTGACCTATTTATAACTGTCCCTAATTGGCCACAGTAGAGAAGGTAACCCAAGTTACAACATGGCAGCTCCCATTGTTTTATAGACATTAAAACTTTACACTTATTTTGTCAACATTTAAACTAATGACATTTAAAAAAAAAATACATCTACTTGTTATTATCAAACTAATCTTTTATTTTAATGCATCATTCTATCTATCTTTTGTTTACTGTTTAATGTCCCTTTAACAGTAATAACACTTTAGTGCTTCCGTAGTTACTGCTCATGATTTTTAGACTTCATTTTTTATCAGGTGCATAAAGCAAAACATTTTGTGAAATAGTCATAGCAAAATATTATGTAAATATTTAATACGTTTTAAAAAAAAAAATCACTTTAGAGAAAAAAAAAATTGTTAAAAGGTAAACATAGACAATTAAAAAAAAAAAAAAAAAAAAAAGGTTTTCTGTCTAGTGAGAAAAATGATTAGGACAATTCACAGTTAGCAACCCACTATATGGATTACCAACCTATTCCTCCTATATAGGACAGCCTCTGTGATTTGATCTGGGAGTGACCAGTTATATAGAAGTCACATTGTTTAGTGTGTATTATACTGTAGCTTTATAAATAGGTGAGAATACCTGCTCCAGGGCTGAACCAGTTTACAGGTCATGGAATTCTATTACCCAAACTTGAACCTTCAGTGGCAGGGAAAAGGATCTGAGACAATAAATAGCATTTTTTTTATCCTATGACAACTTGTAAATAAATCCAAACTGGACAGACATTGATAGTTCACAATGTATTTTCAGTGCTTTATGTAATGTAAATGGAAGGCACATTGTAGTGCGGTGCTTTTATTTGGTAAAGCGTGCAATTTGTGCCCTATCAATGCTGCAATTCCCACAAAGGGGTTAAATACATAGTTTAAATATCTCGGAGGATTAGGAACGTCTAGTACAACAGGAAATGCTCTGTGAGCTGGAGTATGTACTTTGGACATTCTTGTAGTATTTTTTGGTATCACTATTGTGTTTATAGTTTGTGAACATGTTTTTGTTTTCATTTTCTTCTGTAAAACAGTTGAGGTACATTGGTGGTTAGCATTCACAATTTGGTACAATTAACTATGAGGAGCGGATATGATGAGCGGATATGAGTGGCTCACACTTATATTTTGTATGTACCATTTACTATAATCTTTGTATCGTCTATTTCTTGTACGTAACTGCTGTATAAATAAATTTTTGGAAGCACGTAGTTTAAGTCCTGATCAACAACTGCAGAGAACTTCTGGTCCCAACAGCAAACAACTAGTAAGCCAATCAGCAACGGCAGTTGCACAACCACACCAATGTTACTAGAATGCCCCTTTAATAGCTGGTTAAGGTCCCAAAAGGGATTTCCTTCCTTACTCACTTTTGTTTTGTTACTATAGTTTTAGTTCACAAAATATTTAGATGCATTAAAGGACCATTAAACTTGACATTTCAACAACGTATAAAATGTTTCATTGTTGCAAGCGAAACATTATTGCAATATACATTCATTATTTATTGTGCAGCCTTTTGTTGTAAAATACATCTAAAACATGTCTTTGTTTCACTTTCTCCCAGGGAGGCTAGGGGTTAATACTTTAAAGTGAATGTAAACTTTCATGAATTAGTGCTCGGTTTTTAAAAATACTATTAAAAACATGGGCACTTTCATTCATGAAAGTTTACATTGCAGCATATTTTTACCCGCGTCTTATGCTGTACTTACACAGCAATGACAAAACCGGCTTCCTCCAATCACGGCGTGGCCTCACGAGATGGACGCTCTGGGAGGGAAGCCATGATTGGAGGAAGCCAGTTTCATTGGTGACGTAAGTACAGAGGAGCTGCTGGTGAGAATGAAAGTGCCCCTGTTTTTAATAGTATTTTTTAAAACCGGGCACTTATTCATTAAAGTTTACATTCACTTTAAGGCAATTTATGTGAGCTTTTTTTTATTTTTTCCTCCCTCCCTAAGCTTCTATGGTTTCACATGCTTTTAAAAGGTGGATTATCTGTTTTGCATCAACAATCAGGATAGGCAAATCATTCTTTGCAATAGTAACCAAGTTGAATAAGTACTAAACCACCTTAAGGGAATACAGGAGGGCAGGTTACCCCAGTCTGCACATGTGTAAACAGAGTTTGTGCTATATCTGAATATTAGTTTGTGATTGGTTAGCAGGAGTTCTTTTGTTTTGGGGGCAGGGAAATCAGTGAAAACTAAAAACATAAAAGAATATACTCATTTTACAAAATAAAGCTGCAGTTTTCATTGCAAAATTATTCTTTTATATGAAAGTTTATAATCATGTAGTTTGCCATTTGTGTTTAGTGTCACTTTAAGAGTCTCTCATATCTGTCCAGGGATGCATACAACTTGCTTTAAGATGCCTCTCCTGGATCTGCTCCCTCAACGTCACCATGTACTTGCTTTAGAATGTAAGCTCACAGGTCCACCTGTCCTGTCTTATGTAAAGATGGTTTACAGCATAAAGTGACTCAAAGGCAGGGCCATCTACCTTTTATGATTTATGTAAATGTGTTCTAATTATTGTACGTCACAACTGTATACTTAAAGGGACAGAAAACCCGAACATTTTTTTCATAATTTACATATAGCATACTATTTTAAACAACTTTCCAATTTACTTCTATTACAGGTAGAAAACCCTTTATCCAAACTGATTGGGACCGGAAAAGGTTTGGATTTCGGAATAGTTTGGATTATGAAATATTTGCAGCTGTAAAATGGGACAGTTTGGAGTTGGAATGAAACCAAGTGTAAACAACAATATCTTATGTCATTTAGGCAATATTTATGTGTCATAATACATCTTATACATGAAACCTAGACTATTATTTGCATTTTAATACACAAAAAAACAAACCAAAGATACAGACAGAGACAATTGTAACTTACAGGTGGGGAAAAATAGTAATTTGTGATATATATATATTTTTTAAAATATTAAATAAAAGCTAGGATTTAAGAATAATTTGGGGGATTTTTTACTGTATCAAGTTTGCGTCATTCTCTTGGTATCCTTTCTGAAGCAGCAGCAATGCACTTCTAGGAACTAGCTAAACACATTGGGTGAGCCAATGACAAGAGGCACATATATGTGCAGCCACCAATCAGCTGCTAGCTCTCAATACTGCATTGTTGCTTCGGAGCCTGTTTAGGCATATTTTTCAACAAAGGATACCAAGAGAACAAAGCAAAATAGTTGTAAATTGGAAAGTTGTCTAAAATGACACAATCTATCTGAATTATGAAAGGCAAAAATTTGGGTTTCGTTTCCCTTTAATGTTACAGTGCTACAAATGTGTTGACAATTGATGAATAAACAATAATAATAATTGTCTTTGGTCATGTAAATGGCTGACTGTTTCCTGTAAATCTGATGACACAGGTGTTGGATCTGATCTCCAGTGACAGTCTGAATGTCCCCTCAGAGGAGGAAGTGTACAGAGCTGTGCTGAACTGGGTCAAACATGAAGTAGACGGCAGGAGGCAGCATGTTCCCCGGGTAAGGAATATGTTGATTATGTATATCTTTATTACAAATCATAAGTTTGCTAGTAAGTAACTCACAATATATTCAGTTGTACAGTATCACATAGTCATTTTATACAGTCCATAATGCCCTGATTACTTGATATTATACATTGTATAAGATAAACATATAATAATGTTTTTCTAGTTCTCTTTCATATTATATAAAGTGGGTATCTCTCTACAGAATCTATAGCACAGTATATAGCTAGTTACCATTTTTAGGTTTATAGCACAGTATATTATTTTACAGTATATATTAGTTATATTAAACTGCTGGAGGAGGCAAAGAGCACCACAGCAAAGCTACCCATAATCCCCAGTCATTCTCTTTGCCTCTGTCAATGGAGGAGGTGAAGTTTGGTGTCTGAAGAATTGAATTCCTTTTCTCTTGTTAAGTGTATCCAGTCCACGGATCATCCATTACTTGTGGGATATTCTCCTTCCCAACAGGAAGTTGCAAGAGGATCACCCAGAGCAGAGCTGCTATATAGCTCCTCCCCTCACTGCCATATCCAGTCATTCTCTTGCAACTCTCAACTAAGATGGAGGTCGTAAGAGGACTGTGGTGTTTTATACTTAGTTTATTTCTTCAATCAAAAGTTTGTTATTTTTAAATGGTACCGGAGTGTACTGTTTATCTAAGGCAGTATTTAGAAGAAGAATCTGCCTGCGTTTTCTATGATCTTAGCAGAAGTAACTAAGATCCTTTGCTGTTCTCACATATTCTGAGGAGTGAGGTAACTTCAGAGGGGGAATAGCGTGCAGGTTTTCCTGTAATAAGGTATGTGCAGTTAAAATATTTTTCTAGGGAATGGAATTTGCTAGTAAATGCTGCTGATACCGGATTAATGTAAGTAAAGCCTTAAATGCAGTGATAGCGACTGGTATCAGGCTTATTAATAGAGATACATACTCTTATAAAAGTGTATTTTAAAACGTTTGCTGGCATGTTTAATCGTTTTTTACATATGTTTGGTGATAAAACTTATTGGGGCCTAGTTTTTTCCACATGGCTGGCTTGAATTTTGCCTAGAAACAGTTCCCTGAGGCTTCCCACTGTTGTAATATGAGGGGGAGGGGCCTATTTTGGCATTTTTTTGCACAGCAAAAATTACAGACACAAACATGCAGCTTCTTCCTGCATGATCCAGGACTTCTCTGAAGGGATCAAAAGGCTTCAAAAGTCGTATTGAGGGAGGTAAAAAGCCACAGTAGAGCTGTGGCAGTTGTTGTGACTGTTTAAAAAACGTTTTTGTCATTTGTTATTCCGTTTTTGGTATTAAGGGGTTAATCATCCATTTGCAAGTGGGTGCAATGCTCTGCTAACTTATTACATACACTGTAAAAATTTCGTTAGTGTAACTGCATTTTTTCACTGTTATTTCAAAATTTGGGAAAATTTGTGTTTCTTAAAGGCGCAGTAACGTTTTTTATATTGCTTGTAAACTTGTTTTAAAGTGTTTTCCAAGCTTGCTAGTCTCATTGCTAGTCTGTTTTAACATGTCTGACACAGAGGAACCTACTTGTTCATTATGTTTGAAAGCCATGGTGGAGCCCCATAGGAGAATGTGTACTAAATGTATTGATTTCACCTTAAACAGTAAAGATCAGTCTTTATCTATAAAAGAATTATCACCAGAGGGTTCTGTCGAGGGGGAGGTTATGCCGACTAACTCTCCCCACGTGTCAGACCCTTCGCCTCCCGCTCAGGGGATGCACGCTAATATGGCGCCAATTACATCAGGGACGCCCATAGCGATTACCTTGCAGGACATGGCTGCAATCATGAATAATACCCTGTCAGAGGTATTATCTAGATTGCATGAATTAAGAGGCAAGCGCGATAGCTCTGGGGTTAGGAGAGATACAGAGCGCGCAAATGCTGTTAGAGCCATGTTTGATACTGCGTCACAGTATGCAGAACATGAGGACGGAGAGCTTCAGTCTGTGGGTGACATCTCTGACTCGGGGAAACCTGATTCAGAGATTTCTAATTTTAAATTTAAGCTTGAGAACCTCCGTGTATTGCTTGGGGAGGTATTAGCTGCTCTGAATGACTGTAACACAGTTGCAATTCCAGAGAAATTGTGTAGGCTGGATAGATACTATGCGGTGCCGGTGTGTACTGACGTTTTTCCTATACCTAAAAGGCTTACAGAAATTATTAGCAAGGAGTGGGATAGACCCGGTGTGCCCTTTTCCCCACCTCCTATATTTAGAAAAATGTTTCCAATAGACGCCACTACACGGGACTTATGGCAGACGGTCCCTAAGGTGGAGGGAGCAGTTTCTACTTTAGCAAAGCGTACCACTATCCCGGTTGAGGACAGTTGTGCTTTTTCAGATCCAATGGATAAAAATTGGAGGGTTACCTTAAGAAAATGTTTATTCAACAAGGTTTTATTTTACAGCCCCTTGCATGCATTGCGCCTGTCACTGCTGCGGCGGCATTCTGGTTTGAGGCCCTGGAAGAGGCCATCCAGACAACTCCATTGAATGAAATTATTGACAAGCTTAGAACGCTTAAGGGAAAAAAACATGGAGCGCAGGGAAAAAAACAAAGAACAGACCATTGTGCAGTATATCAGATTAAAAAATAACAATTTATTAATGACAAAAAACAAACTCACAAAACAAACCCTCAAACAATATGAGGTATGTATCAGCGTCTTGTATAGATGTTACTATACTCTTTTCCAATGTCCAATTTCACCTTGCTGGTTCATCTAATAGTGACTGTTCAGTCTCGGTGTCTTTAACAACAAAAGATTTCCCTCCTGCGGTGGTTCAATCTGTGTAGCCGGCAACAGATTCTCCTGACCTGGAGGGATTGTAGCCTCACTCAGCGTGTGCGTGTGGGCGTGGCCTTACGCGTTTCGCGGGACTCCTCCCGCTTCGTCAGAGGCTTATGCCCACTCCTCCTTGTGATGTCCTTTTTATACTATTCCTATGTATAGTGATGCACTGCAGCGTTCCCATAACATATCACAATGGTTTATGCATTGGCTTGATACAAGTGATTTAGAAGGAGTTTGGCTTTATTCAAGCATTTTCACCTGCAACAATTCATGTGCTCTCCCCTTGCCTCAGCAAGTCAGCATCTCCCTGCTGCTTCAATGCTTAAGCTAGCTAACTCATTTGTTTCTGATGCCATTGTTCATTTGACTAAACTAACGGCTAAGAATTCCGGATTCGCCATCCAGGCGCGTAGGGCGCTATGGCTTAAATCCTGGTCAGCTGACGTGACTTCAAAGTCTAAATTACTCAACATTCTTTTCAAGGGGCAGACCTTATTCGGGCCTGGCTTGAAGGAAATTATTGCTGACATTACTGGAGGCAAGGGTCATACCCTTCCTCAGGACAGGGCCAAATCAAAGGCCAAACAGTCTAATTTTCGTGCCTTTCGAAATTTCAAGGCAGGAGCAGCATCAACTTCCTCCGCTTCAAAACAAGAGGGAACTGTTGCTCATTCCAGACAGGCCTGGAAACCTAACCAGTCCTGGAACAAGGGCAAGCAGGCCAGAAAGCCTGCTGCTGCCCCCAAGACAGCATGAAGGAATGGCCCCCTATCCGGAAACGGATCTAGTGGGGGGCAGACTTTCTCTCTTCGCCCAGGCGTGGGCAAGAGATGTTCAGGATCCCTGGGCGTTGGAGATCATATCTCAGGGATATCTTCTGGACTTCAAAGCTTCTCCTCCACAAGGGAGATTTCATCTTTCAAGGTTATCAGCAAACCAGATAAAGAAAGAATCATTCCTAAGCTGTGTGCAAGACCTCCTAGTAATGGGAGTGATCCATCCAGTTCCGCGGACGGAACAAGGACAGGGATTTTATTCAAATCTGTTTGTGGTTCCCAAGAAAGAGGCAACCTTCAGACCAATCTTGGATCTAAAGATCTTAAAAAAATTCCTCAGAGTTCCATCATTCAAAATGGAAACTATTCGGACCATCCTACCCATGATCCAAAAGGGTCAGTACATGACCACAGTGGACTTAAAGGATGCCTACCTTCGCATACCGATTCACAAAGATCATCATCGGTTCCTAAGGTTTGCCTTTCTAGACAGGCATTACCAATTTGTAGCTCTTCCCTTCGGGTTGGCCACTGCCCCGAGAATTTTTACAAAGGTTCTGGGCTCACTTCTGGCGGTTCTAAGACGGCGAGGCATAGCGGTGGCTCCGTATCTAGACGACATCCTGATACGGGCGTCAAGCTTTCAAATTGCCAAGTCTCATACAGAGATAGTTCTGGCATTTCTGAGGTCGCATGGGTGGAAAGTGAACGTGGAAAAGAGTTCTCTATCACCACTCACAAGAGTCTCCTTCCTAGGGACTCTTATAGATTCTGCAGAGATGAAAATTTACCTGACAGAGTCCAGGTTATCAAAACTTCTAAATGCTTGCCATGTCCTTCATTCCATTCCACGCCCGTCAGTGGCTCAGTGCATGGAAGTAATCGGCTTAATGGTAGCGGCAATGGACATAGTGCCATTTGCGCGCCTGCATCTCAGACCGCTGCAATTATGCATGCTAAGTCAGTGGAATGGGGATTACTCAGATTTGTCCCCTCTACTAAATCTGGATCAAGAGACCAGAGATTCTCTTCTCTGGTGGCTTTCTCGGGTCCATCTGTCCAAGGGTATGACCTTTCGCAGGCCAGATTGGACGATTGTAACAACAGATGCAAGCCTTCTAGGTTGGGGCGCAGTCTGGAACTCCCCGAAGGCTCAGGGATCATGGACTCAGGAGGAGAATCTCCTCCCAATAAATATTCTGGAGTTAAGAGCAATATTCAATGCTCTTCTAGCTTGGCCTCAGTTAGCAACACTGAGGTTCATCAGATTTCAGTCGGACAACATCACGACTGTGGCTTATATCCAGTGGAGGCTCCTCTATAGGAGCACTTGAGCACGTGCACCCCCTGACCCCTGATGCCCCCTGACCCCTGATGAACAAAAAAAAAAAAAAAAAGAGAAATAATTTTTTTTTTATTTTTAAACCTTTTTGATGATTAAATTAAAAAATACTAAAGGCTCCACTTTTGCTCCACTGCAGTTTTAAGTTAAAACATTAAAATTGCCTTATTTAGGTTGAAAGTGGAATGGGCATTTGCCTAATACTTCTATCTATCGCACGTGCGATAGAAAGAAGTATAGGCAAAAGCTCTTTCCACTTTAAAGCTGCATTGACAGCAGCGCCACCTACAGGCCAGCCCATAGGTCTCCTTACCGCACAGCTCTTAGTGTGCGAGAGCCAGCTGTCACGTGACACTCGCACACTAAGAGCTGTGTGTGTGGAGGCAGTGGCATCAGCAGACACTGGCTCCTCCCTCCTCTCCCCCCTGCAGACATCAAGGAAGCGTGGCAACTTGGAGCAGAAGGTATGGCGGGGTTTATTAATTGTGATAAGGACCTTGGATATAATACAGTAGTAATAAGGTCCTGTGTCTGCCACTGACTGCTCAGCCTCTCTACCCTGTCTGGCTTCTCTCTACTAGTACAAGGGGCAGAATTAGATTAGCTAGAAGTTGAACTTAAGGACAGATAGGTTTGTCAGCCTGTACATGGCTTCTACCAGTTCTACGCGAGTGTGTAAGAATGTCTGAGGACCAGGGTTGATTACTTTCAGTGTACGCACTAGGTGACTGCACGGGTGCTCTATTCTGAATGAGGGGCTGAGCTCAGGTGAGGATTTTCAGTCAGGATTGTAAATCTAAATGTGTCCGGCAGTAGCAGAATGGAATCACAGTCCACTGACTCCTCTCACTTCAGCCCTGCACAAGTTCCGTAGTGAAAATCTAGAATGCAGCGGGGGCTGGGTTTACAGGGAAGTTAAATGGTCAGTTTTGTTTTTTTAGCTCCACCGGCATTTATGCTCCTCATGTTGCTGTGACAGTGTGTGTGTGTGATTTATTTTTATGGCTTTGCTGCTTTGAACTTTCAGATAGAAATCCGGAGTCGTCACTGAATTGTGCAGTATATAGGTGTCTGCCCCTTCAACCATCCTGCATGAGGAGCTTTAGACCGATCAGAAAATGAAGGTTAAGTTAAGTGATCACACTCAGTCATATTTGTTAAAAAATCAGTTACTTTGCTCTGCTTCATATTTTTAAAAGGATTTTGTTTTTTTAATTTTACTAAAATTGTATGCTATAAATCAGTCCCCTTGTCTATGAACTGCTCAGTTTACTCTAAACACCTTTTTGTTTGTTGCTTGCACTCCTCATTAACTTTTTAAAAATAAAGTGGAATCCCCTTGTGTATCTGTCCCAGTGTGTGTAGTGTATCCATATGTATGTGAGTGTATTTATTAATATGTGTGTGTATGTATGTTTTAAAAAAAACTTGTCAGATTTAAAGGAGATTGTCAGATGATCCTTTATTGAAAGACAGAGAAGTCAGCACTCAAAGACAATAGGGTAGTAAACTAAATAGTTTTAATTGTATTTTACTGTAATTTTTCAGTAAAAACTATTTAGTTTACTACCCTATTTTCTTTGAGTGTATATCTGTCTTTCAATAAAGGATCACTTCTCCTTTAAATCTGTCTTAAGTTTTTTTTTTGTGTGTGTGTGTGTTTCTTTTTATTTAAACATTTGTTTGTAAGGGTCTGCACCAAAGTGTAAACATATATTTTTTAGGAAAATGGTTTTCATGCAAATAAAGCTCCCTTCATTACCATGTATGAATATGCATGTATGGGTATGTGTGTAATTTTTATATATATATATATATATATATATATATATATATATATATATATATATATATATATATATATATATATATATATATATATATATATATATATATATATATGTGTGTATAAATGTGTATGTGTATATAAGAGTGTGTGTATAACTGTGCATGTGTGTGTAAATGTGTATAAATGTGTATAACTGTATATGTGTATATAAAAGTGTGTGTATAACTGTGTATGTGTATTAATGTGTATAAGTGTGTATAAGAGTGTGTGTATAAGTGTGTATAACTGCATGTGTGTGTATAAGTGTGTATGAGTGTGTGTATAAATGTGTATGAGTGTGTTTGTATAACGTATAAGAGTGTGTGTATAAATGTACATGTGTGTGTATATGTGTATAAATGTGAATAAGTGTGTATAAATGTGTATAACTGTGCATGTGTGCATTTGTATAAATGTGTATAAGTGTGTATAACTGTGCATGTGTGTGTGTAAATGTGTATAAGAGTGTATATGTGTGTATAAATGTGTATAACTGTGTCTGTGTGTGTAAATGTGTATATGTGTGTATAAATGTGTATGAGTGTGTGTGTGTATAACAGTGCATGTGTGTGTAAATGAGTATAAGAGTTTGTGCATAACTGTGTATGTGTATGAATGTGTATAAGTGTGTTTGTATAACTGTGCATGTGTGTGTGTAAATGTGAGTATAAATGTGTATAAATGTTTGTGTGTGTATAACTGTGTGTGTGCGTTTGTATATAACTGTGTATATGTGTGTATAAGTGTGTGTGTGTGTGTGTATATGTGTGTATAAAGGAGTTGGGAGGGGCACAGGAGATGGGAGGGGGAATAGGGTAGAGGAGGGGCAGAGGAGGTAGGTAGGTGGAGCAAAGAGGAGGTGGGGGGCCCTGCCACACTTTTGACCCGGGGGCCCTGGTTGATCTCAGTCCGCCCCTGGTACCCAGTATATATATAGTAACTGCAGGGTGTATGTGGTGCTCTTGTCTTTCAATATATACAGGTTAGTTATGTACATACAACACACAGTAATACACATAACACACTGCCCTCACCTTGTACAAGGATGTGTTAAGGTAACTGGCAGAATGTGTGTGTATGTGTGTATATATATATATATATATATATATATATATATATATATATATATATACACACACAATAAAATGGGTGGAGCCATCTGAGGGGCGGGGCTAGTGCTCCCCCATCTTCAAAAGTCACCAGCCGCCACTGCTTATATCAACCATCAAGGGGGAACCAGGAGTTCCCTAGCGATGTTAGAAGTCTCAAAGATAATTCGCTGGGCAGAGTCTCACTCTTGCCACCTGTCAGCGTTCCACATCCCAGGCGTAGAGAACTGGGAGGCGGATTTTCTAAGTCGTCAGACTTTTCATCCGGGGGAGTGGGAACTCCATCCGGAGGTGTTTGCTCAACTGGTCCATCGTTGAGGCAAACCAGAACTGGATCTCATGGCGTCTCGCCAGAACGCCAAGCTTCCTTGTTACGGATCAAGGTCCAGGGACCCGGGAGCAATGCTGATAGATGCTCTAGCAGCTCCTTGGTTCTTCAACCTGGCCTATGTGTTTCCACCGTTTCCTCTGCTCCCTCGACTGATTGCCAAAATCAAACAGGAGAGAGCATCAGTGATTCTGATAGCGCCTGCGTGGCCACGCAGGACCTGGTATGCAGACCTAGTGGACATGTCATCTCTTCCACCATGGACTCTGCCTCTGAGGCAGGACCTTCTAATACAAGGTCCTTTCAATCATCCAAATCTAATTTCTCTGAGACTGACTGCATGGAGATTGAACGCTTGATTCTATCAAGGCGTGGCTTCTCCGAGTCAGTCATTGATACCTTAATACAGGCTCGGAAGCCTGTCACCAGGAAAATCTACCATAAGATATGGCGTAAATATCTTTATTGGTGTGAATCCAAGAGTTACTCATGGAGTAAGGTTAGGATTCCTAGGATATTGTCCTTTCTCCAAGAGGGTTTGGACAAAGGCTTATCAGCTAGTTCTTTAAAAGGACAGATCTCTGCTCTGTCTATTCTTTTGCACAAGCGTCAGGCAGAAGTTCCAGACGTCCAGGCATTTTGTCAGGCTTTGGTTAGGATTAAGCCTGTGTTTAAAACTGTTGCTCCCCCGTGGAGCTTAAGCTTGGTTCTTAAAGTTCTTCAGGGAGTTCCGTTTGAACCCCTTCATTCCATTGATATTAAACTTTTATCTTGGAAAGTTCTGTTTTTGATGGCTATTTCCTCGGCTCGAAGAGTCTCTGAGTTATCTACCTTACATTGTGATTCTCCTTATCTGATTTTTCATTCAGACAAGGTAGTTCTGCGTACCAAACCTGGGTTTTTACCTAAGGTGGTTTCTAACAGGAATATCAATCAAGAGATTGTTGTTCCATCATTGTGTCCTAATCCTTCTTCAAAGAAGGAACGTCTTTTGCATAATCTGGACGTAGTCCGTGCCTTGAAGTTTTACTTACAGGCTACTAAAGATTTTCGTCAAACATCTGCCCTGTTTGTCGTTTACTCTGGACAGAGGAGAGGTCAAAAAGCTTTGGCAACCTCTCTCTCCTTTTGGCTTCGGAGCATAATACGCTTAGCCTATGAGACTGCTGGACAACAGCCCCCTGAAAGGATTACAGCTCATTCTACTAGAGCTGTGGCTTCCACCTGGGCCTTTAAAAATGAGGCCTCTGTTGAACAGATTTGCAAGGCTGCTACTTGGTCTTCGCTTCACACCTTTTCAAAATTTTACAAATTTGACACTTTTGCTTCTTCGGAGGCTGTTTTTGGGAGAAAGGTTCTACAGGCAGTGGTTCCTTCCGTTTAAGTTCCTGCCTTGTCCCTCCCATCATCCGTGTACTTTAGCTTTGGTATTGGTATCCCACAAGTAATGGATGATCCGTGGACTGGATACACTTAACAAGAGAAAACATAATTTATGCTTACCTGATAAATTTATTTCTCTTGTAGTGTATCCAGTCCACGGCCCGCCCTGTCCTTTTAAGGCAGGTCTAAATTTTAATTAAACTACAGTCACCACTGCACCCTATGGTTTCTCCTTTCTCGTCTTGTTTCGGTCGAATTACTGGATATGGCAGTGAGGGGAGGAGCTATATAGCAGCTCTGCTGTGGGTGATCCTCTTGCAACTTCCTGTTGGGAAGGAGAATATCCCACAAGTAATGGATGATCCGTGGACTGGATACACTACAAGAGAAGTACATTTATCAGGTAAGCATAAATTATGTTTTTTCGTGGTACTTTTCCCTGTAAGCAAGGATTTTGGGTTTAGCTGTGTCCACGTCAATCTCCTCATTAGAGTAGTGGTGGCTTTTTAGCAGTTAGAAAGTTGTGAGATAGTCCTTGCTTAGTTTTCTAACATGTTTGCTGCCCTTGCTATATAAAGCCAGAGTTGATTACTCTGTTCTTTCTTTTTCTAAAGGTCTCGTAAGGAGTATGTGTCCTTTCACGCCTTGTGAGCTGTCTTCCTTCCCGACAGCTGCATATGCAGGTAAGTGCTTTTGTCTTCTAGGTATTGGAGACTCACACTTTAAGAAAATTTAGCTGCAATTTCTGTTTGGGTCATTTTATATCCCTTAGATAGGATATTTATTGGCAGGGTGCAGGCACTGGTTTAATGTGACTTGGAGACTGAAGGGTTAATGATAAAGTTTAGCCTTTATTTTTATGTGACTCACAAGTATTACTTAGAGGGCTTGCAGCAGCATGGGGCTCATGGCATTTTCTTCACGTAAAAACAGTAAAAACAGTGAAAATGCCTTACAATCTACTTCACACAAGATGTGGGTGTATTTTGTGATAGACCGCTCTGTTAACCTGATGCTGGTCTTTTGTCAGAATCACACGTTTTCAATTTTAACTGCACAGTTGTTTTGGCCGGATGGTCATGTGACCCGCTCTTCCGCTTTCAGATCACTAAGCGGAGCAGCGTCTTTGATATTCCTACATTGCCGATCCTGAGTGTGAGACAGGAGGGTGCTGTGTTGTTTTTACTTACTAGTTTGGTTACCGAAGGTCAGGTAGGGCACTTCAGTATATCTGGGGTGTAGAGGTAGCCTGAATTTGATATTGTTGGTTTCTTTTTTGTTGCGTTATCGCTCTAAGGTAAAAAGAACCTCTTAAAGTGTCAGTAGCTTTAAATTTCTTTTAAACAATATGGATATGGATCAAGAATCACTTGCTTTTGACAAATGCTTATTATGCCTACAGGCACAAATTGTTTTGCCTATGCAATTTGGTGCTGTTTGCTTAGCTAGAACTCTTCAATGTAAAGATAATTGTTGCACTCTGAACCCAATGTCTCAGGATCATGCTGTTCAGGCAATGCCACAGCTTTCTCCTCAAACGTCCCAAGCCTCAATGGCATCACATATAGTGCCCTGCAGCTCCCCTCAGCTGGAGGAGTTTATGTGTCATCAGATTTTGCGGAGAAGATATCTTCTGCGATATCTGTGGCATTATCTTCTTTTCCCATGTTGGGGAGCGCAAGAGGAAATCTAAAAAAGTACAAGGTGTCTGTTCCGTCTGCTACTTTGCAGGTTGTCCTCCCTTATAAGTCTGATGAGCCTCTGAGGGTGAAATCTCAGATTCGGACAGTATAATTCCTTCATCTGATAATGAAGAAGTAAACTTCAGATTTAAGCTTGAACACATTCGTGTACTGTTAAAGGAGGTATTGGCTACTTGGAATGACTCTGACTCTTCTGTCGTTGCCAACCCTAAAAAATCTAGTAAACTTAATAAATACTATGATGTTCCTTCCTCTGTGGAAGTGTTTCCTGTTCTAGACCGTGTGACAGAGATTATTTCACAGGAATGGGAGAAGCCATGGATACCTTTCTCCCCGTCTCCCATTTTTAAAAAGATGTTTCCTGTTGCTGACTCCATTAAAGATTCATGGCGCACTGTGCCTAAAGTCGAAGGGGCTATTTCTACTCTGGCTAAGAGAACGACGATCCTTATAGAGGATAGCTGCTCCTTTAAGGATCCCATGGATAAGAAGCTGGAGGCTTATTTGAAATAGCTGGTCTGGCAGAAATAATTTCTGATATTACTGGTGGAAAAGGGTCTTTTCTACCAAAAGATAAGAAGAACAGACCTAAAATGCGTCAAAGTAATTATCGTTCCTTTCGTAACTTCAAAAGTCTTCTTCTCCCTCTTCCAAGCAGGAGCAGCCCAAGTCCTCTTGGAACCCCAATCAGTCTTGGAACAAGGGGAAGTAATCAAAGAAACCCTCAGCTGAGTCTAAGTCAGCATGAAGGGTCGGTCCCCTGTCCAGGGTCGGATCAAGTGGGGGACAGACTTTCCCTGTTTCATCAAGCATGGATATGAGATGTCCTAGGTTCTTGACCTGTGGACATAGTATCTCAGAGTTACAAAATAGAATTCAAAACTTTCCCTCCCAGGGGCAGAGTCCATCTCTCAAGATTATCTGCAGACCAGGTAAAAAGAGGCATTCTTGAACTGCGTTCAGGACCTTTTCTCCTTGGGAGTCATTGTTCCAGTTCCAGTAAGGGAACAGGGTCTAGGATTCTATTCAAATCTGTTCGTGGTTCCCAAAAAAGAGGGAACTTTTCTACCCATTTTAGACCTAAAGTGTCTCAACAAGTTTCTCAGGGTGTACCATCCTTCAAAATGTAAACCATTCATTCCATTCTTCCATTGGTCTAGAAGGGTCAGTTCATGGCGACCATAGACCTGAAGGATGCATGTCTTCATATTCCCATCCACAGGGATCATCTCAAGTTCCTGAGATTCGCTTTTCTACCAAACACTTTCAGTTTGTGGTTCTTCCGTTTTGGCCTTGCCACAGCTCCCAGAATTTTCTCAAAGGTTCTGGGGGCTCTTTTGGTAGTGATCAGGTCTCGGGAATTACAGTGGTGCCCTACCTGGTGAACATATTAGTTCAGGCACAATCTTTTCAACAAGCAAACTCTCATACAGAGATCTTGTTGTCTTTTCTACATTCCCACGGATGGAAAGTGAATCTGCAGAAGAGTTCCCTTGTTCCAGCTTCAATGGTGGTTTTCTTAGGAACCATAATAGATTCCCTATCTATGAAAATGTTTCGGACAGAGGTCAGAAAATCCAAGATTCTTTCCTATTGCCTCTCTCTTCAGTCTACTGTTCGGCCATTAGTAGCTCAATGTATGGAGGTAATTGGTCTGATGGCCGCTTCCATGGACATCCCTTTGCCTGATTCCATTTGAGAGCTCTGCAGTTATGCATGCTCAGACAATGGAACGGAGACCATTCGGATCTGTCAGATGATAGCTCTAGATCAGTCGAAAAGAGACTCTCCTGTGGTTGCTTTCTCAGGAGCATCTGTCCAGGGTACATGCGTCCGGAGACCTTCCTGGTTGATTGTGACCACGTATGCCAGCCTGTTAGGCTGGGGAGCAGTCTGGGACTTGTTAAAGGTGCAGGGACTATGGACTCGTGAGGAGTCTGCTCTCCCCATAAACATCTTGGAGTTGAGAGCGATTTACAATGCTCTGATGGCTTAGCCTCAATTGTCCTTAGCCTGATTTATCAGGTTCTAGTCAGGCAACATCACCTCAGTGGCTTACATCAACCACCAGGGAGGAACTCAGAGTTCCTTAGCCATGAAGGAGGTGGCTCAGATTATTCAGTGGGCGGAAGCTCACAATTGTTGTCTATGTGCCATCCATATTCCAGGAGTGGACAACTGGGAGGCGGATTTCCTGAGCAGAAAAACATTTCATACCGGGGAGTGGGCCCTCCACCCGGAGCTGTTCTCCAGGTTAACCCTCAAGTGGGGGTGCCAAAGTTAGATCTGATGGCGTCTCGGCAGAACGCCAAGCTTTCAAGGTACGTTTTAAGGTCAAGAGATCCGCAGGCTGCTCTGATAAATGCTCTGACGGTTCCTTGGGATTTTGGTCTAGCAAATCTGTTTCCTCCGTTTGTCCTTCCACAAGTCATTGCTCGTATCAAACAGGAGAGAGCTTTGTTAATTTTAATAGTTCCTGCATTGCCTCACAGGATCTGGTATGCAGACCTAGTGAAGATGTCATCCCTGCCACCATGGAGGTTGCCTCTGAGGAAGGACCTTCTAACTCAGGATCCATTCCTCCATCCAAATCTCATTTCTCTGAAGCTGATTGTTTGGAGATTGAACGTTTAGTTCTGGCTAAGCGTGGTTTTTCTGAGTCAGTCATTGAGACCATGCTCCAGGCTCGCAAGCATGTCATAAGGTATGGCGTAAATACCTTTATTGGTGTGAATCAAAGGGTCATAGGGTCAGGATTCCTAGAATTTTGTCTTTTCTCCAGGAAGGTCTGGAGAAAGGGTAATCAGTCAGTTCTCTGAAAGGTCAGATTTCTTCACTTTCTATTCTTTTACATAAACGTCGGTCTGGTGGATGCGCCAGATGTTCAATCTTTTTGTCAGGCCCTGGTCAGAATCAGGCCTGTGTTTAAACCTGTTGCTCCTCCTTGGATCCTTAACCTTGTTCTTAAAGTTTTGCAACAGGCTCCGTTTGAGCCAATGCATTCCATAGACATTAAGTTATTATCTTGGAAGGTTTTGTTTCTTGTTGCTATTTCTTCTGCTAGGAGAGTTTCTGAACTCTCGGTTTTGCAGTGTGGTTTCAGATAGAAATATTAATCAGGAAATTGTTGTTCCTTCTCTCTGTCCTAATCCTTCTTCACAAAAGGAACGCCTGTTGCACAACCTGGATGTTGTGCGCGCTCTAAAATTCTACCTACCGGCTACTAAAGATTTTCGCCAGTCCTCTGACCTGTTTGTTTGTTTCTCTGGAAAGCGTAAAGATCAAAAGGCTACTGCTACTTCTCTTTCCCTCTGGTTGAGAAGTATGTTTTGTTTTGCTTATGAGACTGCTGGTCAACAGCCTCCTGAGAGAATAACAGCTCATTCTACTAGGGCTGTCTTCTCTTCTTGGGCTTTCAAAAATTAAGCTTCTGTGGAACAGATTTTCAAGACTGCAACTTGGTCCTCTCTGCATACTTTTCTCTTGTAAGATGTATCGAGTCCACGGATTCATCCTTACTTGTGGGATATTCTCCTCCCCTACAGGAAGTGGCAAAGAGAGCACCCACAGCAGAGCTGCCTATTTAGCTCCCCCCTTAGCTCCACCCCCAGTCATTCTCTTTGCCTACTCTAAGTAACTAGTAAGTGCAGAGCGAGTATGGTGACAAAAATGTTAGTTTTTTATTTCTCAAGCAAAAGTTTGTTATTTTAAATGGTGCCAGTGTGTACTATTTACTCTTTGGCAGAAAAAGAGATGAAGATGTATGCAAGGAGGATTATGATCTTAGCACTTTGTAACTAAGATCCACTGCTGTTCTCACAAGGGCTGAAGAGTACAGGAAAACTTCAGTTGGGGGAACGGTTGGCAGGCTAAACTGCATTAATTTAGGTTCAGTCTATGTTTTTCTAGACAGACTGTGTTTATTCTAGAAAAGGCTGGCAATATCCCCATGGGGAAAGGGTAAGCTGTATTCAGACACTTGGATAGGAATTTCAGCTTGCTTGAAGGGCTCATTTGTTACTGGTGACACTGTTAGGAAAAACGTTTTTTGTTGGGACTGAAGGGGTCATTGTGGCTTGTGTTAGGGTTTTTTTTAACCCACATTAGGTGTTTTTCTAATAGTCTTCAAAACATTGAGTGAGGTGGGAGGAGCCTATTTTCGCGCCTCAGTTGCGCAGTTTCTTTTCCTTAAGAGTCATCCAACTGCTTTTCTAGAGGCTCCTGCTGTGTTTGAGGGCTGTAAAAGAGTTTTTATCCCCACAAATCGTTCTGAAGGGCAGGTAGGCCACACAGCAGAGCTGTGGCAGGGTGCTGGAAGTTTTTTTTTTACCGGTTTTGATGTTTTTTCAATCCGGTTTTGCCATTAAGGGGTTAATTGTTTATTTGCATTGTTCTGCAAAGTTACTAAGGCTGTAAGATACTACTGTAAAAATTTCGTTAAGTTTACTGCTTTTTTACACTGTTTTGCAGAACTTGTGCAGCTTTTTTTCTCTTAAAGGCACAGTACCGTTTTATTTCTAAGTGTTATTTACTTTGATTACAGTATTTTCCAAGCTTGCTTGTTACATAACTAGCCTGTTTAACATGTCTGATACCAAGGAAATCCTTGTTCAATATGTTTGGAAGCCATTGTGGAACCCCCTCTTAGAATGTGTCCCAAATGTACTGATATGTCTATAATTATAAAGAACATATATTAGCACTTAAAAATAGAGCAATAGATTATTCTCAGTCAGAAGTAAATGAGGGTCCGCCATTTAGCTCTCCCCAAGTGTCACAACCAGTAACGCCCGCACAAGTGACGCCAAGTACCTCTAGTGCGTCACATTCATTTACTTTACAAGACATGGCCACAGTTATGAATACAACCCTCACTGAGGTTTTATCAAAACTGCCTGGTTTACAAGGAAAGCGGGACAGCTCTGGGTTAAGGACAAATGCTGAGCTGTCTCACGCTTTAGCAGCCGTTTCTGATATGCCCTCTCAATGCTCTGAAGGGGCGAGGGATTTGTTATCTGAGGGAGAAATTTCTGATTCAGGAAAGACGCTTCCTCATGACAGCCTTTATATTTAAGCTTGAACACCTCCGCTTATTGCTTAGGAAGGTATTAGCAACTCTAGATGACTGTGACCCTATAGTGGTCCCAGAGAAATTGTGTAAAATGGATAGATAATTAGAGGTTCCTGTTTACACTGATGTTTTTCCAGTCCCTAAGTGGATTGTCAATATTATTGCTAAGGAGTGGGATAGACCTTCTAATTCAAGGGCCGTTCACGCATCCAAATCTAATTTCTCTGCGTCTGACTGCTTGGAGATTGAACACATGATTTTATCAAAGCGTGGTTTCTCTGAATCGGTCATTGATACCCTGATTCAGGCAGAAAGCCTGTCACCAGGAAGATTTATCATAAGATTTGGCGCAAATATCTTTATTGGTGTGAATCCAAAGGTTACTCGTGGAGTAAGATTAGGATTCCTAGAATATTGTCTTTTCTCCAAGATGGTTTGGAGAAGGGATTATCTGCTAGTTCTCTTAAAGGTCAAATATCTGCTTTGTCTATTCTACTTCACAAACGTCTGGCAGATGTCCCAGACGTTAAAGCATTTAGTTAGGCTTTGGTCAGAATCAAGCCTGTATTTAAACCTGTTGCTCCGCCATGGAGCCTAAACTTAGTTCTTAAAGTTCTTCAAGGGGTTCCGTTTGAACCTATGCATTCCATAGATATTAAGCTTCTATCTTGGAAAGTTTTGTTTTTAGTAGATATCTCTTCGGCTCGAAGAGTTTCTGAGCTATCTGCTTTACAATGTGATTCCCCTTACCTTGTTTTCCATGCAGATAAGGTGGTTTTACGTACCAAACCTGGGTTTCTTCCTAAGGTTGTTTCTAATAAGAATATCAATCAAGAGATTGTGGTTCCATCTTTGTGTCCTAATCCTTCATCTAAGAAGGAACGTCTGTTACACAATCTTGATGTGGTTCGTGCTTTAAAATTCTACTTACAAGCAACTAAAGATTTCCGTCAAACATCTTCTTTGTTTGTTGTTTATTCTGGTAAACAGAGAGGTCAAAGGGCTACGGCTACCTCTTTCCTTTTGGCTGAAAAGCATCATCCGTTTGGCCTATGAGACTGCTGGACGGCAGCCTCCTGAAAGGATTACTGCTCATTCTACTAGAGCTGTGGCTTCCACATGGGCTTTTAAAAATGAGGCTTCTGTTGAACAGATTTGTAAGGCGGCGACTTGGTCTTCGCTTCATACTTTTTCCAAATTTTACAAATTCAATACTTTTGCTTCTTCGGAGGCTATTTTTGGGAGAAAGGTTCTTCAAGCAGTGGTGCCTTCCGTTTAAGATCCCTGTCTTGTCCCTCCCTTCATCCGTGTCCTAAAGCTTTGGTATTGGTATCCCACAAGTAAGGATGAATCCGTGGACTCGATACATCTTACAAGAGAAAAAATAATTTATGCTTACCTGATAAATGTATTTCTCTTGTGATGTATCGAGTCCACGGCCAGCCCTGTTTTTTAAGACAGGCATATATATTTTTATTTTTAAACTTTCAGTCACCACTGCACCCTATGGTTTCTCCTTTTTCTTCCTAGCCTTCGGTCAAATGACTGGGGGGTGGAGCTAAGGGGGGGAGCTATATAGGCAGCTCTGCTGTGGGTGCTCTCTTTGCCACTTCCTGTAGGGGAGGAGAATATCCCACAAGTAAGGATGAATCCGTGGACTCGATACATCACAAGAGAAATACATTTATCAGGTAAGCATAAATTATGTTTTTTCAAATTTTCCAAATTTGATACTTTTGCCTCGACTGAGGCTTCTTTTGGGAGAAAGGTTCTTCAAGTGGTAGTAATTGGAATAACGTTGTGGACTCTCCATATCTTAGGAAAGAAAACAAAATGTATGTTTACCTGATACATTTCTTTCTTCCCGGATATGGAGTCCACGACCCCACCCTTAATTAAGACAGTTATTTTTTACTAAATCTCAGGCACCTCTACACCTTTGTGTTATTCCTTTTTCCATTTTCCTTCGGTCGAATGACTGGGGATTATGGGTAGGGGAGTGACACTTAACAGCTTTGCTGTGGTGCTCTTTGCCTCCTCCTGCTGGCCAGAAGTGATATTCCCACTAGTAATTGGAATGACGTTGTGGACTCTCCATATCCGGAAAGAAAGGAATTTATCAGGTAAACATAAATTTTGTTTTTGTATAACTGTGTAAATATCCAAAAATGTAAATCTCAAATGATATATCATGCACACTAACCTGAAGAACATTATACAGCTGTAAAAAAGTGGCCAGTATTACTGATCTGTGAGTGTGCACAGCTTCTGTCACAGGCTGTGAGAATACTTGGACTCCAAGATGGCAGCTCCCAGTATAAAGAGGCGGAGCTTTAGTATCTGGCACCTTTAAGCTATTAAAATAGGATAACTGATTTGTAAAGAACTGTAGGAACAGAGTGAAATAACATGATGAGTGGTTACTATTCATTCGCAGTTGTGCACAGCAGTTAAATGTCCATTTAAACACCTTGTAATTTCAAGATTTTTCTGCTGTGCAATAAATAAACATATTAGGTGAGTATAAGCAATTTTTGAACGGATTAACACCTTGTTTTCAATATCCAAACCCCACCCACCACTTGCCTTATTTTGAGGAGCCAATCCGGACTTGGTAGACACAGCTAGCCACAGTCATATTGTTTGTTTTGCAGTTTTTTATCATCTCTGTTGTAGCTCGGCCATGTTTTCCTGGACACTTATGAGTTACACATGCTGCAGGGTAAGCAGGGAGGAACATGTATTGTGCTGTTCATCAGCACATTCATATGATGTCCAGAGGCATAATACATGTTCCGCCCTGCTTTCCCTGCAGCATGCATAAGTTATAAGTGTCCAGGAAAACATGGCCTAGGTGTTGACCCTAGTTGTAGCCAATTAGGGACAGGTGTGTGGCCGGGTCAGGCTTGTGAATTCAGCACTTTGAGTTTTTTAGAAATAGAAAACACAGACTTAAAGGGTTACAGGAAAATGTGAAGAAATAAATAATGAAAGTGTATCACAAAATTGTTGTGCTATGCAAAATTAATCTCTTTGCTACCGGGAATTTCAGAGAAATTTGCCAAAAGTACCAGAGAATTTTTAGCATTTTTGCTATCACTCTGATTAAACAGAAATTGAGCTTTTGATTTTTTCCTTTACCTATGAAAACGATATATATTTTTAAAGTAGACAACCCAAGGTATTGATCTTTTGATGCAGAGTAGAGATTACACTCCCACCTGACACCTCCCACTTCCCGGTCCCTACCTGATCCCTCCCTCAACCCCCACTGGTCAGCAACATCTAGGCTACTGGTAGAAGGTCTGGCAGTATTCAGTTTAGGGCTATTTTTTATTTTATTTATTTATTTTATTTATTTACTATTATTATTATTGTCCTCTGTGTAGTGATTACTCCTCAACCCTCCCACCACTTGGATCCCCAAACAACTCTTTAATCCTCCCCCTTTTACCACTGTTGCCCATCTTATGTACTGGCAGCTATTTGCAAGTTGCCAGTTTATTTTATTTTTATTATGAATTTTAATTATTTTGTAATTTTTTTTTATTTATTTTTTTGTAGTGTAGGGGTGCCCCTACCTTCCCCTCCCTGTGATCATTAATTCTTGTCCCCCTTCCAATTCCATTGTGTAGCTTCCCATCCCTCCCTCTCTCTTAAAAAAAGTTCTGTAGCATAGAACCCCTTTCCTTCACCCTCCGCCTCTTTGCCGCCCACCCGCATTCTGCCTTCCCTCCCACACCTCCCGCTGACACAAGAAGTTAATTGCTACAGACAATGACACACACAGTATCACTGTCTGTAACGATCAGGCGTCCGCCTGCATATGGGACCAGAGCGCCGATCGTGCTCCAGTTCCATATGCAGACAGATTCCTGGAGCTCAGGAACTGTAACTTTACAGTCAAGACTGCTGGAGCTTCCTGCAGATCAGACGTATATATACGTTATGCTGTACGATGGGCAAAGAACTGCATCACGTATATATGTGTATATATATATATCTGGGTTTAGGGGTTAAACATTTTATAGTACAATCTCAAAATGTTTACTGTCCCTTTAAGTTATATTGTTCTTGTTGTTAAATTGCAGTTAAAGGGAGATGAAACTCACAATTTTTCTTTCATGATTCGGCTAGAGCATGTGATTTTGAACAACTTACAAATTTACTTTTATTATCAAATGTGCTTCATTCACTTAGTATCCTTTGTTGAAAGAGCATTAATGCACTACTGAGAGCTAGCATGCTCTATGTGAATCATGAAAGTGGAATTTTGACTTTAATAATACTCTTCATTGTATATGCAGCAGTTCACTGTTAAACAGCTTTCTACCATACAGTACACATTGCTAGAAATATTGTTAAATATATGAATATTCATTCAGGTAATGACATTTTACTGTTGGTCTGTTTTAAGAATATAGCAGTAATGTAGATTTAAAATTTAATTTGTTGTGCCAAATCACCTCCATAACAATTTGACAAAAGTTAATAAAAACAAAAACACTATTCAAGCACATTTTTATTTAATTTTTTTAGACTTATTTTTTGCCTGTTTTGAGTTGTATTGAAAATCTATGTGGAATGCTTCTGCAATACTACTGTTTTTATTTTTATTTTTTTGTGATGTTGTTTATTGACTCAATTTTCTAATTTAACCTTTTCATGACGGGGTTAATGTTTCTACATCAAAAAAACAGTTCTGATGTAAACAAATTGAAATCTTGCGATCGTGCACGTGATCACGAGATTTCAATGTTGGGATCGCGTCAGGGGGTTATCCCTATGATACTAGGCTGGCCCTCAAGACCGCGATCCCAACAGGGAAGCGCCAGTGGCTTCAGGAAAGCCAAGCGGTTAGGACGTTGCATTCCGTTTTTCTGCGCTAAAGCCCAGCAAAATTCGGACGGAATACAACATCCTAACGGCTTTAAAAGGTTAAATTATAGGTTGTTACTGCTTATAGACATAAATGTTTACTGTTCTCAGGCCTTAGTTTAATAAAAGTTGGTTGTAGGGATGCACCGAAATTTCGGCTAAAAATGGCATTTTAGGTTATTTCGTTTTTCTTTTATTTTTTGCCTGTTATATTTGGATAATTGTTAAAAAAAACAACTGTTAAATCTGATTCTGTTACACAGAACTAAATAAAGAATAATACAGTATATTGTGTAGCATATTATTTCCTTCCTAAGATAGGGAGAGTCCACGGCTTCATTCCTTACTGTTCGGAAATACAACAACTGGCCACCAGGACTACCCCAGTCATTCTTTGCCTTTCGTCACAATAGGAGGTGGCAGAGAAGTGGCAGAAGATTCGGAGAGTCCTGAAAAACGGTATCTGCCCTTCGAGATAGGACTGGAGTTTTAAGTAGTTATCTCAACCTCTCAGTGAGAGTATTGATGAAAGTTAGAGTCTGGAGATGCAGGGAAAGTTTTTCTGCGAAACCATCCAGACTACTACTAACAGCTCCTAAGCAATCAATGTTGACGAGTTTCACTGTCTACTTTCTTTCACTCAAGTTCATGTCAGGATCGCTGCTATAAGACTGTCACACTTGAGAGGCTGTGTCCTGTTCCACAGCATGGATCCTGGAGGTAAGATTGTTTCAATTTTTTACACATAAAACGCTATAACAGGGTCACAGTGTGGCTCCTGTATACCTTAATAGGATCCAGGGTTAATATCCTCTGAGGGGGGTTTATTGAACAGTTGGGGTTAATTAATCAGTGTATTAATTATTTACATGCTGCTTTGTGTGATTTTATTTTCTGGGCTGATAGACTGTGTGTTTTTGGCTGGAACAAACAGGTTTCAATTTCATTTTTGAAAGTGTTGCACAGCTCCTATTAACTTGCTGTACTTTTCATAGCATGTGGTCTATGTTCATTTCCTCCATTCCGGCTGAGACTTCAACCTGAGGAGTGTGTTTACTCTGTTAACTGTCTGGATCTAGGAGGTGGTGAGTGCCCCAGCCATTGGGAGTATATAAAACAAAAACACAAAAAAAAAACACCGGGGGCGGAGCTAACCGCTGTGCAGAGCAGAAGCACAATTACGGAGCTCCAGACTCTAACTTTATAAAAAATAGTATTAATCCCCTTAATTGGGAAAATTAACTAATTGTGGTACATAGCTCAACTAAGTATCCCACTTCATCTAACTGTCTGCATGGAGGATTAGGTGCCGTTAACAGAGGAGTTTCTAGCCAACCATAGAGAAGTCTGTGACGCAGCTACCTACATCGCAGGGTCGTTGCCTGCTAGACTGCAGGGGGTCGGGGATCCGCTCCGGAGCAATAGAGAAACTACGCTAGTGAGGAGTGGCCTGAAGCGGCAGAGGGCACGGAAATCTGAGTGCCCACCGAGGGTGTGAAGCTTTTGAGGCCTTCCTAGAAAGGTCAGCTGCGCGCCAGATCTAGACCGGGACTAGTGCGGCTCTCCAGTTGGGAGCTGAGCATCAGGAGGAGAACGGAGGTGCAGAGGGGGAGATTGAGGAGACCCGAGACCAGAGATTGCGGTTGGAGGTCCTGGTGGTTGCCTGAAAGCCCTTTGGCATGACCAGCGGCCATTTTGCAGCCCTCTGGCAGAGACGCCACAGCCAGAACTCACGAGGTCGCCACTGAAGGAAGCTATTAGTCTACTGCTCCTGATATCAGGAGACTGGTTACCCTTACGGCATCTGAGGGGATATTCGTGCTGCAGGGAGCTATCACAGGTGGTCCAGCGGAGTATCTGCACCTTGGCCTATGTGTGGGCGACACTTGCATTCCAGAAACCCTGGGTGAGAACCTTGCTTTTTTGCATTGCTCCTATATGATATTTAGTTAATGACTGCCCCTACATAAGGATCCGGGACACTCCACATACTGTATATAGTCACTACTTGGGGGATATAACAGAGAAGCTGACTGGGACTTATATTTGATCACACTCTACCCCACTTTTATAAATAAGTATACTGGATGCCCCTTGAAATATACCTTAAAGTGAAGGTAAACTTTGCAAGGTTCGATCATTTTAAATGTAAATACCGCTAAAATTAAGGGTACTTTAAGTCATCAGTTTTGCTATTTTTCAATATTTACCTAGTTATCACCGTTTTTCTATTCAATTCTAATCGTTCTTTAATCAGCTCGTTTTTTTTTGTTTTTTTTTCGCAGTCCGGTCACGTTCTTAAATTATCCAATAATAGGTCTGGCCGTTAGGCGGCCGTCATTTGACGTCACTACATTTCTTGCCGTTTTGCTCATGCGTTGGCTACACTTCCTCTCCCTTCCAAGCCGTGCTCGTTCCAGCTTAGCGCATGCGCGATTCGTCCTTATAAGTGCAAGTCTTCAGAACGCAGTCTATTTGAGTCGCGCAGGTGCAATTCGACGGTACGGCGACGTGTGCGCATGCGCAAGTTGATTGTCAATCGAGAAGGCGCTTTTCCAGTATGTATAGAGCGGGTGGGACCGCTCTGTACGTAATACAGTGAGAAACCAGGAAATACATGGAGGGAGGAGCTATGAGCAGCCGAGAAGGTAGATAAAAACTCTTTGTTTTACATTCATATATATACTAATATGTTTAAAAAACTTAGCGATCTTGCTTTATAGTACATGATTAACATAATACAACTTTCAATAATGGAAAACTTTACCTTCACTTTAAGTTCCCTGTCTGGGCTCCTCTGTGAAGAAAAATACCACACTATATAGGAGTAGCAAGACAGTCCTTAAATTCCTCAGGTTACACTTTATACGCCCCATTGCGAACATTGCTCTCTCCTTCCCTTGAGATTGCATCTACAGGTGTGAAGCTTATATTTCCATCCCATAGAGAGGAAGACTGCAGACCCAAGCCTATCCCTAACCTGGACTTGCTTTATTTTCATTTGGGACATCTGAGGAAGCTTCATATGTGAGGGTGACAGCGGTGTTCATCATCAGGGGTGCCAGAGGTGTAGGGCTTGGGGAAGGGAGTTTGCAGGTGCCAGACAGGAAGAATTGCTGTGTTTTGAGCCAGGCAGTCATATTCTGTCCATTGCAAAGTAGCACCCCACACTTTGAGCTGACCACAGCTGGCTTGCTCCATCGGACATTTGGGTGAGACTGTGTCAACTTCTATCCCTGTCTCCCACAGGCTTATTTTGGCCATTTTATGTTGCAGCTAACTAGGTGGCCTCTGCTTATCCACTGCCCTACACCATCGTCACTTATACAGGGGTCCTTTTGTTCAAATGTCCATGCTCCCTGAGTTGCTATCAAAGGAACTGTTAATTGCATAACAGGGACACCCTACACATTTCCTGACTGCCTTAATAGGGGTCTACTCCATCACCACCCCATAGGGTGCCCTTGCCTTTTCCATTTGGGTCTGGTCACTCAGACTTATTCCTAAGTATCGCAGGCATTCACTACTGTGCAGACCCACTCCTTACAAGCAGGTACCCAGATTTTGGGCATATTGAAAAGGGCCCAGAGTGTACTACCTTCTTCTCATAGCTGCTGTGCCAGCTTTAATGTCTTTGGGACCTCTCCTGAAGTGTAATGTTATTTTGCTGTATTTGTTATTGTCCATTTTTATTTCTTGTTTACACTACATTTGGGTTCCTGTTTCTGGGCTACACCACTAGACCACGTGTCCCCCCTGCTGTCTTTGGGTTGGTAGCCCAAAGTGTAGTGTCATTTCATACTTGCTTTAGCACCTTGTTTTTACAGGCCTTTTGGGATGATATAATTCTACAATAAGCTGGTTCTCATGTACCTTGTTTTTGCCATGCTTAAAACTGTAATTCCTCTTGAGATACTGTAATACGGGTGACCCCCTCGAGACTCTCCCTTTCCGACCTAGCTACTCTGGGTTGGTCACTTCCACTTCCCTTTCCCCTTCCTTCGGGTCGTATCCCCTGCTCCCCGAGTCGAGAGGGATTCTATTGGCCCTTGGTGAGTGACAAGCTTTTTACGCTGATAGGGATTTGGATTATAATATCATCAGCTGCCCATCTTTGCCAGCCCCGTGTCAGCTCACTCACCAAGTTCCTTTACCTTCTGCGTTATTTGTACGACAATGGTAGACTGTTAACATTGTGATGTAGCTCTTATTTTGACACACTGCCCAGCCCCGCTCTAAAGGTATTTGTGCAGATCTAGGAATGTCAATACATATGTGCACTTAACCCGCTTATTCCTTATACAGTGGTGTGTATACTTCTTGGTTGCATAATGGCCTGATATTAGTCACCTCCATGGGTGTCTGAGCACCATATACAATGCCTCATTCTGCTAAGAAGCACCCCAAGTCTAATTCTAAATAATAAAAACAGTTTTGACCATTTTTTGCAGGCGGCCAAGGAATTGGCTCTAGAACCTAGCAGAGAGATGAGCGAACCAGATTCTCAGGATGAGGAGTCCCTGTCTAGTTCACACTCTATTGCTACTTCACAACACTTAATCACAGAGTCTACACTCAAGAAGCTTCTTACCACTCAGAGTGGCTCCATTACCCAGGAGATCCAACGAAGCTCCGCCGAGTTGAAGAAGGAAATCTCAGAAATTAGAGAGAGAGTAGATGCGCTGGAGCGCAAACAGGATGATATTGCTGTTGATCAATCCAATCTATTGATCTACTCTGAGAACCTTGCTGAGCAAATTTCACAAATGGAGTTCAAACTTGCAGACGTGGAGGACAGGTCTCACCCTCTGACCTACAGGTCTCACCCTCTGACCTATAGGAATATCTACAGGCTCTTTTCCAGGAATTAGTTGGCTCTCCTGAAGGGCTAACGGGTATGATAGAGTGAGCACACAGAGCCCTCCGTTCTAGGATGGTGGCCCCGGACAAGCCAAGAGACGTTATAGTGTGCTTTCATAGCTTCCTGTATAAGGATCAGCTGATGCAAGCCGCCTTTAAAAAGTCAACCCTACGCGTTAGATTTGGTGAAGTCCAGCTCCTTCCTGACCTGTCTGCCCACACCCTCCAACAAAGACGGCAGTTCCAGCCTGTCACTTCTGCATTACGTAAAGCCAACATCAGGTACAGATGGGGTTATCCCACTAGACTTTTTATTACCAAAGAAAACCAAACAATAGTGGCCTCCTCTGTCTCTCAAGGTATATCACTCCTTACATCCTGGGGTCTCCTTCAGGAACCCCGGCCATACAAGTTCCTTCACACCCTAAATTGCGAGCTTCAGCTCCGGAATGGTCTGCAAAGGATCAGAGACTGAAGCGCCCCAAGTTACAGCAACCATGAGACTCTCTTGGTCATTTTGGGACCACTGCTTAATTTTCTGAACTAAGTTATTGGGCCTTCCGGGTCCTTATTTTTGTTTCTCTATTTGGCCCTGCTAATCAGGCAAATATGTCTGGTCTACTGGCAGGGTTGTCCCTGTTAGGTATTCAGAAATGCACCACTGTTCTTGTTATTTATTTATTTTTCTCATTTTTCTTGCACTGTTTTACACTGTTTAACTTAGAATTTCATGTTTATTATTTATTGATGTTTTGTTCTATATATTAGAGCGGGGCTGGCGTTCTGGCCCTACTCCATTTGCTCTTGAGCATTAGGTTCTCCCTCCCACTTAGAAGCCCACTCTAGGGTTCTTTTGAGGTGGACTATTTCCACAGCACTCTAGGCACTTTTCAGTGTCTCTCTCACCCTTCCTCCCCCTCTTCCCCCCCCCTCCCTGCCTCACACTAAGATACCTTGGTATCTCATTCTGGTTAACTCAGCATCTTAATACATGACCCGCTCCACCCTGAGACTTTTTACCCATAATGTAAGAGGACTCAACTCCCACCAAAAGTGTAGCCTCCTACTGCGATCACTGAAGCACCATAATCCTGACATTGTATTCCTACAAGAATCGCACTGGCTAGCAAATGAACCCCTTAGATTCTCCTCCAAGTCATACACTCACATAGAATATGCCTCTTTCTCTAAAAAGCTAGAGGGACAGCTATCTTGCTCCACAAGCGCCTAGCCTTTGAGCCAATTCAGACTATTAAGGATCCACAATCTAGATACATTATGTTGATCTGTAAACTAAATCACGTGCTTTACACACTAGCCTCTGTCTACCTCCCAAACACTCACCAACCTAAATATCTGAAACATATTCTTCATACAATAGACCAGGTCAAGCCAGGGTAGAGTTATTGTGTCTGGGGACTTTAATATGGTTTGGGACCCTAGAGTTGATAGAAAATCTGCGGACGCAAACAAGACGCACTCAGCTGCTGAACTCCTTGCCAATAAGTTTCGCAATTTAATGTCCTGTTCAGGATATTATGATATTTGGAGAGCTACCCACCCCAAAGATAAAGACTTCATGCATTATTCACAACCACATAAGCAATACGCTAGACTAGACTACATTTTCTCCACAGCAGACTCACTTGATCTAGTCACGCAGGCCAATATCTCACTCTGTGCTTGGTCGGACCATGATCATGTCCTAGCTGATATTCTTTCGACAAACATCCCGCTCACTAGAGCTCCCTGGCGAATGCCCCATCACCTTTTAAGTGATGTCCCGTTTCGAGAGGAACTACGTACAGAACTTAAACATTTTATACGAACTAACGATAACGCACTAGTTAGAGACGACACCCTGTGGGGCGCCGCAAAAGCGACCTTTAGGGGGTTCATAATTAGTAAACAGGCGAGCATCAGAAAGCAAGCGGGATTAACACTATCACAGGCCCACATCCAGCTGAGAGACCTTGAATCTCAAAACAGAGCCGCCCCATTAACTACCCTAGCACTTCAAATTGTTAATACTAAGAATCACATCTCCCAAATTGAACTTAAAAGAACTCAAATTAAAGGGACAGTCTACACCAGAATTTTTATTGTTTTAAAAGATAGATAATCCCTTTATTACCCATTTCCCAGTTTTGCATAACCAACACAGTTATATTAATATACTTTTAACCTCTGTGATTATCTTGTATCTAAGCCTCCGCAAACTGCCCCTTTTTTCAGTTCTTTTGACAGACATGCAGTCTAGCCAATCAGTGCCTGCTCCCAGATAACTTCACGTGCACGAGCACAGTGTTATCTATATGAAATACGTGAACTAACACCCTCTAGTGGTGAAAAACTGTTAAAATGCAATCTGAAAGAGGTGGGCTTCAAGGTCTAAGAAATTAGCATATGAACCTCCTAGGTTAAGCTTTCAATTAAGAATACCAAGAGAACAAAGCAAAATTGGTGATAAAAGTAAATTGGAAAATTGTTTAAAATTACATGCTCTATCTGAATCATGAAAGTTTATTTTGGCCTAGACTGTCCCTTTAATCTAACCAAATTAAAACAATTGTTCTACTACAAAAGTAATAAGGCGGATACCCTTCTGGCTAACAAACTCAGAAGCAGAACTGGCGCCTCGCGCATCCATAGTATACGTACTGCTCATTCCCTCATCAAAATCCCATCTCAAATTGGCGATGAATTTGCTAAATATTACTCAAACCTTTATAATATAAACAGTTCCGAAAAGCCTAAATAGACTTCCCCGGATTGCGTACGCACGTACAGAACAGCGTGACTTCCTAGGATCCCCTTTTACCATTTCCGAAATACGGCAGGTTATTAAAGACTCAAAACCCTTTAAATCCCCTGGCCCCGATGGCTTTCCAGTCCATTTCTATAGAATCTATATCCAGGAACTCTCCCCATTACTTCTTAGGCTCTTCAACCTAGCTCGGGAAGAGGGCACTTTTAAAAAAGAATTTCTTGAAGCTACCATCATAACGATATTAAAACCTAACAAAGACCCCACCCTCTGTGCCAGTTACAGACCAATATCGCTTATCAATACCGACATAAAGTTTTATTCAAAACTATTGGCTAACCGAATAGCAAACCTTCTACCGCACCTCATTAACCCTGATCAGGTGGGATTTGTCCCAAAATGAGAGGGCCCTGATAATACTCTGCGTTTACTGAACATTCTTAGTATTTCCTCTAGCCTTCATAAGCCATTAGCTATCATCTCACTAGATGGCAAGAAGGCTTTCGATCAAGTGCGCTGTCAGTTTCTGTGGGAAGTCCTAGAGGTCTTCCGATTCCCCAGTGATTTGATTAGTGCAATTAAGGCTCTATATTCTGCCCCTTCCGTCCTGGTGAGAGGACTTGGCTTTCAGTCCACTCCATTTAATGTAACAAATGGCACTAGACAGGGCTGTCCCCTGTCGCCCCTATTATTTGCGTTGTCCATTGAGCCTTTAGCTGAGCAGATTAGAGCTGATCCTCAAATCAAGGGTGTCACTCTTTTTGGTACTGTACATAAAATCGCCTTATTTGCAGACGACGTTACTCTTTTCTCGTCAGATCTTCCACTCACTATTCCCAGATTATTGCAAATTTTAGAATCCTTCAATGCCCATTCCTATTACAGGCTAAACCTTTCAAAAATCAAGATTTACACCCAAGGCATTCAGAGCTCCCTATTAGCTCCTTTGAAGTCAAAGTTTGCCTTCAACTGGACGGAGTCTTCAGTCCTTCATCTGGGCGTAAAGTTATCTGGCGACTTAAATCGAGTCGTCAAGGATAATTATCTTGCGTTGTTGTCGGAGCTTCCCTCAAAAAACATTGGAATTTGACCCATGTCTCTTGGCTAGGCAGGATAGCAGCATTTAAAATGTCCTACCTACCTAGGCTTACTTATTTGTTCCGTTGTCTCCCTGTTAAGGTCCCTAAACATATTCTCCAACTCCCTAAGAACTGTGGAGGTATAGGGTCTCCCTCTGTAGTAAGATATTATGAAGGAGCAATGCTCACCCATGTTGCACAATGGGGAGGTTAAACACTCCTTATGTAAATGGAGGGCAATTGAACAGGCTTCATTGCCTTTTAGCTTAGATCTTAGAGACCTGATCTGGACACCCCAGCACTGTCACAGAGAACTAAACCTGATAAATCCTATTGTCCGTGAATGCCTAAATTTTTGTGACAAACTTCGTCATTCCCCACATATAGCCCCGCACCCTTCCTCTATAGCCTCCCTTGCTGGCCTTCTTACGGGTTTGCAAGATACCCATCCACACAAATGGGCCCAGCTGGGGGTCACTACAGTCTCGGACCTCTGGCTCACCACCCCGGGTGATAGTTTTAAGCACATCTCCCTGTTTGGAGCTGACCTCGTACTCCCGCGATACTTACCGTTCGAATACCACAGATTCAAAAACTTTCTGCTCAGTTGGGGTTTTAAGCCTATGCTGGCCCGCCCACTGACCCCTTGGAAGTCAGTCTGTCCTCCAATTACACCCTAATTAGGCTATACTTCACCCTCAGATACTCCGCCCATCTTCAAAAGTGGGAGTCCCTCTTAGAGATTTCCGTAGCTTCAGAAACTTGGGGGCGTTCTTTAGAACTCACGCAAAAGGCTATCCACTGTACCACCCTGTACGAAACTTTCTACAAACTATTAGCACACTGGTATTATATCCCCACCAGACTATCTAAAATGTTTCCGAGTGCGTCTCCGGACTGCTGGAGAAATTATGGCCATAGGGGTAACACATTGCATCTTTGGTGGGAATGCCCCAAGCTACACCCCTTATGGAACACTTGCTTTCTGGTATTGTTAAAATTAGGCATATCTCTCCATAGATCTCCTGCAGTAGCCCTGCTACACATAGGAATACACTCCTTACCAAACCATCACTCGTACATTTGCATATATCTTTTCATGTCAATTAAACACACTATAGCATGTGAGTGGAAGAAAGTACACCCTCCGGACTGGTCCAAAATTTGTAGTTCAATGGCCTACTTATACACTATGGAGAAAGATATCTTTTATAAACTGGGTAACTCAGACCTATTCAAACTAACTTGGGCAGATTGGAAACACAACTATGACACGGTTTGGAAACCCAACCTCCTGTCCACAGACTGACCTGGCCTTCATAATAGAAAGCTAGTTCCTTTCAGTAATCCTTACAACTTGCATCCCCTCCCCCCTATTTCCCTTCCCCTCCCTAAATTCTTACTCTGTACTTCAATTTTATTAGGGACGGTTTGTCCTTAGCAGCACTTTAAATTTGTTTTCTATGTCGTTTGATGAAAGAACTTTGTTATTTGAACATGATCTACTATTCCTATACAACTGCAATGTCCAGTTCCGTCTATATTGTTATGCTTTGGGCTGTGAGGCCTTACTTGACTTCTTTCTTAATGTAACTCTCATTGAACATTAATAAAGCTTCTTTTGAAACTTTAAAAAAAAACAACAAAAAAAACTTTTTATTTGTGTCCTTCTGTGGGTATAATCTGAGCTATGAAGGACTCTGACATGTTAGAAGGTACTTATTCTGTACTAAATCATACCTGTTTATATTGTGAGGAGGCAATGGTTTCCCTGCCCACTCAATTATGTTCCACATGCCTTAACACCGTTATAAAATCTAAGAAGGGAGACAAGCCTGCTAAGGCTATTAGTCCCTCTGAGCTGTCTACCTCTCAGGACTCGGCGTCCAGTGAGATTACTACTCTTGCTACATTATCCACTCAACATGCAGTTCCCCGTAGCACATCTAATCCTCCATCCGGAGGGGGCCTTCTTCCTGCGGACTTTGCCGCGCAGTTACAAACGGCGGTGTCTGCGGCCCTCAGTGCATTACCTCGCTCTAACAAACGCAAGAGAAAGGTTAAACATAGCTCTCCAGACCCGGAGTCATCTAAATATTTATCGGATTTATTATGTCACCAGTTATCCGATGATGAGTTAACCTCTGTAGCTTCAGAGGGTGAACTTTCTGGGTCGGAGTCCTTAGCGTCTAAGCCTCCTGCTGCGGAGGAACTAAAAAAAAAATTAAAATTGAGCACTTGCATTTTTTATTAATGGAGGTTCTGTCTACGTTAGAGGTTCCAGAGGCCGTGCTGCCTGAAGAACCTATGATACCTAAATTAGACAGTTTACGAAGACAGGAAAGTTCCTTTGACTTTTCCTGTGCCGGTTTAAATGGCGAACATTATTAACAACGAATGGGAAAGGATTAGATCTTCCTTTTCCCCCTTGTCTACTTTTAAAAAGTTGTTCCCGGTCCCGGACTCTCAACTGGATTTGTGGGGCTCCATTCCTAAGGTGGACGGTACTACCTCTACGATTGTTAAACGTACTACTATACCTCTTGAGGATAGTTCTTCGTTCAGAGAGCCGATGGATAAGAAAATGGAAACCTTTCTGAGGAAGATGTTTCAATATAAAGGATTTTATTTCAACCAGCGGCTGCAGTTGAGGTGGTTGCCGGAGCAGCTACCTACTGGTGCAACTCTTTGTCGGAACTCATTGAGGCGGAGTCTCCCCTCAAGGATATTCAAGACAGAATTAAAGCTCTGAGAATTGCTAATTCTTTTATCTGTGATGCGAACATGCAAATTATTCGGCTAAATGCAAAGGCCTCTTGCCGGGCTCTCTGGTTGAAGTCTTGGTTTGCGGATATGACTTCTAAGTCCAGACTCCTTTCTCTTCCCTTCAAGGGAAAGATTTTATTTGGTACAGGCCTGGACTCCATTATTTCTACGGTTACCAGAGGCAAGGATGCCTTCCTACCGCAAGATAAGAAGAACAAGTATAAAGGACAACAATCTTCTAATTTTAGCTCCTTTCGTTCTGACAAATCCTCCTCCAAGCCCGAGCAACCCAAGAGTACTTGGAAGCCGGCTCAGTCCTTGAATTAATCCAAGCCGAATAAGAAGCCCGCCGAAAACAAATCAACATGAAGGGAATCGGATCGTGTAGGGGCAGACTGTCTCTTTTTTCAGATGCTTGGTTCAGGGACGTACAGGATCCTTGGGTCCTGGAGGTCGTACTCAGGGATACAAGATAGGCTTCAAATCTCATCCGCCCAGGGGCAGATTTCTACTCTCGAACCTGTCTACTAGACCAGAAATGAGGGATGCCTTTCTAGGGTGCGTTCGGGACCTATCCTCCTTAGGAGTTGTTGTCCCGGTGCCTATCGAAGAAAGAGGTTTGGGGTTTTATTCAAACCTTTTCGTGGTCCCAAAGAAGGAGGGAACTTTCCGCCCAATTCTTAACCTAAAGTGCTTAAACACATTTTTCAGTGTCCCTTCCTTCAAGATGGAGACGATAAGGTCCATCCTTCCTTTAGTTCAGGAAGGCCAGTTTATGACCACTATAGATCTGAAGGATGCTTACTTTCATGTTCCAATCCACAGGGAACAATTTCAGTTCCTGAGGTTTGCATTCCTGGACCAGCACTTCCAGTTCATTGCCCTTCCGTTTGGCCTAGCTCCTGCTTACAAAGGTTCTGGGGGCTCTTCTAGCTGTTGCCAGAACTCAGGGTATTACATTAGCCCCATACTTGGACGATATTCTGGTGCAAACACCATCTTTTTGTCTTACTGAAAAATACTTGGTGTCCCTTCTCAGTCTTCTTCGATCACATAGATGGAAGATAAACTTGGAAAAGAGTTCTCTTAATACCAGGGTGGAATTCCTGGGTACTATAATAGACTCCATATCCATGAGGATATTTCTAACAGACCAGCTAACTTCGGCATGTTTTGCCCTCCCGACCTCCTTGAGTCCCTTTGTGGCTCAGTGTATGGAGGTGATTGGTCTCATGGTGTCCTGCATGGACATCATTCCTTTTGCCAGGTTCCGTCTCAGACCTTTACAACTGTGCATGCTGAGACAGTGGAACAGCGATCATTCTGATCTGTCTCTACAGATTGTATTAGACAGCTGGTCCAGAGAGTCGCTCTCTTGGTGGCTCTGTCCAGATCATCTGTCCCGAGGGACGTGCTTCTTAAGACCATCCTGGGAAATTGTGACTACGGAAACAAGCCTATCCGGATGGGGAGCTGTTTGGGGTGCTAGGAAGGCACAGGGGTTGATCAATTTTGGAACTACAGGCAATCTTCAATATCTTGAAGGCTTGGCCACTTCTGGGTTCGTCCCAGTTTATCAGATTCCAATATATATCCTCGGTGGCTTACATCAACCATCAGGGGGGAATGAGAAGTTCCTTGGCGATGAAGGAAGTATCTCAGATTCTGGAGTGGGCGGAGGCCGACAGCTGTTCACTGTCAGCGATCCACATTCCGGGTGTGGAAAACTGGGAGGCAGATTTTCTCAGCAGGCAATCCTTCCACCCAGGGGAATGGTCTCTCCATCACAAGGTGTTTGCAGAGATATGCAGCAAGTGGGGGACGCCGGAGATAGATCTCATGACGTCCGGTCTCAATACCAAGCTACCTTGGTACGGGTCGAGGTCGAGGGATCCCCAAGCAGATCTTATAGATACACTAGCAGTGCCCTGGAGGTTCAAACTCATATATCTTTTACCTCCATTACCGCTTCTTCCTCGACTGGTGGCCTGCATCAAGCAGGAGTGGGTATCAGTAATCCTGATTGCTCCATCGTGGCCGCGAAGGACTTGGCTCGCAGATCTAGTGGGGATGTCCTCATTTCTTCCGTGGAAGTTACCTTGTCGCAGAGACCTGCTGATACAAGGTCCATTTGTTCATCAAAATCTAGATTCTCTGAGGCTGACTGCGTGGGGATTGAACACTTAGTCTTAGCCAGGAGAGGTTTCTTTGAGAGTGTCATTGATACTCTTATTCAAGCTCGTAAAACAGTTAGCATATCTACCACAAAGGGTGGAGGACCTACTTCTGGTGTGAAAAGCGTAGTTTTTCCTGGCACAGAGTTAAGGTTGCCAGGATCTTATATTTTCTCCAGGATGGACTGGAGAAGGGCCTTTCTGCTAGTTCCCTGAGGGGACAGATTTCGGCCCTGTCGGTTTTTTTGTACAAGAGACTGGCTGAGCTTCCAGACGTGCAGTCTTTTGTTAAGGCTCTGATTAGGATCAGACCTGTGTTTAGATCTGGGGCTCCTCATTGGAGCCTAAATCTTGTTCTTCATGTTTTGCAACAGGCTCTGTTTGAGCCTCTGCATTCCGTTGACATTAAATTGTTATCTTGGAAGGTTCTCCTTTTATTGACTATTGCCTCTGCGCGTAGAGTTTCTGAGATCTCTGCTTTGCAATGTGAGTTCCCTTACCTGATTTTTCATGCAGATAAGGCAGTTTTACCTACTAAATTAGGTTTTCTTCCTAAGGTTGTGTCAGATCGTAACATCAATCAAGAGATTGTGGTTCCTTCCTTGTGTCCTAATCCTTCTTCATCGAATGAACGTTTACTTCACCATTTGGATGTGGTTCGCGCCTTGAAGTTCTATCTTCAGGCTACTAAGGAGTTTAGACAATCTTCCTCTTTGTTTGTTGTCTGTTTGGGGAAGAGTAAGGGGAGAAGGCTACTTCGACTTCCCTATCTTTTTGGTTAAGGAGTGTCGTCCGCTTAGCTTACAAGACAGCGGGACATCATCCTCCTGAGAGGATAAAGGCTCATTCCACTAGAGCAGTGGCTCTGGATCAGATTTGTAAGGCGACTACCTGGTCCTCCTCACATACTTTTTCTAATTTTTACAAGTTTGATGTTTTTGCTTCGGGCTGAAGTAGCTTTCGGGAGAAAAGTTTTGCAGGCTGTGGTGCCCTCATAATAGGGTCCGCCTCTTCCTTTTTGTTCCCTCCCATTATTCATTCAGTGTCCTCTGGAGCTTGGGTATAGTTTTCCCAACAGTAAGGAATGAAGCCGTGAACTCTCCCTAGCTTTAGAAGGAAAACATAATTTATGCTTACCTGATAAATTCCTTTCCTTCCGGATACGGAGATTCCACAGCCCCAGCCTGTTTTTTCTTCTCTATGGGCGGTCCCCTATTATTTGTTTTATTCTTCTGACACTATTTATACCCTGATATTTCTCCTACTTTTTCTTGTTCCCTCTGCAGAATGACTGGGGTAGTGAGGAAGTGGGAGGGATATTTAAGCCTTTGGCTGGGGTGTGTATTTCCCAACAGTAAGGAATAAAGCCGTGGACTCTCCCTATCTGGAAGGAAAGGAATTTATCTGGTAAGCATAAATTATGTTTTTAAGATATTTTTGTCCAATTTAAGTGTGTTTCACTAAAAGTGTGGTTATTTTATTGGCTTACAGTTTTTTTTAATTCAGATTAATTCATTAAATAGTCTAAGTATGCAAAAAAATATTTGAAAATAATTTTGGGAAAAAAAACATTTTCGTTTTCGGCCAATTGCATCCTGGATTTTCGGGTTTTGTTTTGATCCAGATTTTCCATTTTGGTGCATCACTAACTGGTTGGACTTCTTCCTGGTCTATCTAGTATGGTATAGGCAATGAATAACATCATCAATAGCTTTAATGTTGGGTAACTATTCCTGGGTCTTTGGTCTAGTCCAGGGGTGATCAACCTTGGCTCTCCAGAGGTTTTGGAACTACATTTTCCATGATGCTCAGACACTTTAAGCTGGCTGAGCATCATGGAAAATGTAGTTTCAAAACCTCGGGAGAGCCAAGGTTGATCACCCCTGGTCTAGTCAAAGGACTAAGTAATTCTCTAGTTTCCTGAGTAAAGTGCAGTTTTTTTCTCCATGTTTTGCTGATGTTTATAGGATTAATTCATTATTAATAATAGTAGTAGTCATAATAATATGAGAGCCTGCATTATATCTAGTATATTGTCTCTTTTTCTGTGCCTCTGTTGATCGCAGCTCATGAAGTGTGTGCGCCTTCCTTTGCTGGGCAGAGATTTCCTTATGAGTAGTGTGGATACTGAACTCCTTGTGCGGCATCATTCTGAATGTAAAGACCTCCTCATTGAGGCTCTCAAGTATCATCTTATGCCAGAGCAACGTGGAGTGCTGAGTAATAGCAGAACCCGACCAAGACGCTGTGAGGGGGCCAGCACAGTGCTCTTTGCAGTAGGTAAGAAGACCAACAGCTCAGAGAGTTTATGGGGCGGCAGTGATGGCTATAACCTTTATAGAACAATTTGTATTCAGAAGGATCTTTTAGACATTTGTACATGCACATTGTTCTCCACAGATTTTTGCTGGTAGCAATATGAAATAGCCAGATGGGGGCAGTGTAATACTTTGCAATATTGAAACATTTTTATTTAAAGGGACAGTCAACACTAAAATTGTTATTGTTTAAAAAGATAGATAATGTCTTTACTACCCATTCCCCAACTTTGCACAGCAAACATTGTTATATTAATATACTTTATAACATTTAAACCTCTAAATTTCTGCCTGTTTCTAAGCCACTACAGACAGCCTCTTATCACATGCTTTTTTATTTGTTTTTCACAACAGGAGACTGCTAGTTCATGCGGTCCATATAGATAACATTGTGTTAATGCCCGTGGAGTTATTTAAGAGTCAGCACAACACAGCACTTATTGGCTAAAATGCAAGTCAATAGATAATAAATAAAAAGTTATGTGATCAGGGGGCTGTCAGAAGGTGCTTAGATACAAGGTAATCACAGAGGTAAAAAGTATATTAATATAACTGTGTTAGTTATGCAAAACTGGGGAATGGGTAATTATCGATCTTATAAACAATAAGAATTCTATTGTAGACTGTCCCTTTAAGCTATCCAAAGCACAAATTAATTGCATAATTTAACATAAATTGATTTTATAATAATTTGTTCTACAGACATTGAAAACATTTAGGTCTAGATTACAAGTGGAGCACTAATTTATTGCGCGCCTGCAAACAGGCAAATTCTCCTGTTTATGGACGCACGATAAATAACCAGCCATTACAGTTTTGAGGGGTTAAAGTTGGCAAATGTGGGATGTTAGAAAAAAAAGGTACTGAAAAGTGCCTTTACATAGTGGTCTATGACTGTGTGTTCCCTGTAAATATATATGTATATGAATATATACATATATATTTATGTTAATAAGTGTATATACACATATTAACACATAAATATATATTCATATATATTTACAATCTGCTGCCCATCTCCTCAAGGCATAAGAACGAGGCTCCCATTGGAGCCTATGGAAGAGCGCTCTCATGAGCGCAAAGCTTCTGTGCAATGCGAACGTGCGTTCCCATTGCACCTAACTTGTAATACCAGCGCACGCAAATTACTAAATTGAGAGCAAATATTGCTTTCGCAGAAGCGATATTTTGCGCTTTACTTATAATCTAGCCCGTTGTTAGTAAGCATAAATTCCAAGAGATTCAGGACAAAATTTGATTGCTTATGATAATTAATTCCCCTTGTTTCCAAAAAAAACTTGTGCCGCTCTTATCCCTACTTTATGAAGGGTTACACATCCAAAGCCACCAGTAAAGTTAAATCTGATACCACAATTTAGTCTAACCTTTTGAGAACATCTAAATTATCTTTAACATAGTTTGGATATGTTGAATAAAAAAGCGTCTTAAAAAATATCTACACAATTTCCTTCAGGTATTCAGAGTGCTTATGGTGTTTTTATGTTTGGAGCTTGATGCAGAAATTTAAAATGGAAGAATTAAAAAAAAAGCCTTTTCTCCAACATAGGTGTGTCCGGTCCACGGCGTCATCCTTACTTGTGGGATATTCTCTTCCCCAACAGGAAATGGCAAAGAGCCCAGCAAAGCTGGTCACATGATCCCTCCTAGGCTCCGCCTACCCCAGTCATTCTCTTTGCCGTTGCACAGGCAACATCTCCACGGAGATGGTTAAGAGTTTTTTGGTGTTTAAATGTAGTTTTTATCCTTCAATCAAGAGTTTGTTATTTTAAAATAGTGCTGGTATGTACTATTTACTCTGAAACAGAAAAGAGATGAAGATTTCTGTTTGTAAGAGGAAGATGATTTTAGCAACCGTTACTAAAATCGATGGCTGTTTCCACACAGGACTGTTGAGATGAAGTAACTTCAGTTGGGGGAAACAGTGGGCAGACTTTGATGCTTGAGGTATGACTGGCCACATTTCTAACAAGACTTGTAATGCTGGAAGGCTGTCATTTTCCCTATGGGAACCGGTAAGCCATTTTCTTAGTTAAGTATAAGAATAAAGGGCTTCACAAGGGCTTTAAAGACTGGTAGACATATTTCTGGGCTAAAACGATTACTTTCTAAGCATATTTAGTGGATTATAATTATAAATAGTTCTTATAATCTTGGGGATTGTTTTAAAAAAACGGCAGGCACTGTATTGGACACCTTTTTCACTGGGGGCCTTTTCTAGTCATAGGCAGAGCCTCATTTTCGCGCCACTAATGCGCAGTTGTTTTTGGAGAGCAAGGCATGCAGATGCATGTGTGAGGAGCTAAGAACCACTGAAAAAGTTGATTGAAGGCGTCATTTGGTATCGTATTCCCCTCTGGGCTTGGTTGGGTCTCAGCAAAGCAGATACCTGGGACTGTATAGGGGTTAAATGTAAAAACGGCTCCGGTTCCGTTATTTCTCCAACATAGGTGTGTCCGGTCCACGGCGTCATCCTTACTTGTGGGATATTCTCTTCCCCAACAGGAAATGGCAAAGAGCCCAGCAAAGCTGGTCACATGATCCCTCCTAGGCTCCGCCTACCCCAGTCATTCTCTTTGCCGTTGTACAGGGTTTGCTATTGTGGCGCGCAGAGCGCTTTGGTTGAAATCTTGGTCGGCTGATGCGTCTTCCAAGAACAAGCTACTAAACATTCCTTTCAAGGGGAAAACGCTGTTTGGCCCTGACTTGAAAGAGATTATCTCTGATATCACTGGGGGTAAGGGCCACGCCCTTCCTCAGGATCGGCCTTTCAAGGAAAAAAATAGACCTAATTTTCGTCCCTTTCGTAAAAACGGACCAGCCCAAAGTGCTACGTCCTCTAAGCAAGAGGGTAATACTTCTCAAGCCAAGCCAGCTTGGAGACCAATGCAAGGCTGGAACAAGGGAAAGCAGGCCAAGAAACCTGCCACTGCTACCAAGACAGCATGAAATATTGGCCCCCGATCCGGGACCGGATCTGGTGGGGGGCAGACTCTCTCTCTTCGCTCAGGCTTGGGCAAGAGATGTTCTGGATCCTTGGGCGCTAGAAATAGTCTCCCAGGGTTATCTTCTGGAATTCAAGGGACTTCCCCCAAGGGGGAGGTTCCACAGGTCTCAGTTGTCTTCAGACCACATAAAAAGACAGGCGTTCTTACATTGTGTAGAAGACCTGTTAAAAATGGGAGTGATTCATCCTGTTCCATTAAGAGAACAAGGGATGGGGTTCTACTCCAATCTGTTCATAGTTCCCAAAAAAGAGGGAACGTTCAGACCAATCTTAGATCTCAAGATCTTAAACAAGTTTCTCAAGGTTCCATCGTTCAAGATGGAAACCATTCGAACTATTCTTCCTTCCATCCAGGAAGGTCAATTCATGACCACGGTGGATTTAAAGGATGCGTATCTACATATTCCTATCCACAAGGAACATCATCGGTTCCTAAGGTTTGCATTCCTGGACAAACATTACCAGTTTGTGGCGCTTCCTTTCGGATTAGCCACTGCTCCAAGGATTTTCACAAAGGTACTAGGGTCCCTTCTAGCGGTGCTAAGACCAAGGGGCATTGCAGTAGTACCTTACCTGGACGACATTCTGATTCAAGCGTCGTCCCTTCCTCAAGCAAAGGCTCACACGGACATCGTCCTGGCCTTTCTCAGATCTCACGGCTGGAAAGTGAACGTGGAAAAGAGTTCTCTATCCCCGTCAACAAGGGTTCCCTTCTTGGGAACAATTATAGACTCCTTAGAAATGAGGATTTTTCTAACAGAGGCCAGAAAAACAAAACTTCTAGACTCTTGTCGGATACTTCATTCCGTTCCTCTTCCTTCCATAGCTCAGTGCATGGAAGTGATCGGGTTGATGGTAGCGGCAATGGACATAGTTCCTTTTGCGCGCATTCATCTAAGACCATTACAACTGTGCATGCTCAGTCAGTGGAATGGGGACTATACAGACTTGTCTCCAAAGATACAAGTAAATCAGAGGACCAGAGACTCACTCCGTTGGTGGCTGTCCCTGGACAACCTGTCACAAGGGATGACATTCCGCAGACCAGAGTGGGTCATTGTCACGACCGACGCCAGTCTGATGGGCTGGGGCGCGGTCTGGGGATCCCTGAAAGCTCAGGGTCTTTGGTCTCGGGAAGAATCTCTTCTACCGATAAATATTCTGGAACTGAGAGCGATATTCAATGCTCTCAAGGCTTGGCCTCAGCTAGCGAGGACCAAGTTCATACGGTTTCAATCAGACAACATGACGACTGTTGCGTACATCAACCATCAGGGGGGAACAAGGAGTTCCCTAGCGATGGAAGAAGTGACCAAAATCATTCTATGGGCGGAGTCTCACTCCTGCCACCTGTCTGCTATCCACATCCCAGGAGTGGAAAATTGGGAAGCGGATTTTCTGAGTCGTCAGACATTGCATCCGGGGGAGTGGGAACTCCATCCGGAAATCTTTGCCCAAGTCACTCAGCTGTGGGGCATTCCAGACATGGATCTAATGGCCTCTCGTCAGAACTTCAAAGTTCCTTGCTACGGGTCCAGATCCAGGGATCCCAAGGCGGCTCTAGTGGATGCACTAGTAGCACCTTGGACCTTCAAACTAGCTTATGTGTTCCCGCCGTTTCCTCTCATCCCCAGGCTGGTAGCCAGGATCAATCAGGAGAGGGCGTCGGTGATCTTGATAGCTCCTGCGTGGCCACGCAGGACTTGGTATGCAGATCTGGTGAATATGTCATCGGCTCCACCTTGGAAGCTACCTTTGAGACGAGACCTTCTTGTTCAGGGTCCGTTCGAACATCCGAATCTGGTTTCACTCCAGCTGACTGCTTGGAGATTGAACGCTTGATTTTATCGAAGCGAGGATTCTCAGATTCTGTTATCGATACTCTTGTTCAGGCCAGAAAGCCTGTAACTCGAAAGATTTACCACAAGATTTGGAAAAAATATATCTGTTGGTGTGAATCTAAAGGATTCCCTTGGGACAAGGTTAAGATTCCTAGGATTCTATCCTTCCTTCAAGAAGGATTGGAAAAAGGATTATCTGCAAGTTCCCTGAAGGGACAGATTTCCGCCTTGTCGGTGTTACTTCACAAAAAGCTGGCAGCTGTGCCAGATGTTCAAGCCTTTGTTCAGGCTCTGGTTAGAATCAAGCCTGTTTACAAACCTTTGACTCCTCCTTGGAGTCTCAATTTAGTTCTTTCAGTTCTTCAGGGGGTTCCGTTTGAACCCTTGCATTCCGTTGATATTAAATTATTATCTTGGAAAGTTTTGTTTTTGGTTGCAATTTCTTCTGCTAGAAGAGTTTCAGAATTATCTGCTCTGCAGTGTTCTCCTCCTTATCTGGTGTTCCATGCAGATAAGGTGGTTTTGCGTACTAAACCTGGTTTTCTTCCGAAAGTTGTTTCTAACAAAAACATTAACCAGGAGATTATCGTACCTTCTCTGTGTCCGAAACCAGTTTCAAAGAAGGAACGTTTGTTGCACAATTTGGATGTTGTTCGCGCTCTAAAATTCTATTTAGATGCTACAAAGGATTTTAGACAAACATCTTCCTTGTTTGTTGTTTATTCCGGTAAAAGGAGAGGTCAAAAAGCAACTTCTACCTCTCTCTCTTTTTGGATTAAAAGCATCATCAGATTGGCTTACGAGACTGCCGGACGGCAGCCTCCCGAAAGAATCACAGCTCATTCCACTAGGGCTGTGGCTTCCACATGGGCCTTCAAGAACGAGGCTTCTGTTGATCAGATATGTAGGGCAGCGACTTGGTCTTCACTGCACACTTTTACCAAATTTTACAAGTTTGATACTTTTGCTTCTTCTGAGGCTATTTTTGGGAGAAAGGTTTTGCAAGCCGTGGTGCCTTCCATTTAGGTGACCTGATTTGCTCCCTCCCTTCATCCGTGTCCTAAAGCTTTGGTATTGGTTCCCACAAGTAAGGATGACGCCGTGGACCGTACACACCTATGTTGGATAAAACAGAATTTATGTTTACCTTATAAATTATTTTCTCCAACGGTGTGTCCGGTCCACGGCCCGCCCTGGTTTTTTTAATCAGGTCTGATATTTTATTTTCTTTAACTACAGTCACCACGGTACCATATGGTTTCTCCTATGCAAATATTCCTCCTTAACGTCGGTCGAATGACTGGGGTAGGCGGAGCCTAGGAGGGATCATGTGACCAGCTTTGCTGGGCTCTTTGCCATTTCCTGTTGGGGAAGAGAATATCCCACAAGTAAGGATGACGCCGTGGACCGGACACACCGTTGGAGAAAGTAATTTATCAGGTAAACATAAATTCTGTTTTTAAGAGTTAAAGCTTTCAAATTTGGTGTGCAATACTTTTAAGGCTTTAAGACACTGTGGTGAAATTTTGGTGGATTTTGAACAATTCCTTCATACTTTTTCACATATTCAGTAATAAAGTGTGTTCAGTTTAAAATTTAAAGTGACAGTAACAGTTTTATTTTAAAACGTTTTTTGTGCTTTGTTATCAAGTTTATGCCTGTTAACATGTCTGAACCATCAGATAGACGATGTTCTATATGTTTGAAAGCCAAGGTTCCTCCCCATTTAAATATATGTGATGATTGTGACATAGTGTCCAAACAAAGTAGGGACAATGATGCCACTGATAATGATGTTGCCCAAGATGATTCCTCAAGTGAGGGGAGTAAGCATGGTACTGCATCATCCCCTTCTGTGTCTACACCAGTCATGCCCACACAAGAGGCCCCTAGTACATCTAGTGCGCCAATACTTATTACTATGCAACAATTAACGGCTGTAATGGATAATTCTATTAAAAACATTTTGTCCAAAATGCCCACTTATCAGAGAAAGCGCGATTGCTCTGTTTTAGATACTGAAGAGCAAGAGGACGCTGATGATAATCGTTCTGACATACCCTCACACCAATCTGAAGGGGCCAGGAGGGAGGTTTTGTCTGAGGGAGAAATTTCAGATTCAGGAAAAATTTCTCAACAAGCTGAACCTGATGTTATTACATTTAAATTTAAATTAGAACATCTCCGCGCACTGCTTAAGGAGGTGTTATCTACTCTGGATGATTGTGACAATTTGGTCATTCCAGAGAAATTATGTAAGATGGACAAGTTCCTAGAGGTCCCGGTGCCCCCCGATGCTTTTCCTATACCCAAGCGGGTGGCGGACATTGTAAATAAGGAATGGGAAAGGCCCGGCATACCTTTTGTTCCTCCCCCTATATTTAAGAAATTATTTCCTATGGTCGACCCCAGAAAGGACTTATGGCAGACAGTCCCCAAGGTCGAGGGGGCGGTTTCTACTCTAAACAAACGCACTACTATCCCTATAGAAGATAGTTGTGCTTTCAAAGATCCTATGGATAAAAAATTAGAGGGTTTGCTTAAAAAGATGTTTGTTCAGCAAGGTTACCTTCTACAACCAATTTCATGCATTGTTCCTGTCACTACAGCAGCGTGTTTCTGGTTCGAAGAACTAGAAAAGTCGCTCAATAAAGAATCTTCGTATGAGGAGGTTATGGACAGAGTTCAAGCACTTAAATTGGCTAACTCTTTTATTTTAGATGCCACTTTGCAATTAGCTAGATTAGCGGCGAAAAATTCAGGATTTGCTATTGTGGCGCGCAGAGCGCTTTGGCTAAAGTCTTGGTCAGCGGATGTGTCCTCCAAGACCAAATTGCTTAACATCCCTTTCAAGGGTAAAACACTGTTTGGCCCTGACTTGAAAGAGATTATTTCAGACATCACTGGGGGAAAGGGCCACGCCCTTCCTCAGGATAGGTCTTTTAAGGCTAAAAATAAGCCAAATTTTCGTCCCTTTCGCAGAAACGGACCAGCCTCAAATTCTACACCCTCTAAGCAAGAGGGTAATACTTCTCAAACCAAACCAGCCTGGAGACCGATGCAAGGCTGGAACAAGGGTAAGCAGGCCAAGAAACCTGCCACTGCTACCAAAACAGCATGAAGTGTTGGCCCCCGATCCGGGACCGGATCTGGTGGGGGGCAGACTCTCTCTCTTTGCTCAGGCTTGGGCAAGAGATGTTCAGGATCCTTGGGCGCTAGAAATAGTTTCTCAAGGTTATCTCCTGGAATTCAAGGAACTACCCCCAAGGGGAAGGTTCCACAGGTCTCAATTATCTTCAAACCAAATAAAAAGACAGGCATTCTTACATTGTGTAGAAGACCTGTTAAGAATGGGAGTGATTCATCCAGTTCCATTAGGAGAACAAGGGATGGGGTTTTACTCCAACCTGTTCATAGTTCCCAAAAAAGAGGGAACATTCAGACCAATTTTAGATCTCAAGATTCTAAACAAATTTCTCAGGGTTCCATCGTTCAAAATGGAAACCATTCGAACGATTCTTCCTACCATCCAGGAAGGTCAATTCATGACCACGGTGGATTTAAAGGATGCGTACCTACATATTCCTATCCACAAGGAACATCATCGGTTCCTAAGGTTCGCCTTTCTGGACAAGCATTACCAGTTTGTGGCACTTCCATTCGGATTAGCCACTGCTCCAAGGATTTTCACAAAGGTACTAGGGTCCCTTCTAGCGGTGCTAAGACCAAGGGGCATTGCAGTAGTACCTTACTTGGACGACATACTGATTCAAGCGTCGTCTCTGTCAAAAGCAAAGGCTCATACGGACATTGTCCTAGCCTTTCTCAGATCTCACGGGTGGAAAGTGAACATAGAAAAAAGTTCTCTGTCCCCGTCAACAAGAGTTCCCTTCTTGGGAACAATAATAGATTCCTTAGAAATTAAGATTTTTCTGACAGAGGCCAGAAAATCAAAACTTCTAAGCTCTTGTCAAGTACTTCATTCTGTTCTTCTTCCTTCCATAGCGCAGTGCATGGAAGTAATAGGTTTGATGGTTGCGGCAATGGACATAGTTCCTTTTGCACGAATTCATCTAAGACCATTAAAACTGTGCATGCTCAGACAGTGGAATGGGGATTATACAGACTTGTCTCCGACGATCCAAGTAGATCAAAGAACCAGAGATTCACTCCGTTGGTGGCTGACCCTGGACAACCTGTCACAGGGAATGAGCTTCCGCAGACCAGAGTGGGTCATTGTCACGACCGACGCCAGTCTGGTGGGCTGGGGCGCGGTCTGGGAACCCCTGAAAGCTCAGGGTCTATGGTCTCGGGAAGAATCTCTTCTCCCGATAAACATTCTGGAACTGAGAGCGATATTCAATGCTCTCAAAGCTTGGCCTCAACTAGCAAAGGCCAAATTCATAAGGTTTCAATCAGACAACATGACGACTGTTGCATATATCAACCATCAGGGGGGAACAAGGAGTTCCCTGGCGATGGAAGAAGTGACCAAAATAATTCAATGGGCGGAGAATCACTCCTGCCACTTGTCTGCAATCCACATCCCAGGAGTGGAAAATTGGGAAGCGGATTTTCTGAGTCGTCAGACTTTCCATCCGGGGGAGTGGGAACTCCATCCGGAAATCTTTGCCCAAATAACTCAATTATGGGGCATTCCAGACATGGATCTGATGGCGTCTCGTCAGAACTTCAAGGTTCCTTGCTACGGGTCCAGATCCAGGGATCCCAAGGTGACTCTAGTAGATGCACTAGTAGCACCTTGGACTTTCAACCTAGCTTACGTATTCCCACCGTTTCCTCTCATTCCCAGGCTGGTAGCCAGGATCAATCAGGAGAGGGCTTCGGTGATCTTGATAGCTCCTGCGTGGCCACGCAGAACTTGGTATGCAGACCTGGTGAATATGTCATCGGCTCCACCATGGAAGCTACCTTTGAGACAGGACCTTCTTGTTCAAGGTCCATTTGAACATCCGAATCTGGCTTCCCTCCAACTGACTGCTTGGAGATTGAACGCTTGATTTTATCAAAGCGTGGGTTTTCAGATTCTGTCATAGATACTCTTATTCAGGCTAGAAAGCCTGTAACTAGGAAAATTTACCATAAAATATGGAAAAAATATATCTGTTGGTGTGAATCTAAAGGATTCCCATGGAACAAGATAAAAATTCCTAAGATTCTATCCTTTCTACAAGAGGGTTTGGAGAAAGGATTATCTGCAAGTTCTTTGAAGGGACAGATCTCTGCTTTATCTGTTTTACTTCACAAAAAGCTGGCGGCTGTGCCAGATGTTCAAGCTTTTGTTCAGGCTCTGGTTAGAATCAAGCCTGTTTACAGACCTTTGACTCCTCCTTGGAGTCTAAATTTAGTTCTTTCAGTTCTTCAAGGGGTTCCGTTTGAACCCTTACATTCCGTAGATATTAAGTTACTATCTTGGAAAGTTTTGTTTTTGGTTGCAATTTCTTCTGCTAGAAGAGTTTCAGAGTTATCTGCTCTGCAGTGTTCTCCTCCTTATCTGGTGTTCCATGCAGATAAGGTGGTTTTGCGTACTAAACCTGGTTTTCTTCCGAAAGTTGTTTCTAACAAAAATATTAACCAGGAGATAGTTGTGCCTTCTTTGTGTCCGAATCCAGTTTCAAAGAAGGAACGTTTGTTACACAATTTGGATGTAGTTCGTGCTCTAAAATTCTATTTAGAGGCTACAAAGGATTTCAGACAAACATCTTCTTTGTTTGTTGTTTATTCTGGTAAAAGGAGAGGTCAAAAAGCAACTTCTACCTCTCTCTCTTTTTGGCTTAAAAGCATCATCCGATTGGCTTATGAGACTGCCGGACGGCAGCCTCCTGAAAGAATCACAGCTCACTCCACTAGGGCTGTGGCTTCCACATGGGCCTTCAAGAACGAGGCTTCTGTTGACCAGATATGTAAGGCAGCGACTTGGTCTTCACTGCACACTTTTGCCAAATTTTACAAATTTGATACTTTTGCTTCTTCGGAGGCTATTTTTGGGAGAAAGGTTTTGCAAGCCGTGGTGCCTTCCATCTAGGTGACCTGATTTGCTCCCTCCCTTCATCCGTGTCCTAAAGCTTTGGTATTGGTTCCCACAAGTAAGGATGACGCCGTGGACCGGACACACCTATGTTGGAGAAAACAGAATTTATGCTTACCTGATAAATTACTTTCTCCAACGGTGTGTCCGGTCCACGGCCCGCCCTGGTTTTTTAATCAGGTCTGATGAATTATTTTCTCTAACTACAGTCACCACGGTATCATATGATTTCTCCTATGCATATTCCTCCTTTACGTCGGTCGAATGACTGGGGTAGGCGGAGCCTAGGAGGGATCATGTGACCAGCTTTGCTGGGCTCTTTGCCATTTCCTGTTGGGGAAGAGAATATCCCACAAGTAAGGATGACGCCGTGGACCGGACACACCGTTGGAGAAAGTAATTTATCAGGTAAGCATAAATTCTGTTTTTTTGTGTGTAATAAGTGGATGGTCTTCCAGATACTAGCATGTGTTTTTCCTATATATATTTTATAAAATGGTGAGAGTCCACATGCCATCAAATGTGAGATTAAAATCCAGTCCACTGGGGGGGGCGTGTCCGGATGGCGGCCGTGACTGGTTGCAAAACTAAGAAGCTCCTGAAATTTTCCAGATAATCTGTGGATAATCCATAAACATATTAAGCATCCAAATTTATAATACACAGATTCCAAATAAGGTAAATGGGCTGTTACCAACAGAACTTATTTTTGAGAGGATAACTTCAGCAAGGGAGCCATTCCGGACAGTTAGCTGGGGAGGCTGAGGCCTGCGATATCAATTCTACCCCCCCCGCCCCCAGGCTCATTTAACTAAGGACTTCATCCAGCAGGTTCCACACATCTATATATACCTTATTATTGGAATTGGATCGTAAAATGGATGATAGATTCAATGACCTACAAGCTATCACCAAGCAGGCCAGCATGGAAAATGAAACCATACAACTTCTACCACATGAACAAGACGCTGCAGCACCAAACAAAGAACATTCTGCTCTAAAACAGACTACATCGAGAGAGGAAATGTCGATCTCAGTTTGGAGGCATCCACCTCAGCTAAACTACCGACTCTCACTACTGCAGAGTTTAAACCCAGAACACATGCTCTCGCTACAATGTCGGATGGCGAACGATTTCTGTACACGGAACACCTTACACTATTCCAGTCAATTACCCCTATTGTATACTCAGACGAGGACCTACAATTTACCTCTTCAATTTCTATGTTTCTGTCAGGGGATGTGGCCAATCTCCACAGACGAGGTCCAGGACTGTCTAGGGAATATGTGTTGCCGGAGCTGGCAAGTGGGCTAGAGAGGTTTTTGCTCTCCGTATCCATGCTGGAGCTGACAACTGAATCTCCCTGGGAATCATCACCGGATGCCTGTAGCAACACTAACAAAACTTGGGACTCATGCCAAAGTGTAGTGGACTTGATCCGATCTGGCATAGGTTAGATGTGGAAACGTTATTATGACAATCAAGGTGCTTATTAATGAGACTCCTGTGCCATTTATGTTTGGATATATGATTTGACTTATATTCTGGTATTGTATATCTACAATTTATGTACCGTTGATTTAACTTATATAGTACAGCTGTAACTCCACAAACAATTTTTTAGTTCATGGGTTAGATGCGTCAGTTTCCCCACATCCCTGCTAATTAAAAAAATAAGTAACACTAGAGCTACTAAGCAGGCTAGAAGAGATCTCGATCTCCGTTCCCATAAAAAGACTGATAGTGGTATTTCACTGGGTACTTTTACCAGACGCCTCTAGCAATGCCAATAAAGAATGGGACACATGCCACATTCTAAGCCAGACCTGATCTGACATCGGTTAGTTATGGAGACATTCCCATGACTATTAATGTGAGCACGTTAGGTAAGAATTATTTGAAAACTTCCAATCTCTTATAACAGGTTTGCTCTAGTCAGATTATTCACGAGTCTTATGGGACATTATTATTTGGATATACGTTTTGGTTCAAATTATAATATTGTATGTTTACAATCTTTGTACTGCTGTTTTACCTTATATAGCAACGTTGTAATTTTATAAACAATCTTCTAGCATAGGGGTTAAATTCAACATTATCCCCACTCCCTTACTAAATAGACCTTATGCATAATTTAGGGTAGAGGCAGATAATAGTAGTTCAAGTACATCAGATTAGCTAATTTTGAATCTTAGAACTACATGTTTAATTCAGATATGGAAATTTTGCATTATTGAGTTATGCATAGGCCATTTTACACTCCGGTACATTTCATCACATTTGTGACACACCATATATTTGGAAGCCTGTTATAGAGTTACCTACAGATTCACACTTTTACGTAAGCTCTTGGTTCTACTGTTATATTCCAGTAGAAAATTAATTTGCCCACTCTTGGGTAAATCATTCCACAAAAGTATTATAAGTAATTGGGTATCTATTAGTTGTCAATACCTAATTTGAGTTATTATACTTCGTTATACCCTGATGTTTCATATATAGCAGAGGGTCCAGGAGTACATTTGATATACAACACTCAGGTACCTAAATGCTAGTTTTGACGAGAAGGCCTATGTTGTGACATTACTTGACATAGCTCACGATACACATAGAAGGTACTTCTGATCACTTGCGCAACCACTAGCACTCAAATCTCTCTCAGTTAGGATGTACTTAGCTAATCAAGAGCCAAAGCATATTTATATATAACCCAGTTTGCTCTATCAGGCCCATTTATCAAGCTCCGTACAGAGCTTGAAGGGCCGTGTTTCTGGCGAGTCTTCAGACTCGCCAGAAACACAACTTATGAAGCAGCGGTCACAAAGACCACTGCTCCATAACCCTGTCCGCCTGCTCTAAGCAGGCGGACAGGAATTGCCGTAAAATCAACCCAATCGAATACGATCGGGTTGATTGACACCTCCCTGCTGGCGGCCGATTGGCCGCCAGTCAGCAGGGGGCGGTATTGCACCAGCAGCTCTTGTGAGCTGCTGGTGCAATGTTAAATGCGGAGAGCCTGTTAGACAGCTATTGCCTGGACCTCCCTTTTAGCTCTGAAGTAATTACCTTAATAGTACCCTCATGAGGTCCTAGAGTATCTCTTGTCCAGTACATACTCATACCTTTATTCCCAGGTTTGTTTTGGAATACACTCCATCCTGTCTTTCCTATTTTATTGTTAATACTTTATCTTGAGTGGTGTTTATCTGCTGTTATACGAGTGGCCCTAGATAATTTGGGAGTAATTCACACTACTATAGCTACTGTTATAATTTAATCTCATTTTACCCACAATCCACCACTATCATTATGGCTGATGGCTATTTTGTTTATATGTGTCTCAATAGCGTTTAGAAGGTCCAAATCCCCTTCCCTTCCCTCAGCCGGGGAGGATGGGAGGGATTCCAATTAATAGTTTGTAGCAACAATACCCAGATTCACACGCCTCACCTATTCCATAACATATAATCCCTGATAAAGAGATACTGGTAGTTCCATCAGCATCCTATTTTAGTCAATATGAGTACATTTGTTATACTTAAGTGGCATTTATTACCTAAAGCTAACTAAAACTCTCATAGATGCCTAAGTACTTGTCGTTCAGTCTGATATACATCTTTCCTCCATTTGAGTTACTACCTAGGATGATAGCAGGATCAAGTAGGAATTAGCATTAGCAATTCTGATTACTCTAGCGTGACTATGCAAAACTTGGTATTTGGTTCTAATTCAAATGTCCCCCTAACCGCATTCTTTCTCAAGGCCCCTTCTATTAGGATCAGTAATAAACTTGATGGCATGGTGATTGAACACCTAATCCTGGTTCAAATAGGGCTATCTGATCAAGTTATTGATACCCTAATTTAGGCAAAGAAACTTGTGACCAGGTGCATATATCACAAGCTTTGTAAAACCTTTCTTTCCTGGTTTAAAGGACTAGTAAATACAGTAGATTTGCATAATCAACAAATGCATGATACAAAGACAATGCAACAGCACTTAGTCTGAACTTCAAATGAGTAGTAGTTTTTTCCTGGCAAATTTCAAAGTTATGTCTATTTCCACTCCTTCGGTATCATGTGACCCATCAGCCAATCACAAATACATATTTCTCCAACATTGGTGTGTCCGGTCCACAGCGTCATCCTTACTTGTGGGATATTCTCTTCCCCAACAGGAAATGGCAAAGAGTCCCAGCAAAGCTGGTCACATGATCCCTCCTAGGCTCTGCCCACCCCAGTCATTCTCTTTGCCGTTGCACAGGCAACATCTCCACGGAGATGGTTAAGAGTTTTTTTGGTGTTTAAATGTAGTTTTTATTCTTCTATCAAGTGTTTGTTATTTTAAAATAGTGCTGGTATGTACTATTTACTCTGAAACAGAAAAAGGATGAAGATTTCTGTTTGTAAGAGGAAGATGATTTTAGCAGACAGTTACTAAAATCGATTGCTGTTTCCACACAGGACTGTTGAGATGAAGTAACTTCAGTTGGGGGAAACAGTTAGCAGACCTTTCTGCTTAAGGTATGACTAGCCATATTTCTAACAAGACCATGTAATGCTGGAAGGCTGTCATTTCCCCTCATGGGGACCGGTAAGCCATTTTCTTAGTTAAACATAAAAGAATAAAGGGCTTCAAAAAGGGCTTCAAAAACTGGTAGACATTTTTCTGGGCTAAAACGATTGCTTTACTAGGCATATTATGCAGATTCTAACTAATAATGGTTATTATAATCTTGGGGATTGTTTAGAAAAACGGCAGGCACTGTGTTGGACACCTTTTTCAGATGGGGGCCTTTTCTAGTTATAGACAGAGCCTCATTTTCGCGCCACTAATGCGCAGTTGTTTTTGGAGAGCAAGGCATGCAGATGCATGTGTGAGGAGCTAAGAATCACTGAAAAAGCTTATAGAAGGCATCATTTGGTATCGTATTCCCCTCTGGGCTTGGTTGGGTCTCAGCAAAGCATATAGCTGGGACTGTATAGGGGTTAAATGTAAAAACGGCTCCGTTATTTTAAGGGTTAAAGCTCTGAAATTTGGTGTGCAATACTTTTAATGCTTTAAGACACTGTGGTGAAATTTTGGTGAATTTTGAACAATTCCTTCATACTTTTTCACATATTCAGTAATAAAGTGTTTTCAGTTTGAAATTTAAAGTGACAGTAACGGTTTTATTTTAAAACGTTTTGTGTGCTTTGTTGACAAGTTTAAGCCTGTTTAACATGTCTGTACCATCAAATAAGCTATGTTCTATATGTATGAAAGCCAATGTGTCTCCCCATTTAAATTTATGTGATAATTGTGCCATAGTGTCCAAACAAAGTAAGGACAGTAATGCCACAGATAATGATATTGCCCAAGATGATTCCTCAAATGAGGGGAGTAAACATGATACTACATCATCCCCTACTGTGTCTACACCAGTTATGCCCACACAGGAGGCCCCTAGTACATCTAGTGCGCCAATACTTATTACCATGCAACAATTAACGGCTGTAATGGATAACTCTATAGCAAATCTTTTATCCAAAATGCCTACTTATCAGAGAAAGCGCGATTGCTCTGTTTTAAACACTGAAGAGCAAGAGGACGCTGATGATAATTGTTCTGTCATACCCTCACACCAATCTGAAGGGGCCATGAGGGAGGTTTTGTCTGAGGGAGAAATTTCAGATTCAGGAAAGATTTCTCATCAAGCTGAACCTGATGTTGTGACATTTAAATTTAAATTAGAACATCTCCGCGCACTGCTTAAGGAGGTATTATCTACTCTGGATGATTGTGACAATTTGGTCATTCCAGAGAAGTTATGTAAGATGGACAAGTTCCTAGAGGTTCCGGTGCCCCCCGACGCTTTTCCTATACCCAAGCGGGTGGCGGACATAGTAAATAAAGAGTGGGAAAGGCCCGGCATACCTTTTGTCCCCCCCACTATATTTAAGAAATTATTTCCTATAGTCGACCCCAGAAAGGACTTATGGCAGACAGTCCCCAAGGTCGAGGGGGCGGTTTCTACTCTAAACAAACGCACTACTATTCCTATCGAAGATAGTTGTGCTTTCAAAGATCCTATGGATAAAAAATTAGAGGGTTTGCTTTAAAAGATTTTTGTTCAGCAAGGTTACCTTCTACAACCAATTTCATGCATTGTTCCTGTCACTACGGCAGCGTGTTTCTGGTTCGAGGAACTAGAAAAGTCGCTCAATAAAGAATCTTCGTATGAGGAGGTTATGGACAGAGTTCAAGCACTTAAATTGGCTAACTCTTTTATTTTAGATGCCGCTTTGCAATTAGCTAGATTAGCGGCGAAAAATTCAGGGTTTGCTATCGTGGCGCGCAGAGCGATTTGGCTAAAGTCTTGGTCAGCGGATGTGTCTTCCAAGACAAAATTGCTTAACATTCCTTTCAAGGGTAAAACATTATTTGGACCTGATTTGAAAGAGATTATTTCAGACATCACTGGGGGAAAGGGCCACGCCCTCCCACAGGATAGGTCTTTTAAGGCTAAAAATAAGCCTAATTTTCGTCCCTTTCGCAGAAACGGACCAGCCTCTAATTCTACATCCTCTAAGCAATAGGGTAATACTTCACAAGCCAAACCAGCCTGGAAACCAATGCAAGGCTGGAACAAGGGTAAGCAGGCCAAGAAGCCTACCACTGCTACCAAAACAGCATGAAGGGATAGCCCCCGATCCGGGACCGGATCTGGTGGGGGGCAGACTTTCTCTATTTGCTCAGGCTTGGGCAAGAGATGTTCAGGATCCTTGGGCGCTAGAAATAGTTTCTCAAGGTTATCTCCTGGAATTCAAGGAACTACCCCCAAGGGGAAGGTTCCACAGGTCTCAATTATCTTCAAACCAAATAAAAAGACAGGCATTCTTACATTGTGTAGAAGACCTGTTAAAGATGGGAGTGATTCATCCAGTTCCAATAAGAGAACAAGGGATGGGTTTTTATTCCAACCTGTTCATAGTTCCCAAAAAAGAGGGAACATTCAGACCAATTTTGGATCTCAAGATCCTAAACAAATTTCTCAGGGTACCATCGTTCAAAATGGAAACTATTCGAACGATCCTACCTACTATCCAGGAAAATCAATTTATGACTACCGTGGATTTAAAGGATGCGTACCTACATATTCCTATACACAAGGAACATCATCAGTTCCTAAGGTTCGCTTTTCTGGACAAGCATTACCAGTTTGTGGCACTTCCATTCGGATTAGCCACTGCTCCAAGGATTTTCACAAAGGTACTAGGGTCCCTTCTAGCGGTTCTAAGACCAAGGGGCATTGCAGTAGTACCTTACTTGGACGACATCCTGATTCAAGCGTCGTCTCTGTCAAAAGCAAAGGCTCATACGGACATCGTCCTAGCCTTTCTCAGATCTCACGGATGGAAGGTGAACAAAGAAAAAAGTTCTCTGTCCCCGTCAACAAGAGTTCCCTTCTTGGGAACAATAATAGATTCCTTAGAAATGAGGATTTTTCTAACAGAGGTCAGAAAATCAAAAATTCTAAGCTCTTGTCAAGTACTTCATTCTGTTCTTCGTCCTTCCATAGCGCAGTGCATGGAAGTAATAGGATTGATGGTTGCAACAATGGACATAGTTCCTTTTGCACGAATTCATCTAAGACCATTACAACTGTGCATGCTCAGACAGTGGAATGGGGATTATACAGACTTGTCTCCGACGATTCAAGTAGATCAAAAGACCAGAGATTCACTCCGTTGGTGGCTGACCCTGGACAATCTGTCACAGGGAATGAGCTTCCGCAGACCAGAGTGGGTCATTGTCACAACCGATGCCAGCCTGGTGGGCTGGGGTGCGGTCTGGGAACCCCTGAAAGCTCAGGGTCTATGGTCTCGGGAAGAATCTCTTCTCCCGATAAACATTCTGGAACTGAGAGCGATATTCAATGCTCTCAAAGCTTGGCCTCAACTAGCAAAGGCCAAATTCATAAGGTTTCAATCAGACAACATGACGACTGTTGCATATATCAATCATCAGGGGGGAACAAGGAGTTCCCTGGCGATGGAAGAAGTGACCAAAATAATTCAATGGGCGGAGGATCACTCCTGCCACTTGTCTGCGATCCACATCCCAGGAGTGGAAAATTGGGAAGCGGATTTTCTGAGTCGTCAGACATTCCATCCGGGGGAGTGGGAACTCCATCCGGAAATCTTTGCCCAAATAACTCAATTATGGGGCATTCCAGACATGGATCTGATGGCGTCTCGTCAGAACTTCAAGGTTCCTTGCTACGGGTCCAGATCCAGGGATCCCAAGGCGACTCTAGTAGATGCACTAGTAGCACCTTGGACCTTCAACCTAGCTTATGTATTCCCACCGTTTCCTCTCATTCCCAGGCTGGTAGCCAGGATCAATCAGGAGAGGGCTTCGGTGATCTTGATAGCTCCTGCGTGGCCACGCAGGACTTGGTATGCAGACCTGGTGAATATGTCATCGGCTCCACCATGGAAGCTACCTTTGAGACAGGACCTTCTTGTTCAAGGTCCATTCGAACATCCGAATCTGGTTTCCCTCCAGCTGACGGCTTGGAGATTGAACGCTTGATTTTATCAAAGCGTGGGTTTTCAGATTCTGTAATAGATTCTCTGATTCAGGCTAGAAAGCCTGTAACTAGAAAAATTTACCATAAAATATGGAAAAAATATATCTGTTGGTGTGAATCCAAAGGATTGCCATGGAACAAGATAAAGATTCCTAAGATTCTATCCTTTCTACAAGAGGGTTTGGAAAAAGGATTATCTGCAAGTTCTCTAAAGGGACAGATTTCTGCTTTATCTGTCTTACTACACAAACGACTGGCAGCTATGCCAGATGTTCAAGCATTTGTTCAGGCTCTGGTTAGGATCAAGCCTGTTTACAGACCTTTGACTCCTCCCTGGAGTTTAAATCTAGTTCTTTCAGTTCTTCAAGGGGTTCCGTTTGAACCCTTACATTCCGTAGATATTAAGTTACTATCTTGGAAAGTTTTGTTTTTGGTTGCAATCTCTTCTGCTAGAAGAGTTTCAGAGTTATCTGCTCTGCAGTGTTCTCCTCCTTATCTGGTGTTCCATGCAGATAAGGTGGTTTTGCGTACTAAGCCTGGTTTTCTTCCTAAAGTTGTTTCTAACAAAAATATTAACCAGGAGATAGTTGTACCTTCTTTGTGTCCGAATCCAGTTTCAAAGAAGGAGCATTTGTTACACAATTTGGACGTTGTCCGTGCTCTAAAATTCTATTTAGAGGCTACTAAAGATTTCAGACAAACATCATCCTTGTTTGTTGTTTATTCTGGTAAAAGGAGAGGTCAAAAAGCGACTTCCACCTCTCTTTCCTTTTGGCTTAAAAACATTATCTATTTGGCTTATGAGACTGCCGGACGGCAGCCTCCTGAGCGAATCACAGCTCACTCCACTAGGGCTGTGGCTTCCACATGGGCCTTCAAGAACGAGGCTTCTGTTGATCAGATATGTAAGGCAGCGACTTGGTCTTCACTGCACACTTTTGCCAAATTTTACAAATTTGATACTTTTGCTTCTTCGGAGGCTATTTTTGGGAGAAAGGTTTTGCAAGCTGTGGTGCCTTCTGTTTAGGTGACCTGATTTGCTCCCTCCCTTCATCCGTGTCCTAAAGCTTTGGTATTGGTTCCCACAAGTAAGGATGACGCCGTGGACCGGACACACCAATGTTGGAGAAAACAGAATTTATGCTTACCTGATAAATTACTTTCTCCAACGGTGTGTCCGGTCCACGGCCCGCCCTGGTTTTTTTAATCAGGTCTGATAATTTATTTTCTCTAACTACAGTCACCACGGTATCATATGATTTCTCCTATATATATTTCCTCCTGTCCGTCGGTCGAATGACTGGGGTGGGCAGAGCCTAGGAGGGATCATGTGACCAGCTTTGCTGGGACTCTTTGTCATTTCCTGTTGGGGAAGAGAATATCCCACAAGTAAGGATGACGCCGTGGACCGGACACACCGTTGGAGAAAGTAATTTATCAGGTAAGCATAAATTCTGTTATTCTCTGACTAATTGCACATGCTCAGTAGAAGCTGGGGACTCAAAAATTGTAAATATAAAAAGACTGTGCACATTTTGTTAATGGAAATAAATTGGAAAATTGTTTCAAATTGAATGCTCTATCTGAATCATGAAAGTTTAATTTTGACTTGTGTCCCTTTAATGCTAGAGGATACCCCTGGAGTTTTTTTCTAATAACTATAAAACTTACAGGAAGTTCTGGGAAAAGGCTTAACAGCCATTTATCTTAAGGGTCAGATGTCTTTTATCACAAAACAATTGCTAAGCTGCAACAGTCAGACCTTCGTTGAATCAGTCCAGTTATTAAATCAGAAACTTACATGTGGAATCTCAGCATGGTTTTAAGGGTCCTCCAAGCTTTAAATTTTAAGCTTATGTATGGTCTTGACATTCAGTTGTTGTCTTATAAGGCTCTGTTTTTCTTGGCTATTTCTTCAGCCAGAAGAATGTCTGAGCTTTCAGCTTTATCCTATGATTTCATACTTATCAATATTGTTGGATCCTTCACTTGGGTTCAGTGTAAAAAAAAAACTCTTAGGTTACCCCTGGACCCTCTCTTGCCATTATTCTGACTTGTCTGTCTGGTCAGCTTAGCCTCCCATCTCCTCTGGATAGGGTGTGGTCATCATGCATGCTCAGTGTGGCCACTTTTGCCGTCTGCTTGTGTCCCCTTGTGCACCTTTTATTGGGTGTGTATTTTATGGAAAAATTTTAACCCCACCCCAACTGATAAGGTTAGGTTCACATAAATGATTGGCTAACACTATTTACAGATTAATTAACATGTTTGTTAATGAGCTAAGATTTAGCAGTCAGAATATTTTTCCGTCGGAAGATGGCACTCGTCACTAAGCTATAATAGGCAAATATGTATTTTGTAAATATGTCCTGAAAAACAAGTCATTATCTCTGAGCACAGTCTGCTGGGCAACTGAGAGGTTCCAGCTTGCCTCTATTGCACCTGGCGGTGCGCTGCTTTCTGTAAATCTGACCAATAATTGTGCACTTTGCATACCCAAACTGTACTAGGCTATGGATATTGTTTTATGTCACTCACAGGAATAGGATTTCTGTTTGCTGCCTGCTGTTTTTCATCTGAGCATACCCCCTGTGAGCATTCAGTGAGCTGGACCACTGCTAATTTATCCAGTCTGCGTGATTGGCACTTTTGGGTGCTCTTTGTTTGTGAGTATCATTCTACTCCATTTCTAGTGTATAGACGTTAATAGGCCATGTTGGCGCCTCTGTGTCTCCTTTTTTTCTAGAATCACCATCACCAGAGACTGACCATCCTTCTGACAGAGTGCTGCCCTCCATTGGATGTTGGATTATAAATACTTTGTATTGTATTGTATTTTATTTTATGCTGTTTACATACCCTTGTTGAGCTCTTGTTGGTAGCTCACACCAATGTGATAGGTGTTTTTATATATTGCTTTTGGGTTTTATTTCTTCTAAGATTTGTTTGGAGGAAGCACCCCCTATAAGAATAGTGTTTTTTGCATTTCCCATTTTCTTAAGTCAGTATCTCTATTTGATAATTAACCAAGGTTGAACCCGACTAATCTTTATAGAATAAGAGATTTGTGGATATTTATACCAATAATATAATGAAAGGAATCATGCAGCTATGTTGGGAGCTTGAACATCATAATAACTAAATATGAATTATTTTTTAAAGTACAAAAACTTCACTGTAAGCAATTATATACTGACAAGCAACACTAGTTAGTAGCTACATGTTAATACTGATTTGTATGTGTACATGAATTTGTAAGTAAATACACATAGTCAATCTTATGCCTATATAATAAAGCACAGACATTTGTGATTAATATGCAATATCAAAATGGTGAATTTTTCCAGACAATTGTCCTGACATAATCTCCCTCTCGAGATGACCTGTCACGAGTAAGTGAGATAAGGTGATCTTTATAAATGTCCTGTTATCAGGTACACAGTGATTTAGTACCTGAATGGGGTAAAATTCAACTTATAAAATATTTTAATTGGTGTAGGAAAATATAAAAAGTCAGTCAAGCAATGCCCACTTGTGTATAAAGTCTAGATCCCTTTAAGTGGTTGCAATGCTGCATCTCCAAGAAAAAACATAAAGTGTAAAGTTTACAGTTTCTTTCTCCAGACATCCACATAAAGCAAGTTATTGTATAGTGTGTGGAAACCGTCAGGATTAAAGCACAAGATTATTTCAGAACAACTTTATTTCTGTTTATGTATGTGGCCCAGGAGAATGTGTGCAGCAACTGTATAATAAGTTATTGTTCTAGAGGATTGGGTCTAGCACTTTGACAGCAAAAACTGTTTTGGTTGATTAAACATTATGGTTGTGCCTGTATCAGGATTCCATCAGGTGTATCAGGTATTTTATAGACATCATTGGGCCTATTTATCATGATGTGAGCGTACATGATCCGATATTGCGGTTCATGTCCGCTGCACATCGATAAATGCCGACAGCATACGCTCTCGGCATTTATCATTGCACCAGCAGATTTTGTGAACTGCTGGTGCAATACCGCCCCTAGCAGGGGGTGTCAATCAACCCGATCATATTCGATCGGGTTGATTTCCGGCGATGTCTGTCCGCCGCCTCAGAGCAGGCGGACAGGTTATGGAGCAGCGGTCTTTAGAGTTTAATTTTTACTGATTTGAACAGCCAATTTCGGTAGCTTTCATCCTATTGGCTGATTTGAATTTGAAGAATCAAATCAGCCAATAGGAATGCAAGGGACGCCATATTTAAACGCGTATCTTGAATTCAGTGTACGGTGGCAATCGTACGAAGAGGATCCTCCGCGCTCCATGGCTCCGCGGTCGACGGTCATGCTCAGCGCTCATCTCCGCTCCGAGCCGGATTGGTCCTGGATGAAGAAGGAAGTGGTCCCCGCTTGGATGAAGATGTCGGCTGCTTGGAAGAAGACTTCACCGCCGCCTGGAACAGGACCTTCTCCACCGGACTTCAGGAACGGTGAGTACCTATTTGGGGGTTAGATTAGGGATTTTTTTGGGCACTATTAAAAGAGCTGAATGCCGTTTTAAGGGCAATGCCCATACAAATGCCCCTTTAGGGGCAATGGGTAGCTTAGGATTTTTTAGTGTTAGGGTTTTTTATTTTGGGGGGTGGGGGGTTTTACTGTTAGAGGGGAGACTTAATGTTTTTTAAGGTAAAAGAGCTGTTTAACTTAGGGCAATGCTCTACAAAAAGCCCTTTTAAAGGCTATTGGTAGTTTATTATTAGATTAGGGTTTTTTTTATTTTGAGGGGGCTTTTTTATTTTCATAAGGATTAGGTTTAATTTTCTTTCCTAAGATATGGAGAGTCCATAACGTCATCAATTACTAGTGGGAATATCACTCCTGGCTAGCAGGAGGAGGCAAAGAGCACCACAGCAAAGCTGTTAAGTGTCACTCCCCCACCTATAATCCCCAGTCATTCTCTTTGCCTTTGTCAATGTAGGAGGTGAAGTTTTGGTGTCTGAAGAAAATTGCATTTCTTTTGCTTCAAGCAAGATTTTTGGGTATAGCTGTAGTCCATGTCAATCTCTGCTGTAGAGTAGTGGTGGCTTTTAAGCAGTTAGAAACTTGTGAGGTGGGCCTTACTTTGTTTTCCTAACATATTGCTGCCCAAGCTTAGAAAGCTAGAGTAGGTTTACTCTGTTCTTTCTTTTTTCTACAGGTCTCAAGGAGTATGTGTCCTTTCACGCCTTGTGAGCTGTCTCCCTGCCGGACAGCTAGACTGCAGGTAAGTGCTTTTTTTTCTTCTAGGTTCTGAAGACTTAGCACTTGGTGGATCATTTATTTAACTCTGCAGAAAAAAATATTGGGACATTGTAATGTTTTACACAGGATTCATTGGGCAGTGTGCAGGTGCAACGTATGGTACTAAGGGTTTCAAATATTTCTTTGAAGGTTTCTAAGTGTTTATTTGAGACTTTGAGCTTAAACTTAGACCAGGTGCTGCTTATAGTTTAAACTGCAATATCAGGTTATTGGCGGCAGTGTGTTTAGGGGACTTTGCATTTAGAAGGGGCCATTTCTAACTGGCAATGGCTTGCTCTGTTTTCGGCTTCTTGGTAGTAGTAGGAGTAATACGGAATGCACGCTTTTACATAACTGCGCAGTTCGTTTTTTGCCGATCATGTGACCTCTCTGTTCAGGCATAGGAACGGAGTGGCGTCTCTGTGAATCCCTGCAGTTTGTCGTCTTGTGTGCAGTTGCATTTAGAGTCTCCTAGAAGCGGTAGGCACCTCAGGAGCGCGATCCAATATTCGGCGCAAGCGTGGAAACCTGCGCCGCCTGTAGTTTCACCTCGCACCTCGACCTATCACATATACTGCGCCGACAGTTGCTAAAGTGCCGTAAGTCGGACAAACTAGCGATGCCCAGAAATAAGCGCAAGTACAAATTTCTGGAGTCGCCAGTGACTTACGGCACTTTAGAAACTTCCGCTGCATAAAAAAACTAACTAAAGTATAAAATATCCCGTAACTGTTTAACACGCCTCCCAAACATCATCCCGACACGTATACCCCTCTATCTGCAATCCCCCCTCTCACTCTTAATAATAAATATATTAACCCCCTACACCGCCGCCACCTATATTAACTCTATTACCCCCTAATCTGAGCCCCCTACCCCACCGCCACCTATTTTAACTATATTAACCCCTAATCTGTGCCCCCTACACCGCCACCACCTATTTTAAATATATTAACCCCTAATATGATCCCCCTACACCCCCGCCACCTATATTAAATTTATTAACCCCTAATCTAATCCCCCTACACCGCCGCCACCTATATTAAATATATTAACCACTAAACCTAAGTCTAACCCTAACACCCCCTAACTTAATTATTATTGAAATAAATCTAAATAATATTAATATTAATAACTAAATTATTCCTATTTAAAACTAAATACCTATAAAATAAACCCTAAGATAGCCACAATATAATTAATAATTACATTGTAGCTATTTTAGGGTTTATATTTATTTTACAGGTAACTTTGTATTTATTTTAACTAGGTACAATAGCTATTAAATAGTTAATAACTATTTAATAGCTACCTAGTTAAAATAATTATCAAATTACCTGTAAAATAAATCCTAACCTAAGTTACCATTACACCTAACACTACCCTATCAATAAATTAATTAAAGAAACTACAATTATCTCAACTAAAATACAATTAAATACACAAAACTATATTACAAAAACAAACACTAAATTACAAAAAATAAAAAAAGATTACAAGAATTTTAAGCTAATTACACCTAATCTAAGCCCCTAATAAAATAAAAAAGCCCCCCAAAATAATAAAATTTCCGTACCCTAAACTAAATTTTAAAAGTAATCAGCTCTATTACCAGCTCTTAAAATGACCTTTTGCGGGGCATTGCCCCAAAGTAATCCGCTCTTTTACCTGTAAAAAAAAGAACAACCCCCCATTACAATCCACCACCCACACACCCCTACTCAAAAACTCACCCGATCCCCCCTTAAAAAAAACGAAGTCTAACCCCCAAGTGGTCCTTACCTGTCCTGAAGACCGGCGGAGTAGGTCCTGTTCCAGGCGGAGAAGTCTTCTTCCAAGCGGCAACATCTTCTTCTTCCAGGAACAAGCCGGCGCGGAGCGGAGGAGTTGAAGACCGATGACCGCAGAGCTGAAGACCGTCCACTCTGGAACTGAAGACCGGCGATGCTGGAACTGAAGATCGGCGATGCTGGAACTGAAGCATGGAGGATCCTCTTCATACGATCTCCGCCATACACTGAATAGGAATTCAAGGTACGCGATTAAAAATTGCGTCCCTTGAATTCCTATTGCCTGATTTGAGCCTTCAAATTCAAATCAGCCAATCGGATGAGAGCTACTTTTATTCTATTGGCTGATTTGAATAGTCAATAGAATAAGAGCTACTATAATTCTATTGGCTGATTCAAATCAGCCAATAGAATTAAAGTAGCTCTCATCCGATCTTCAGTTCCAGCGTCGCCGATCTTCAGTTCCAGCATCGCCGGTCTTCAGTTCCAGAGTGGACGGTCTTCATCTCCGCGGTCATCGGTCTTCAACTCCTCCGCTTTGCGCCTGCTGGTTCCTGGAAGAAGAAGATGTCGTCGCTTGGAAGAAGACTTCTCCGCCTGGAACAGGACCTTCTCCGCCGGTCTTCAGGACAGGTAAGGACCACTTGGGGGTTAGACTTAGGTTTTTTTAAGGGGGGATCGGGTGGGTTTTAGAGTAGGGGTGTGTGGGCGGTGGGTTGTAATGGGGGGGTTGTTCTTTTTTTTACAGGTAAAAGAGCTGATTACTTTGGGGCAATGCCCCGCAAAAGGCCCTTTTAAGGGCTGGTAAGAGAGCTGATTACTTTTAAAATTTAGTTTAAGGTAGGGAAATTTTATTATTTTGGGGGGCTTTTTTATTTTATTAGGGGGCTTAGATTAGGTGTAATTAGCTTAAAACTCTTGTAATCTTTTTTATTTTTTTGTAATTTAGTGTTTGTTTTTTGTAATATAGTTTAGTGTATTTAATTGTATTTTAGTTGAGATAATTGTAGTTTATTTAATTAATTTATTGATAGGGTAGTGTTAGGTGTAATGGTAACTTAGGTTAGGATTTATTTTACAGGTAATTTGGTAATTATTTTAACTAGGTAGCTATTAAATAGTTATTAACTATTTAATAGCTATTGTACCTAGTTAAAATAAATACAAAGTTACCTGTAAAATAAATATAAACCCTAAAATAGCTACAATGTAATTATTAATTATATTGTAGCTATCTTAGGGTTTATTTTATAAGTAAGTATTTAGTTTTAAATACGAATAATTTAGTTAATAATATTAATATTATTTAGATTTATTTCAATAATAATTAAGTTAGGGGGTGTTAGGGTTAGACTTAGGTTTAGTGGTTAATATATCTAATATAGGTGGCGGCGGTGTAGGGGGCTCAGATTAGGGGGTAATAAATTTAATATAGGTGGCGGCGGGGTAGGGGGATCAGATTAGGGGGTGATACATTTAATATAGCTGGCAGCGGTGTAGGGGGGATCAGATTAGGGGGTAACATAGTTAATGTAAGTGGCGGCGGGGTCCGGGAGCGGCGGTTTAGGGGTTAAACACTTTATTAGGGATTGCGGCGGGGGATTGCGGTTGACAGGTAGATAGACATTGCGCATGCGTTAGGTGTTAGGTTTTATTTTGCAGGTAGTTTAGGGAGTTACGGGGCTCCAATATTCAGCGTAAGGCTTACTACGCCTGCATTTTGTGGCGAGGTGAAAATGGAGTAAGATTTCTCCATTTTCGCCACGTAAGTCCTTACGCTGTATATTGGATACTAGGAACAAAAAGAAAGACAAACTGGCACTACACTGTAATGATAGATGAGATAGGAATTATCAAATTCCGGTGCTACCCCTCAAATCTATATAAGGAACAAAGGGACAGGAAAGTAAGGGGTTACTGTAGCACTCACTCTCACTTTAATTGAAGATATAAAATAAGAACATTCATACTTTATTATTATTAAGTAAAACCAGGATAAACATCCCTAGTGGTTAAATTATGCTACCCACAACCACCTATTATACTAAAATAAAAGCAAAGTTGGCCCTCCTAACACTCCTCTGTTTCCTGGCCGATAACTGGAAGCGTCGGCATCAGGTGGCTGGAGTGATAGGGTGAGCCGGTAGAGAACATGCTGTACAAACGCGTTTCGGCTATTAAAAAGCCTTTGTCAATGTTTCACATTCCAAGTCTAAAAATAGTAAGCCGAGGCTCCGATGTTCGGAGCTTAATATCTCCCCAGAACACCGGTCAGTAGCCAATCCGGGATCTTTCCCAGGTTCCACCTTCATGTCCTCCAATCGGTTACGGGCTTAGTTCACGCCCATACAAAAGTATTCATCCGATTGGAGTAGAGCAATTCACCTTGACAGTGGTGGATTAACATGCATGATTCACGTCCGTAAGAAAGTCTCCATCTGATTGGAGCAATACCACACGCTTTGTCATTGGTGTAATATCGGACTCTGTGAAATCTGCATCCTATGGCTACTTAACCTTAGATACTTTAAACCCCAATGCATCCATGAAAAAATCCATCATCCAAGTCGATCGTAATAATGATGACTTTAAACTGTGTACAGATTTGTGGAGACATAGGAATGTTACCAATATTATCTCCCCGAAGTAGTTAGTTATGTATTTTGTGGGCTTGAAATACTCTGTATTTAGATACGTAAAATCCATACAAAGATATGTATTCGTATCCGATAAGTACCAGCAGACCATAATATTACACTTAAACATATAATCCTATGCACATCTCTGTGTGTTTCACCTTCATATACTGGACTATACCTATATAGCATAAATTCTTTTTCAGTCTCTTATAGGCATAGGAAGGAGTAAAAACATTACCCCTTCGTATATGGGGGCATTAATTGTTACAAAGTTCACTCCACAAACGACCATTCCGTGAAACAATCATCACTGTATACTAGATGGTGGAAATTGTTTAGGTCAAAATTAAATTTATTGACGAGGGAAAAACACAAATATCAGGATGTAAAGTAAAAGAAATTATAAAAATCCTAGACCCCCAACCTCGACCCTATGGAAGCTCAAAATTAGCTCCCAAAATAGGACAGTTGATCAGGTTCATTATATCTGTTCTATTTTAGAACTACATATCATCCTGGAGATATGTTCCATCCCTCCTCTACGATACTATACATAACCACTGTATATGAAATAGCCATAGATTCTAGAAGACTGTATATAACTGGCAGAATACCAAAGGTAATAGCTCTTAGTAGTTTAAAGCTTATCGTATTACTCCTTCTATCATGCCATACAAAATGTGGCTAATTTTATAGAATAGTATCACAAACATCATCAGTTATGATTTACAAAAAACTGAACCGATAGTCATGTGTGATATCACATCTCTATCCTAGAACAGAGATTATCAATCTGATGATTATAAATATTAAAGATGACCTATAGATGCTATTGGTTATTTCAGATATACACCCAGTAATTGTTGAATTCATTCATACCATTTGGTATGACCGTGTTCAGATTAAAGACCCATTTAGTTTCCATTTTAAGGAGTCTTTGTTCAGTCTCACCCCCTCTTATTCCTGGTTTTAGTTTTTCAAGACCCCAACATTTCATTACATTGGTATTCCCATTATGAGACTGTAGGAAGTGTTTATATAAGGACAGCCCAGAGAGATGTAGAAAAGAAAAAACAAATCACTAGTGTGGCTAAACACTTCCTACAGTCTCATAATGGGAATACCAATGTAATGAAATGTTGGGGTCTTGAAAAACTAAAACCAGGAATAAGAGGGGGTGAGACTGAACAAAGACTCCTTAAAATGGAAACTAAATGGGTCTTTAATCTGAACACGGTCATACCAAATGGTATGAATGAATTCAACAATTACTGGGTGTATATCTGAAATAACCAATAGCATCTATAGGTCATCTTTAATATTTATAATCATCAGATTGATAATCTCTGTTCTAGGATAGAGATGTGATATCACACATGACTATCGGTTCAGTTTTTTGTAAATCATAACTGATGATGTTTGTGATACTATTCTATAAAATTAGCCACATTTTGTATGGCATGATAGAAGGAGTAATACGATAAGCTTTAAACTACTAAGAGCTATTACCTTTGGTATTCTGCCAGTTATATACAGTCTTCTAGAATCTATGGCTATTTCATATACAGTGGTTATGTATAGTATCGTAGAGGAGGGATGGAACATATCTCCAGGATGATATGTAGTTATAAAATAGAACAGATATAATGAACCTGATCAACTGTCCTATTTTGGGAGCTAATTTTGAGCTTCCATAGGGTCGAGGTTGGGGGTCTAGGATTTTTATAATTTCTTTTACTTTACATCCTGATATTTGTGTTTTTCCCTCGTCAATAAATTTAATTTTGACCTAAACAATTTCCACCATCTAGTATACAGTGATGATTGTTTCACGGAATGGTCGTTTGTGGAGTGAACTTTGTAACAATTAATGCCCCCATATACGAAGGGGTAATGTTTTTAGTCCTTCCTATGCCTATAAGAGACTGAAAAAGAATTTATGCTATATAGGTATAGTCCAGTATATGAAGGTGAAACACACAGAGATGTGCATAGGATTATATGTTTAAGTGTAATATTATGGTCTGCTGGTACTTATCGGATACGAATACATATCTTTGTATGGATTTTACGTATCTAAATACAGAGTATTTCAAGCCCACAAAATACATAACTAACTACTTCGGGGAGATAATATTGGTAACATTCCTATGTCTCCACAAATCTGTACACAGTTTAAAGTCATCATTATTACGATCGACTTGGATGATGGATTTTTTCATGGATGCATTGGGGTTTAAAGTATCTAAGGTTAAGTAGCCATAGGATGCAGATTTCACAGAGTCCGATATTACACCAATGACAAAGCGTGTGGTATTGCTCCAATCAGATGGAGACTTTCTTACGGACGTGAATCATGCATGTTAATCCACCACTGTCAAGGTGAATTGCTCTACTCCAATCGGATGAATACTTTTGTATGGGCGTGAACTAAGCCCGTAACCGATTGGAGGACATGAAGGTGGAACCTGGGAAAGATCCCGGATTGGCTACTGACCGGTGTTCTGGGGAGATATTAAGCTCCGAACATCGGAGCCTCGGCTTACTATTTTTAGACTTGGAATGTGAAACATTGACAAAGGCTTTTTAATAGCCGAAACGCGTTTGTACAGCACGTTCTCTACCGGCTCACCCTATCACTCCAGCCACCTGATGCCGACGCTTCCAGTTATCGGCCAGGAAACAGAGGAGTGTTAGGAGGGCCAACTTTGCTTTTATTTTAGTATAATAGGTGGTTGTGGGCTGTATATTGGATACCAAACTGCGCGGGTTTGGTATATCATTCTATGGGCCAAAAAACTACGGCCGAAAGGTGAAATATACGAGCGTAACTTCTAGGTTACGCCGTATATGTGATACCAAACCAGCGCAATATTTGGCGTCGCCGGCTTTTGCAGGCGACGCTGCATATCGGATTGGGCCCCAGTTCTGCTGAGGTGTAGAGGTTTTAGTTCGTTTGTGTCTTTTATTCATTATAACGATTAGTCTTAAAATCGGACTTTCTTAAAGTAACAGTAGTTTTTCTTTTTCACAAGTTTAATTTTTCCTTTTGGGTTCAAATTTTTTAGATGGACATGGATGATGAAAATGTTGTTTTTAATAACTGTTTATTATGTCTAGTGGCACAAATTGTTTCTCCTTTGCAATTTTGTTCTACATGTTTAGCTAAAACACTAGAATGTAAAGAACAGTTATTGCCCTATGAGCCTAATGTCTCTCAGGATGATGCTGTTCAGGCAATGCCACAGCTTTCTCCTCAAACATCCCAAGCCTTAATGGTGTCTCATACAGTGCCCTGCGGTTCCTCTCAGCCTCCTGGAGGAGTTTATTTGCCATCAGATTTTGCTGCTCAGGTATCTTCTGCGGCATCTGTAGCATAATATGCTTTTCCTATGCTAAAGGGAAAACGCAAGAGGAACATTAGAGATTCAGTAAGGTTTTTGTTCCAACCTCTGCTACTCAGGTTACCCTCCCACATAAGTCTGATGAGGAGGATACGTTGGTAGCCTCTGAGGGTGAAATTTTAGATTCAGACAGTATAATTTCTTCATCTGATGCTTAAGTAGTACCCTTCAGATTTAAGCTTCAACACCTTTGTGTATTGTTAAAGGAGTTTTTTTCTACTTTGGACGACTACAATACTCCTGTCGTTGTTAACCCTAAGAAATCTAGTAAACTCAATAAATACTTTGATGTTCCTTCCACTGTGGAAGTGTTTCCTGTTCCAGACCGTGCAACGGAGATTATTGCACAGGAACGGGAGAAGCCAGGGATTCCTTTTCTCCTACATTGGTGTGTCCGGTCCACGGCTTCATCCTTACTTGTGGGAATATTCTATTCCCTAACAGGAAATGGCAAAGAGAGCACAGCAAAAGCTGCCCATATAGCTCCCCCTCTGGCTCCGCCCCCCAGTCATTCTCTTTGCCGCTCTGAACAAGTAGCATCTCCACGGGGATGGTAAAGAGTATGTGGTGTTAGTTGTAGTTTTTTATTCTTCTATCAAGAGTTTGTTATTTTAAAATAGTGCCGGTTTGTACTATTTACTCTACAACAGAAAGTGATGAAGAGTTCTGTTTAAAGAGGAGTATGATTTTAGCAGCAGTAACTAAAATCCATTGCTGTTCCCACGCAGGACTGTTGAGCCCAGAGAACTTCAGTTGGGGGGAACAGTTTGCAGACTTTTCTGCTCAAGGTATGAGTAGTCCATTTTCTAACAAGACATAGTAATGCTAGAAGACTGACATTTTCCCTTTTTGGGATCGTTAAGCCATTTTTCTTAGACTCATAACAGAATGAAGGCTTATTAATGGGCTATATACTGGTTGACACTATTGTGGGCTAAATCGATTGATTTATACAATATTTATATGACTTTTGGAGTGTTTTGGAACTTGAAAACACTTTGGGAACGTTTTTTATTCGCCTGGCAGTCGTTTAGACACCTATTCTAGTCAGGAAGTGCCTTTCACTCTGTTATGCAGAGGGAGGAGGCCTCATTTTCGTGCCTTAATTGCGCAGTTACTTCTGGAAGCAGTGCATGCAGCTTCATGTGAGAAGGTCCTGTGGCCATAAAAAAACGATTCTGGAAGGCTTATTTCTGTGGCGAATAACCCCCAAGGAAAGGTAAAGCCGCAGCAAAGGCTGTGGCTGGGACTGTAGTGGGTTTAAACTGGTAAATTGAACAAATAGCTCCGGGGTTACAAACTTGAAACCCTAAGGGGTTACAAACTTGAAATTCGGTGTGCAATACTTTCAAAGCATTAAGACAGTAGGGTGCAAATTTGGTAAGGATTGGATATTTCCTTCATAGTTTTTCACACATTCAGAAATAAAGTGTGCTCTGTTTAACATTTAAAGAGACAGTAACGGTTTTGTTTAAAAATGGTTTTATTGCATTAATAGCCTGTATAAGCCTGTCTAACATGTCTGTACCTTCAGATAGAACATGTTCTGTATGTATGGAGGCCAAGGTGGTCCCCCCTTTAAATGTATGTGAAAATTGTGCCATGGCGTCCAAACAAAGTAAGGACAGTACTGTCACATTTAATAAGGTTGCCCAAGATAATTCTTCAAATGAAGGTAGTGGGGATAGTTCATCATCCTCTCCTTCTGTGTCAACACCAGTTATGCCCGCGCAGGCGACACCTAGTACATCTAGCGCGCCAATGCTTGTTACTATGCAACAATTAACGGCAGTAATGGATAATTCTATAGCTAATCTTTTATCCAAAATGCCAGAGGATGAGCAAGGGTGCGCTGACGATAATTTATCTGTTATACCCTCACACCAGTCAGAATTGGCAGTGAGGGAGGGTCTGTCGGAGGGATAAATTTCTGATTCAGGAAAAGTTTCTCAACAGGCAGAACCTGATATTGTGACGTTTAAATTTAAGTTAGAACATCTCCGGGCCCTGCTTTAGGAGGTGCTAACTACTCTGGACGATTGTGACTCTTTGGTCATTCCAGAAAAATTGTGCAAAATGGACAAATTCCTTGAGGTCCCTGTGCACGCTGATGCCTTTCCGATACCCAAAAGGGTGGCGGACATAGTGACTAAGGAGTGGGAGAAGCCAGGTATACCTTTTGTCCCACCTCCTATATTTAAGAAAATGTTCCCCATTGTCGACCCCAGGAGGGACGCATGGCAAACAGTTCCTAAGGTTGAGGGGGCAGTTTCTACGTTGGCCAAACGCACGACTATTCCCATTGAGGACAGTTGTGCTTTCAAAGATCCTATGGATAAAAAATTGGAAGGTTTGCTTAAAAAGATATTTGTTCAGCAAGGTTTCCCCCTCCAACCAATTTCGTGCATTATTCCTGTCACAACGGCGGCGTCTTTTTGATTCGAAGAACTAGAAAATTCGCTCAATAAGGAGACTCCATATGAGGAAGTCATGGACAGAATTCACGCACTAAAGTTGGCTAATTCCTTTATTTTAGATGCCGCTTTGCAATTGGCGAAATTAGCGGCAAAAAATTCAGGTTTTGCAATTGTGGCGCGCAGAGCGCTTTGGCTAAAATCTTGGTCGGCGGATGTGTCATCCAAGACAAAATTGCTTAATATTCCTTTCAAAGGTAAGACCCTTTTTGGGCCAGAATTTAAGGAAATTATTTCAGACATCACTGGGGGAAAGGGCCATGCCCTCCCACAGGATACGCCTTTCAAGGCTAAGAACAAATCTAATTTTCGTTCCTTTCGCAACTTCAGGAACGGACCGTCTCCTAACTCTGCAGCCTCTAGACAAGAGGGTAACGCTTCCCAGGCTAAGCCAGCATGCAAACCAATGCAAGGCTGGAACAAGGGTAAACAGGCCAAGAAGCCTGCTGCTGCTACCAAGACAGCATGAAGGGGTAGCCCCCGATCCGGGACCGGATCTAGTAGGGGGCAGACTTTCTCTCTTTGCTCAGGCTTTGGCAAGAGATGTTCAGGATCCCTGGGCACTAGAAATAGTCTCTCAGGGTTATCTTCTAGAATTCAAGGAACTTCCTCCAAGGGGAAGGTTCCACATGTCTCGCTTATCTTCAGACCAGATAAAGAGACAGGCATTCTTACATTGCGTAGGAGATCTATTAAAGATGGGAGTGATACACCCAGTTCCAACAGTGGAACAAGGTCAGGGGTTTTACTCAAACCTGTTTGTAGTTCCTAAAAAAGAGGGAACTTTCAGACCAATTCTGGATTTAAAAATTCTAAACAAATTCCTCAGAGTTCCATCGTTCAAAATGGAAACCATTCGAACGATTTTACCAACAATCCAGGAGGGTCAATTCATGACTACCGTGGATTTAAAGGATGCGTACCTACATATTCCTATCCACAAAGATCATCATCAGTTCTAGGTGCTAGGGTCCCTTCTAGCGGTTCTAAGACCGAGGGGCATTGCAGTGGCACCTTACCTAGACGACATCCTAATCCAAGCGTCATCCCTTTCCAGATCAAGGGCTCATACAGACATTGTATTAGCTTTTCTCAGGTTTCACGGGTGGAAGGTGAGCGTGGAAAAGAGTTCCCTGTCCCCGTCTACAAGAGTTCCTTTTCTGGGAACAATAATAGATTCTGTAGAAATGAAGATTTTTCTGACAGAGGTCAGAAAATTAAAGCTTCTAAAGGCTTGTCAAGTTCTTCAATCTATTCCTCAGCCTTCCATAGCTCAGTGCATGGAAGTAATAGGTCTAATGGTGGCAGCAATGGACGTGGTTCCTTTTGCTCGAATTCATCTAAGACCATTGCAACTGTGCATGCTCAGACAGTGGAATGGGGATTATGCAGACTTGTCTCCCCAGATTCAAGTAGACCAGTTAACCAGAGACTCACTCCGTTGGTGGTTGACTCAGGATCTCCTGTCTCAGGGAATGAGTTTCCGCAGACCAGAGTGGGTCATTGTCACGACCGACGCCAGTCTATTAGGCTGGGGCGCGGTCTGGGACCCCCTGAAAGCTCAGGGTCTATGGTCTCGGGAAGATTCTCTTCTCCCGATAAACATCCTGGAACTGAGAGCGATATTCAATGCGCTCCGGGCTTGGCCTCAACTAGCGAAGGCCGGATTCATAAGATTTCAGTCGGACAACATGACGACTGTAACTTACATCAATCATCAGGGAGGAACAAAGAGTTCCTTGGCGATGAGAGAGGTATCCAAGATCATCAAATGGACGGAGGATCACTCCTGCCATCTATCTGCAATTCACATCCCAGGAGTAGACAACTGGGAGGCAGATTATTTGAGTCATCAGACTTTCCTTCCGGGGGAGTGGGAACTCCACCCGGAGGTCTTTGCCCAGTTAACTCAATTATGGGGCATTCCAGACATGGATCTGATGGCGTCTCGTCAGAACTTCAAGGTTCCACGCTACGGGTCCAGATCCAGGGATCCCAAGGCGACACTAGTGGATGCATTAGTGGCGCCTTGGTCATTCAACCTAGCTTATGTGTTTCCACCGTTTCCTCTCCTTCCCAGGCTCGTAGCCAGGATCAAACAGGAGAAGGCCTCGGTGATTCTGATAGCTCCTGCGTGGCCTTGCAGGACTTGGTATGCAGACCTGGTGAATATGTCATCGGCTCCACCATGGAAGCTACCTTTGAGACAGGATCTTCTAGTACAAGGTCCATTCGAACATCCAAATCTAGTCTCTCTGCAGCTGACTGCTTGGAAATTGAACGCTTGATTTTATCTAAGCGTGGGTTTTCAGATTCAGTTATAGATACTCTGGTCCAAGCCAGAAAACCTGTGACTAGGAAAATTTACCATAAAATATGGAAAAAATATATCTGTTGGTGTGAATCCAAGGGATTTTCTTGGAGTAAAATTAAAATTCCTAAGATTCTTTCCTTTCTCCAAGAGGGTTTGGATAAAGGGTTGTTAGCGAGTTCTCTAAAAGGACAGATATCTGCTTTGTCTGTTTTGTTACACAAACGCCTGGCAGCAGTGCCAGATGTACAAGCTTTTGTACAGGCCTTAGTCAGAATCATGCCTGTTTACAGACCCATGACTCCTCCATGGAGTCTAAATTTAGTTCTTTCAGTTCTTCAAGGGGTTCCGTTTGAACCTTTACATTCCATAGATATTAAATTACTATCTTGGAAAGTTCTGTTTTTGGTTGCTATTTCTTCTGCAAGAAGAGTTTCTGAATTGTCTGCTTTGCAGTGTGATCCACCCTATCTGGTATTCCATGCAGATAAGGTTGTTTTGCGTACCAAACCTGGTTTTCTTCCAAAAGTGGTTTCCAACAGGAATATTAACCAGGAAATAGTTGTTCCTTCTCTGTGTCCGAATCCAGTTTCGAAGAAGGAACGTTTGTTACACAATTTATATGTGGTCCGTGCTCTAAAATTCTATTTAGATGCAACAAAGGATTTCAGACAGACTTCATCTTTGTTTGTCGTTTATTCTGGTAAGAGGAGAGGACAGAAAGCTACTGCTACCTCTCTTTCTTTTTGGCTGAAAAGCATCATCCGATTGGCTTATGAGACTGCCGGACGGCAGCCTCCTGAACGAATTACAGCTCACTCTACTAGAGCTGTGGCTTCCACATGGGCCTTCAAGAACGAGGCTTCTGTTGATCAGATATGTAAGGCAGCGACTTGGTCTTCTCTGCACACTTTTGCCAAATTTTACAAATTCGATACTTTTGCTTCTTCGGAGGCTATTTTTGGGAGAAAGGTTTTGCAAGCCGTGGTGCCTTCCGTTTAGGTAACCTGACTTGTTCCCTCCCTTCATCCGTGTCCTAAAGCTCTGGTATTGGTTCCCACAAGTCAGGATGAGCCATGGACCGGACACACCAATGTAGGAGAAAACAGAATTTATGCTTACCTGATAAATTTCTTTCTCCTACGGTGTGTCCGGTCCACGGCCCACCCTGGTTTTTTAGTCAGGTTTCAAATTTTTATTTCTGTATACTACAGTCACCACGGCACCCTATAGTTTCTCCTTTTTCTCTTAACAGTCGGTCGAATGACTGGGGGGCGGAGCCAGAGGGGGAGCTATATGGGCAGCTTTTGCTGTGCTCTCTTTGCCATTTCCTGTTAGGGAAGAGAATATTCCCACAAGTAAGGATGAAGCCGTGGACCGGACACACCGTAGGAGAAAGAAATTTATCAGGTAAGCATAAATTCTGTTTTTCCCCGTCTCCTGTCTTTAAAAAGATGTTTCCTGTCGCTGACTATTCCTATAGAGGACAGCTGCTCTTTTAAGGATCCAATAGACAAAAAGCTGGAGGCTTATTTAAAGAAGATGTATGTTCATCAAGGTCTTCAATTGCAACCTGCAGTTTGTATTGCCACTGTGTCAAGTGCAACATCTTATTGGTACAATGCTTTGTCTGATTCACTTCAGGTAGAGACTCCTTTGGAGGAGATCCAAGACAGGATTAAGGCTCTCAAGTTAGCCAATTCCTTTATTTCTGATGCTACCATGCAAGTTATTAAATTGGGAGCCAAAATATCTGGCTTCGCTGTTCTAGCTCGCAGGGCGTTGTGGCTGAAATCTTGGTCAGCGGATGTTTCCTCTAATTTCAAGCTTCTGGTGCTTTCTTACAAGGGTAAGACCTTGTTTGGACATGGTCTGGCAGAAATAATTTCTGACATTACTGGTGGAAAAGGGTCTTTTCTACCACAAGACAAAAAGAATAGATCTAAAGGACGTCAAAGTAATTGTCGTTCCTTTCGTAATTTCAAAGATAAGTCTTCCTCTCCCATTTCCAAGCAGGAACAGTCCAAGTCTTCTTGGAAACCCAATCGGTCTTGGATCAAGGGGAAGCAATCTAAGAAACCCGCAGCTGAGTCTAAATCAGCATGAAGGGTTTGCCCCTGACCTGGGATCGGATCAAGTGGGGGCAGACTTTCTCTGTTTTATCAAGCATGGATACGAGATGTCCCAGATCCCTGGGCTGTGGACATAGTATCTCAGGGTTACAAAATAGAATTCAAGACTTTTCCTCCCAGAGGCAGGTTCCACCTCTCAAGATAAAAAGAGAGGTATTCTTGAATTGCTTTCGGGACCTTTCTTCCCTGGGAATGATAGTTCCAGTTCCTGTAAGGGAACAGGGTCTAGGATTCTATTCAAATCTGTTCGTGGTTCCCAAAAAATAGGGAACTTTTTGTCCTATTCTAGACCTAAAGTGTCTCAACAAGTTTCTCAGGGTACTGTCCTTCAAAATGGAAACTATTTGTTCTATTTTACCCTTGGTCCAAGAGGGTCAGTTCATGACGACCATAGACTTGAAGGATGCTTATCTTCATGTTCCCATCCACAGGGATCATTACAAGTTCCTGAGATTCACATTTCTAAACAAACACTTTCAGTTTGTGGCTCTCCCATTTGGCCTTGCCACAGCTCCCAGAATTTTCACAAAGGTTCTGGGGGCTCTCTTGGCAGTGATCAGGTTTAGGGGAATTGCAGTGGCGCCCTACCTGGACGATTGGTTCAGGCACCATCTTTTCAACAAGTAAACTCTCATACAGAAATCTTGTTGTCTTTTATACGTCCCCACGGATGAAAAGTGATTCTGGAAAAGAGTTACCTTGTTCCAGCTACAAGGGTAGTTTTCGTAGGGACCATAATAGATTCCCTATCTATGAAAATATTTCTGACAGAGGTCAGAAAATCCAAAATTCTTCCCTCTCTCTTTAGTCTACTGTTCAGCCATCAGTGGCTCAATGTATGGAGGTAATTGGTCTGATGGTCACTTCCATGGACATCATTCCCTTTGCTCGATTCCATTTGAGACCTCTGCAGTTGTGCATGCTCAGACAATGGAACGGGGACCATTCGAATCTCTTTCAGAGGATAGATCTAGATCAGTCGACAAGAGACTCTCTCCCGTGGTGGCTTTCTCAGGAGCATCTGTCTTGAGGGAAAAGGTTCCAAGGACCTTCCTGAGTAATTTAACCACGGATGCCAGCCTGCTGGGCTTGGGAGCAGTCTGGGACTCATTGAAGGTGCAGTGACTATGGACTCAGGTGGAGTCTGCTCTCCCCATAAACTCCTTGGAGTTGAGAGCGATTTACAATGCTCTGATGGCTTGGTCTCAGTTGTCCTTAGCCGGTTTATCAGGTTCCAGTCGGACAACATCACCTCAGTGGCTTAAATCAACCACCAGGGAGGAACTCAAAGTTCCTTAGCCATGAAGGAGGTGGCTCGGATTGTTCAGTGCGCGGAAGCTCACAATTGCTGTCTTTCTGCCATCCACAGCCCAGGTGTGGACAACTGGGAAGCAGACTTCCTGAGCAGATAGACATTTCATCCTGGGGAGTGGGCACTCAATCCGGAGGTGTTCTCCAGGTTAACCCTTTAAATGGGGGATGCCGGAGTGGAATCTGATGGTGTCTCGGCAGAACGCCAATCTTCCAAGGTACGGTTCAAGGTCGAGAGATCCACAGGCCACCTTGATAGATGCTCTGGTGGTTCCTTGAGATTTCAGTCTGGCATATCTGTTTCCTCCGTTTGCTCTCCTTCCGCGAGTCATTGCTTGTATCAAACAGGAGAGAACGTCGGTAATTCTAATAGCTTCTGCCTCGAAGGATCTGGTATGCAGACCTGGTGAAGATGTCATCTCTTCCACCTTGGAGGCTGCCTCTGAGGAAAGACCTTCTATCTCAGGGTCCATTCCTTCATCCAAATCTCATTTCTCTGAAGCTGACTGCTTGAAGATTGAACGCTTAGTTCTGTCTAAGCATGGTTTTTCTGAGTCGGTCATTGAGACCATGATTTAGGCTTGCAAGCCTGTAACTAGAAAGATTTACCATAAGGTATGGCGTAAATATCTTTATTGGTGCGAATCCAAGAGCTACTCTTGGAGTAGGGTCAGGATTCCTATTATTTTGTCTTTTCTCCAGGAAGGTCTGAAAGGATTTTCAGCCAGTTCTCTGAAGGGTCAGATTTCTGCATTATCTATTTTGTTGCATAAGCGTCTGGCGGATGTGCCAGATGTTCAATCCTTTTGTCAGGCCCTGGTCAGAATCAGGCCTGTGTTTAAGTCTGTTGCTCCTCCTTGGAGCCTTAACCTTGTTCTTGAAGTTTTGCAGCAAGCTCCGTTTGAGCCATTGCATTCCATAGATATTAAGTTGTTATCTTGGAAGGTTTTGTTTCTTATTGCTATTTCTTCTGCTCGGAGAGTCTCGGAACGCTCGGCTTTGCAGTGTGATTCGCCTTACCTTATTTTTCATGCTGATAAGGCGGTTCTTCGTACTAAAGTGGGATTTCTCCCTAAAGTGGTTTCAAATAGAAATATTAATCAGGAACTTGTTGTTCCTTTTTTATGTCATAATCCTTCTTCTCATAAGGAACGTTTATTACACAACTTGAATGTTGTGCGTGCTCTAAAATTCTATGTTTAGGTGACTAAGGATTTTCGCCAGTCTTCTGCCCTGTTTGTTTGTTTCTCTGGAAAGCGTAAAGGTTAGAAAGCTACTGCTTCTTCTCTTTCTCTCTGGTTGAGAAGTATAATTCGTTTGGCTTATGTGACTGCTGGTCAGCAGCCTCCTGAGAGAATTACGGCTCATTCCACAAGGGCTGTCTCCTCTTCTTGGGCTTTCATAAATGAAGCTTCCGTGGAACAGATTTGCATGGCTGCAACTTGGTCCTCTCTGCATACTTTTTCCAAATTTTCCAAATTTTATAGTTTTGCTTCAGCTGAGGCTTTTTTTGGGAGGAAGGTTCTTCAAGCGGTGGTGCCTTCTGTTTAGGTCTGCCTGTCTGCGTCCTCTAGCTTGGGTTTTTGTTCCCACTAGTAATTGATGACGTTGTGGACTATCCATATCTTAGGAAAGAAAACAAAATGTATGCTTAACTGATAAATGTATTTCTTTACGGATATGGAGAGTCCATGACCCCACCCTTAAATTTAAGACAGTTATTTTTTTACTAAAACTTAGGCACCTCTACACCTTTGTGTTATTTCTTTTTTTCAATTTTCCTTCAGTCGAATGACTGGGGATTATGAGTAGGGGAGTGACACTTAACAGCTTTGCTGTGGTGCTCTTTGCCTCCTCCTGCTGGCCCGGAAAGATATTCCTACTAGTAATTGATGACGTTGTGGACTCTCCATATCCGGAAAGAAAGAAATTTATCAGGTAAGCATGAATTTAGTTTTTTTTATTTTTGAATATGTGATACTGATTTGCGACACGGTTCTATGTTAGCTTATGGGAGTAAAAATTGCGGGTGACAGGGGAAATATATGTGCCGCATTTATATGCGGTACCGTATATGTGATACCAAAACCACGTAAAAACCTGCGCCACCGGCTTTTGCGGGCGACGCCGCATATGTAATCAAGTATAACCTTAAAAGGTTCTTTAAGTTTATAAATAGCAAAGAATCTAAAAAGGGCAGTATAGGTACATTAAAATGCGTGGAGGGTAGCATGATTAAGATTGACAGGGAGAAGGCTGAGGTACTAAACCAGTTCTTTTCTTCAGTATACACAGGAGAGGAACCAATGGAGGATACTATGGAACAAACTAGAACATGCCAGCCCATACCATGAACTGGGTTGTGTTTAGAGGATAATATTAAGGTAAATTAAACTCCAGGCCCAGATGGAATACACCCAAGGGTGTTAAGGGAACTTAGCACTGTTATAGACAAACCTCTACTCTTAATATTTCAAGACTCATTATTATCAGGCATAGTACCCCAGGATTGGCGTAAAGCTGGTGTGGTGCCATTTTTCAAAAAGGGAAGCATTGATGATCCAGGAAGCTATAGACCAGGTAATCAGTGGAGTCCCTCAGGGCTCAGTACTGGGCCCTGTTCTTTTTAATATTTTTATTAATGACTTGGAGCAAGGATTAAATAGTGACATCTCTATTTTTGCAGCTGATACTAAGTTAAGTAAGGTCATTAGGTCAGAGCAGGATGAACTTTCGTTACAAAGGGATCTGCAAAAATTTGAAGTATGGGCAGGTAAATAGAAAATGAGATTTAATACAGGAAAATACAAGGTTCTATATTTTGGAAGTAAAAATAAGCAGCCAATGTAATATTTAAGTTGGACAAGACTTATTATTGTTATTTTAATAAAAGTTAATTTTTTAATTAGCCATTTTGTAGTGCAGCTTATTTTCTTTTTCATTTGTGTGAACTTTATTATACCCTGTTTTTATGCCCTCTGTTATCAGGGGCGTATCATGGCCTAGGCCAACAAGGCCGGTGCCTACGGCGGCTGTTTGGAAGGGGCGGCAGATTTGGGAGGGCGAAGGCGTGTTTGATATTCCTATGCACGCTTGCGCTGCGCACATTGAAAGGACTGAACTTAGAGACTGAGACGGCGCGCATATAGGTAAGTGTCCCCCTGACACTAATGCTATTGTCTACTCTCAGTCTGCTACATTTCTCACGCTGTGCCGATGCATGGTGATGTTGTCATAAAAGTAAATTAGCCGACTTGCTGCAGCCACTAATTTGTTTCTTGATAGACTGAGGAGTCACTGAGTCTCAGTGACTTCTCAGTCTCTCAAGAAACAAATTAGTGGCTGCAGCAAGTCGGTTAATTTACTTTATGACAACATCACCATGCTATAAATCGGCACAGCGTGAGAAATGGAGCCGGTCATCTCACAGATCAGTAAGGGTCAGTGTAATAATGTAATCAGCAAACTGGAAGTCGCAGCAGCAGCGCCATTAGAAAAAATGAGTGGCTCACGGTCCTGCCTCCAGCAAAGGAAAGAACAAGAAACTATATAAAGTTAAAATGAAGCGTTTATGACTGTGCTTGAAAGTCTGTTAACGCTTCATTTTAACTTTATATAGTTTCTTGTTCTTTCCTTTGCTGGAGGCGGGATCGTAAGCCATTCATTTTTTTCTTATGACGCTGCCGCTGCAGCTTCCAGTTTGATGATTACATTATTACACTGAGCCTTACTGATCTGTGAGATGACCGGCTCCATTTCTCACGCTGTGCAGATTCATGGCATGCTGGTGATGTTGTGTGTTGTATACTACTTACTACTTGTGGTTGGGCATAAACTACAGTGTCAGACTGTCAGTAGTATCATAAATAAAAAGAGAGAAGCGCTCAACCTGGGAACGAACAATAGCATAATAGCTTGTTCCATGGCTAGTTACCACCCTAGAAGCAGCCTCTTTTTGCTCAATATGTGCCTTTCACAGAGAAGAACTTTCCTGTAGCATATCAGTCTGATCCTGACTTCACAGTACAGTCCAGCCCCGAAATACCAGGCAATCCCTCTCTGAACAAGAGAAACAGCAGAACCCCAGACGTACGTTTCGGCCTATTGTGGGCCTCGTCAGTGAGGTGCCGCCATATCCCTCTAGGCACACTGAGCAACGGGTCCACGTCTGGATTCCCGCATCACACTTAGGGAGACTTCCCTAAGTGTCATAATTTGCATAAATAAAAAGAGAGAAGCGCTCAACCTGGGAACGAACAATAGCATAATAGCTTGTTCCATGGCTAGTTACCACCCTAGAAGCAGCCTCTTTTTGCTCAATATGTGCCTTTCACAGAGAAGAACTTTCCTGTAGCATATCAGTCTGATCCTGACTTCACAGTACAGTCCAACCCCGAAATACCAGGCAATCCCTCTCTGAACAAGAGAAACAGCAAAACCCCAGACGTACGTTTCGGCCTATTGTGGGCCTCGTCAGTGAGGTGCCGCCATATCCCTCTAGGCACACTGAGCAACGGGTCCACGTCTGGATTCCCGCATCACACTTAGGGAGACTTCCCTAAGTGTCATAATTTGCATAAATAAAAAGAGAGAAGCGCTCAACCTGGGAACGAACAATAGCATAATAGCTTGTTCCATGGCTAGTTACCACCCTAGAAGCAGCCTCTTTTTGCTCAATATGTGCCTTTCACAGAGAAGAACTTTCCTGTAGCATATCAGTCTGATCCTGACTTCACAGTACAGTCCAGCCCCGAAATACCAGGCAATCCCTCTCTGAACAAGAGAAACAGCAAAACCCCAGACGTACGTTTCGGCCTATTGTGGGCCTCGTCAGTGAGGTGCCGCCATATCCCTCTAGGCACACTGAGCAACGGGTCCACGTCTGGATTCCCGCATCACACTTAGGGAGACTTCCCTAAGTGTCATAATTTGCATAAATAAAAAGAGAGAAGCGCTCAACCTGGGAACGAACAATAGCATAATAGCTTGTTCCATGGCTAGTTACCACCCTAGAAGCAGCCTCTTTTTGCTCAATATGTGCCTTTCACAGAGAAGAACTTTCCTGTAGCATATCAGTCTGATCCTGACTTCACAGTACAGTCCAGCCCCGAAATACCAGGCAATCCCTCTCTGAACAAGAGAAACAGCAAAACCCCAGACGTACGTTTCGGCCTATTGTGGGCCTCGTCAGTGAGGTGCCGCCATATCCCTCTAGGCACACTGAGCAACGGGTCCACGTCTGGATTCCCGCATCACACTTAGGGAGACTTCCCTAAGTGTCATAATTTGCATAAATAAAAAGAGAGAAGCGCTCAACCTGGGAACGAACAATAGCATAATAGCTTGTTCCATGGCTAGTTACCACCCTAGAAGCAGCCTCTTTTTGCTCAATATGTGCCTTTCACAGAGAAGAACTTTCCTGTAGCATATCAGTCTGATCCTGACTTCACAGTACAGTCCAGCCCCGAAATACCAGGCAATCCCTCTCTGAACAAGAGAAACAGCAAAACCCCAGACGTACGTTTCGGCCTATTGTGGGCCTCGTCAGTGAGGTGCCGCCATATCCCTCTAGGCACACTGAGCAACGGGTCCACGTCTGGATTCCCGCATCACGCTTAGGGAGACTTCCCTAAGTGTCATAATTTGCATAAATAAAAAGAGAGAAGCGCTCAACCTGGGAACGAACAATAGCATAATAGCTTGTTCCATGGCTAGTTACCACCCTAGAAGCAGCCTCTTTTTGCTCAATATGTGCCTTTCACAGAGAAGAACTTTCCTGTAGCATATCAGTCTGATCCTGACTTCACAGTACAGTCCAGCCCCGAAATACCAGGCAATCCCTCTCTGAACAAGAGAAACAGCAGAACCCCAGACGTACGTTTCGGCCTATTGTGGGCCTCGTCAGTGAGGTGCCGCCATATCCCTCTAGGCACACTGAGCAACGGGTCCACGTCTGGATTCCCGCATCACACTTAGGGAGACTTCCCTAAGTGTCATAATTTGCATAAATAAAAAGAGAGAAGCGCTCAACCTGGGAACGAACAATAGCATAATAGCTTGTTCCATGGTATCAGTATGTCAGTAGTATCAGTCCACTCCAGTAGTTACCAGAGATTCAGTGAATGCTGAGAGCAGTGAGAGGGGAAGGGAACGTTAAGCAGCAGCAAGATGGGATAAATTGATAAGTTACTCTAACTCTCCTAATAAGCTGTGGTTTGTTGTGGGGTATATTTTTAAATACATAGCCAATGCCATACAGATACAGGACCAGGACCTGCTAATCCTTACACAAGCATTTGTCTGTGGTTTGTATACTGCAGTACACAGTCAATTTCTAGCTGTAAATCAGTACATATGGACTTTCTGCCTTAAAAGGGATTTGTGCACTAAAAAGAGGCTATATATATATATATATAAATACGTATGCTGCAATCCTCTTTTTAGTGCACAAATCCCTTTTAAGGCAGAAAGTCCATATGTACTGATTTACAGCTAGAAATTGACTGTGTACTGCAGTATACAAACCACAGATATAATATAGCCTTCCTCCATTTAAAAAAATAAAATACAGGGACATTGCTGCTGCAGACACTTATTTTTTTCTTTTTTGTTGTATCCCTTAATTAGGGGGGGGGGGGCAGCAGAATCTTGAGTGCCTAGGGCAGCACAACACCTAAATACGCCACTGTCTGTTATTCATGACACGGAGTACTGTTCAGCCAGAAGAAAAATCTCCAGTTAGTTACTGACATCTGGCCATCTTTGAGTTTAGATGTACGGGTACTGGATGTAATATCAAAAGGTTACCTTATGGAGTTTTAGAGTTCTTTGACAGCATGTCACTTCAAGTTTCCAGTACCTTCATATCTTTTAGAGCAGATGATATTTCACTATTATAATTTACTGCTGACATAATTACTCCACAGGCATTTATGGAGTCAGTCTAAATATGCATGCATATAACAGTGGATGTTGCACATCATTGTTTTCTCACATTTGCAGTGAGAGACAACCACTTTCAGTATGGGCATCTGCCCTATGAATTCTGCTCTTTGCCACCATAATTCACAACGGTTCTAGTCATGCTCATTGCAAAGCTCAGTTAGTTTAGTGGCGACTTCTGATAATCTCACCTGCAAACACAGAAACTTGTTCAGTCTGGAATGGAGTCATTTTATTTCCAATTATGTCTTCTTGGCAGTAGTATTTCCGACATATGTTACAGCTGAGAAAAACTAGACCTTTAATAGACCATTGGTGGGTTTGTTGACCAAATCAAGTCTTTGAACAGCAGGTAATCTATGTGGCTAAGTGTTTGGCAAGAACTATCTGGTCGTTTAGCATTTATAAAGATCACCTGTACAATAAAGTAAAAACAGAATTTATGTTTACCTGATAAATTACTTTCTCCAACGGTGTGTCCGGTCCACGGCGTCATCCTTACTTGTGGGATATTCTCTTCCCCAACAGGAAATGGCAAAGAGCCCAGCAAAGCTGGTCACATGATCCCTCCTAGGCTCCGCCTTCCCCAGTCATTCGACCGACGTAAAGGAGGAATATTTGCATAGGAGAAATCATATGATACCGTGGTGACTGTAGTTAGAGAAATTAAATCATCAGACCTGATTAAAAAACCAGGGCGGGCCGTGGACCGGACACACCGTTGGAGAAAGTAATTTATCAGGTAAACATAAATTCTGTTTTCTCCAACATAGGTGTGTCCGGTCCACGGCGTCATCCTTACTTGTGGGAACCAATACCAAAGCTTTAGGACACGGATGATGGGAGGGAGCAAATCAGGTCACCTAGATGGAAGGCACCACGGCTTGCAAAACCTTTCTCCCAAAAATAGCCTCAGAAGAAGCAAAAGTATCAAATTTGTAAAATTTGGTAAAAGTGTGCAGTGAAGACCAAGTCGCTGCCTTACATATCTGATCAACAGAAGCCTCGTTCTTGAAGGCCCATGTGGAAGCCACAGCCCTAGTGGAATGAGCTGTAATTCTTTCAGGAGGCTGCCGTCCGGCAGTCTCATAAGCCAATCTGATGATGCTTTTAAGCCAAAAAGAGAGAGAGATAGAAGTTGCTTTTTGACCTCTCCTTTTACCAGAATAAACAACAAACAAGGAAGATGTTTGTCTGAAATCCTTTGTAGCCTCTAAATAGAATTTTAGAGCACGAACTACATCCAAATTGTGCAACAAACGTTCCTTCTTTGAAACTGGATTCGGACACAAAGAAGGCACAACTATCTCCTGGTTAATATTTTTATTAGAAACAACTTTCGGAAGAAAACCAGGTTTAGTACGCAAAACCACCTTATCTGCATGGAACACCAGATAAGGAGGAGAACACTGCAGAGCAGATAACTCTGAAACTCTTCTAGCAGAAGAAATTGCAACCAAAAATAAAACTTTCCAAGATAATAACTTAATATCTACGGAATGTAAGGGTTCAAACGGAACCCCTTGAAGAACTGAAAGAACTAAATTGAGACTCCAAGGAGGAGTCAAAGGTTTGTAAACAGGCTTGATTCTAACCAGAGCCTGAACAAAAGCCTGAACATCTGGCACAGCCGCCAGCTTCTTGTGAAGTAAAACAGATAAAGCAGAAATCTGTCCCTTCAAAGAACTTGCAGATAATCCTTTCTCCAAACCCTCTTGTAGAAAGGATAGAATCTTAGGAATTTTTACCCTGTTCCATGGGAATCCTTTCGATTCGCACCAACAGATATATTTCTTCCATACTTTATGGTAAATTTTCCTAGTTACAGGCTTTCTAGCCTGAATAAGAGTATCAATGACAGAATCTGAGAACCCACGCTTTGATAAAATCAAGCGTTCAATCTCCAAGCAGTCAGTTGGAGTGATGCCAGATTCGGATGTTCGAACGGACCTTGAACAAGAAGGTCCCGTCTCAAAGGTAGCTTCCATGGTGGAGCCGATGACATATTCACCAGGTCTGCATACCAAGTTCTGCGTGGCCACGCAGGAGCTATCAAGATCACCGAAGCCCTCTCTTGATTGATCCTGGCTACCAGCCTGGGAATGAGAGGAAACGGTGGGAACACATAAGCTAGGTTGAAGGTCCAGGGCGCTACTAGTGCATCTACTAGAGTCGCCTTGGGATCCCTGGATCTGGACCCGTAGCAAGGAACCTTGAAGTTCTGACGAGACGCCATCAGATCCATGTCTGGAATGCCCCATAATTGAGTTATTTGGGCAAAGATTTCCGGATGGAGTTCCCACTCCCCCGGATGAAATGTCTGACGACTCAGAAAATCCGCTTCCCAATTTTCCACTCCTGGGATGTGGATTGCAGACAAGTGGCAGGAGTGAAGCTCCGCCCATTGAATTACTTTGGTCACTTCTTCCATCGCCAGGGAACTCCTTGTTCCCCCCTGATGGTTGATATATGCAACAGTCGTCATGTTGTCTGATTGAAACCTTATGAATTTGGCCTTTGCTAGTTGAGGCCAAGCCTTGAGAGCATTGAATATCGCTCTCAGTTCCAGAATGTTTATCGGGAGAAGAGATTCTTCCCGAGACCATAGACCCTGAGCCTTCAGGTGTTTCCAGACCGCGCCCCAGCCCACCAGGCTGGCGTCGGTCGTTACAATGACCCACTCTGGTCTTCTGAAGCTCATCCCTTGGGACAGGTTGTCCAGGGTCAGCCACCAACGGAGTGAATCTCTGGTCCTCTGATCTACTTGGATCGTCGGGGACAAATCTGTATAATCCCCATTCCACTGTCTGAACATGCACAGTTGTAATGGTCTTAGATGAATTCGCGCAAAAGGAACTATGTCCATTGCCGCAACCATCAAACCTATTACTTCCATGCACTGCGCTATGGAAGGAAGAAGAACAGAATGAAGTACTTGACAAGAGCTTAGAAGTTTTGATTTTCTGGCTTCTGTCAGAAAAATCTTCATTTCCAAGGAGTCTATTATTGTTCCCAAGAAGGGAACTCTTGTTGACGGGAATAGAGAACTTTTTTCTACGTTCACTTTCCACCCGTGAGATCTGAGAAAGGCTAGGACAATGTCCGTATGAGCCTTTGCTTGTGGTAGAGACGACGCTTGAATCAGTATGTCGTCCAAGTAGGGTACTACTGCAATGCCCCTTGGCCTTAGCACCGCTAGAAGGGACCCTAGTACCTTTGTGAAAATTCTTGGAGCAGTGGCTAGTCCGAATGGAAGTGCCACAAACTGGTAATGCTTGTCCAGAAAGGCGAATCTTAGGAACCGATGATGTTCCTTGTGGATAGGAATATGTAGATACACATCCTTTAAATCCACCGTGGTCATGAATTGACCTTCCTGGATGGTAGGAAGAATTGTCCGAATGGTTTCCATCTTGAACGATGGGACCTTGAGAAATTTGTTTAGGATCTTGAGATCCAAAATTGGCCTGAATGTTCCCTCTTTTTTGGGAACTATGAACAGATTTGAGTAAAACCCCATCCCTTGTTCTCCTAATGGAACAGGATGAATCACTCCCATTTTTAACAGGTCTTCTACACAATGTAAGAATGCCTGTCTTTTTATTTGGTCTGAAGACAATTGAGACCTGTGGAACCTTCCCCTTGGGGGTAGTTCCTTGAATTCCAGGAGATAACCTTGAGAAACTATTTCTAGCGCCCAAGGATCCTGAACATCTCTTGCCCAAGCCTGAGCGAAGAGAGAGAGTCTGCCCCCCACCAGATCCGGTCCCGGATCGGGTCCCAGCATCTCATGCTGTCTTGGTAGCGGTAGCGGGCTTCTTGGCCTGCTTACCTTTGTTCCAGCCTTGCATCGGTCTCCAGGCTGGCTTGGTTTGAGAAGAATTACCCTCTTGCTTAGAGGATGTAGAATTCGAGGCTGGTCCGTTTCTGCGAAAGGGACGAAAATTTGTTTTATTTTTAGCCTTAAAAGACCTATCCTGAGGAAGGGCGTGGCCCTTTCCCCCAGTGATGTCTGAAATAATCTCTTTCAAGTCAGGGCCAAACAGCGTTTTCCCCTTGAAAGGGATGTTAAGCAATCTGTTCTTGGAGGACACATCCGCTGACCAAGACTTCAGCCAAAGCGCTCTGCGCGCCACAATAGCAAAACCTGATTTTTTCGCCGCTAATCTAGCTAATTGCAAAGTGGCGTCTAAGGTAAAAGAGTTAGCCAACTTAAGTGCTTGAACTCTGTCCATAACCTCCTCATAAGAGGATGCTTGATTGAGCGACTTTTCTAGTTCCTCGAACCAGAAACACGCTGCTGTAGTGACAGGAACAATGCATGAAATTGGTTGTAGAAGGTAACCTTGCTGAACAAACATCTTTTTAAGCAAACCCTCTAATTTTTTATCCATAGGATCTTTGAAAGCACAACTATCTTCTATAGGGATAGTGGTGCGTTTGTTTAGAGTAGAAACCGCCCCCTCGACCTTGGGGACTGTCTGCCATAAGTCCTTCCTGGGGTCGACCATAGGAAATAATTTCTTAAATATAGGGGGAGGGACAAAAGGTATGCCGGGCCTTTCCCATTCTTTATTTACAATGTCCGCCACCCGCTTGGGTATAGGAAAAGCTTCGGGGGGCACCGGGACCTCTAGGAACCTGTCCATCTTACATAATTTCTCTGGAATGACCAAATTGTCACAATCATCCAGAGTAGATAACACCTCCTTAAGCAGAGCGCGGAGATGTTCCAATTTAAATTTAAATGTAATAACGTCAGGTTCAGCTTGTTGAGAAATTATTCCTGAATCTGAAATTTCTCCCTCAGACAAAACCTCCCTAGCCCCTTCAGACTGGTGTAAGGGCATGTCAGAACCATTATCATCAGCGTCCTCATGCTCTTCAGTATCTAAAACAGAGCAGTCGCGCTTTCGCTGATAAGTGGGCATTTTGGCTAAAATGTTTTTAATAGAATTATCCATTACAGCCGTTAATTGTTGCATAGTGAGGAGAATTGGCGCACTAGATTCACTAGGGACCTCCTGAGTGGGCAAGACTGGTGTAGACATAGAAGGAGATGATGCAGTACCATGCTTACTCCCCTCACTTAAGGAATCATTTTGGGCAACATTATTATCAGTGGCATCATTGTCCCTACTTTGTTTGTCACATTCATCACATATATTTAAATGGAGAGGAACCTTGGCTTCCGAACATACAGAACATCGTCTATCTGATAGTTCAGACATGTTAATAGGCATAAACTTGATAACAAAGCACAAAAAACGTTTTAAAATAAAACCGTTACTGTCTCTTTAAATTTTAAACTGAACACACTTTTTTACTGAATATACGCAAAAGTATGAAGGAAATGTTCAAAATTCACCAAAATTTCACCACAGTGTCATAAAGCCTTAAAAGTATTGCACACCAAATTTGAAAGCTTTAACTCTTAAAATAACGGAACCGGAGCCGTTTTTACATTTAACCCCTATACAGTCCCTGGTATCTGCTTTGCTGAGACCCAACTAAGCCCAGAGGGGAATACGATACCAAATGACGCCTTCAATAAGCTTTTTCAGTGGATCTGAGCTCCTCACACATGCATCTGCATGCCTTGCTTCTCAAAAACAACTGCGCATTAGTGGCGCGAAAATGAGGCTCTGCCTATGACTAGAAAAGGCCCCCAGTGAAAAAGGTGTCCAATACAGTGCCTGCCGTTTTTTTAATAAAATTCCCAAGATTAAAATAACTCTCCAAAGTTATAAACCATTAAATATGCTTATAAAGTAATCGTTTTGGCCCAGAAAAATGTCTACCAGTCTTTAAAGCCCTTGTGAAGCCCTTTTATTCTTATATTGAAAATTAAGAAAATGGCTTACCGGATCCCATAGGGAAAATGACAGCTTCCAGCATTACCAAGTCTTGTTAGAAATGTGTCATACCTCAAGCAGCCAAAGTCTGCTCACTGTTTCCCCCAACTGAAGTTAATTCCTCTCAACAGTCCTGTGTGGAAACAGCCATCGATTTTAGTAACGGTTGCTAAAATCATTTTCCTCTTACAAACAGAAATCTTCATCTCTTTTCTGTTTCAGAGTAAATAGTACATACCAGCACTATTTTAAAATAACAAACTCTTGATAGAAGAATAAAAACTACATTTAAACACCAAAAAACTCTGAGCCATCTCCGTGGAGATGTTGCCTGTGCAACGGCAAAGAGAATGACTGGGGAAGGCGGAGCCTAGGAGGGATCATGTGACCAGCTTTGCTGGGCTCTTTGCCATTTCCTGTTGGGGAAGAGAATATCCCACAAGTAAGGATGACGCCGTGGACCGGACACACCTATGTTGGAGAAAGTAATGTTTATTCTGCCATATTGGTCAAGAAATCCCTGTTTACGTGCTTTTTTTTTTTTTTTTTTTTAACAAGGTTCTGCATCTGATGTGATGCTTAGTGGCTGAGCAGCACCATCTGACCAATGATGGAATTTCTCATTAGGTAGTAGATAGGATTTTGCAAGTTTGAAAAGTATCAACATATTAGTCTATTGGTGAAAAGATTTAGTCATTTGAGCATTTGTTAGATTCTATTGCGGTCATGAATTTATTTTCTACGTAAATCCCTCTATAATCCACCTGTTGCATCAGCCAGGGGTCACAATTTCAACTTCCAGCAGAATTGATTGCCGTTTAATGTCACAGATTCTTATCTATGATATTTCACATATTTGACAGTGCAACTAAAGAATATTTAGAGCAGAGCTTTCCAAACTTTTCATGTTGGTGACACACTTTTTTAGACCTACATCATTTCACAACACAGTATTTCAGTTGTACCAGCAAACAGGAGGTTAAATAGCTTGTTTTAAGACACATACATAAATTATATAATAACTAAATGTATTTACAAGTAACCATATGTATGTGCAAGAATTAAAAAAAGTTTAATAACACCAATAGCTACTTACTATTTTATGTTGAAAATATTTTATTCAAAAATTTTCATATATACAATAAACAATAAACATTGGTCACAAATCTCAGCATTTAAAGGTCATTCGATACATTGAAAAAGCTCTACATTCCCATGTATATAGTTAACAGATTCTAAAGATGTCTCTACACCCCCGAGGGGGTTAATGGTGTTGTTTCTGAAATGCTTTGCTCAGCCCGGTCCACTTCCGCCCCTCCTCCTCTCCTCATGGCTTCATAGTAATGTATAAAGGGTTCCCATTGTTGAAGGAATGGTTTTTTATCATCTAGATATTCTGCTGTGGAGCTCGCCATATCGAAATGGAATATCATCTTTTGTTTTATCTTTTCAAAACTAGGGGGAGTTTCTTTCCAAAATTGGGCTATGCCTAGTCTAACAATTGTACATATCCACCTAGCTAACTTATTATTATACTTAGATATGCCAGGGATCGGAAAGTGGAGTAAAGCCTGTTCCATAGTCAAGATGATTGGTTTTTGGAAGATATCGCTCAGAAGAGCAGATGTATGGTTCCAGGTTTCTCTAACGCTTCTGCATTCCCACCACATATGTGGGTATGTCCCAAGTTCGCCACAGCCTCTGTAACAGAGGTTGGATGATGGGTCTCCTCCATTTCCTGATCTAGTTGGGAATAGGTACCATCTGAAAGCTACCTTAAGGAAATTTTCCCTTAGGGTCGCGTTTTGCGAGAAAGATAAGCCATTAGCTAAGGTCTCTCTCCACGTCTTAACTGACCAGGTTTTCCCTGTGTCATTTTCCCATTTTAGCATTATAGGTGGTTTACTGTCTTGAGGTTCGCTGCTGAATAGAGTGTACAAGGTGGATATGCCCCCTCTGATTTGATGATCCGTTAGGCAGAGCCTCTCTAGTGTGGTGTTTGTTGGGACCCTCTCCCCCCCTAAGACTTGCTGTGCTCTAGATTTTAATTTTAGGTAGTGATACCAAATATTCTTGTCTTCGTGATCTAGAGCCTGATATTGTTCATATGTAATCATCCTACCTTCTTTATATATATCTGCAATTCTATAGAGTCCTCTATTACGCCATTTTTGTTGAGTGGTTTTATCAAAAGAGGTATTATTAGTTATCAAAGGGGTGATCATAGATCTCCTATTGAGTAAGGGGAATTTAGAGTTTAATGTTTTCCAAATGTGTAGGGTGTGTTGGATTGTGATATATTCGCATCTTTTGGTGGTAGATGTGGTGTCAGGTGTCCATAAGAGGTTAGATAATGGGATGGTATTCATAACACTTGATTCAATATCAACCCATTGTGAATTATTGTTGACATTGAACCAGTGTAGGGTTTGGGCAGTGCGGGCTGAATAATAATACGATATTAGATTTGGGAGACCTATCCCCCCATCTCCCTTAGCAGTACACATAAGTTTCTTATTGATTCTCGCTCTTTTACCTTGCCACACAAATTTTAAGATGTCCTTCTGGAGTTTTTGCAGGTCTGATAAGGGGAGAGATATGGGTAGGGAGCGGAATAAGTAGAGTAACTTAGGTAATAAGGACATCTTAGTCGAGATAATTCTTCCATAGAATGAGATTTTGAGTTTCATCCATTTTGTAATTAAAGCTCTAATGTTTTTAAACATAGGAAGGTAGTTTAGCTGGTATAGAGAGTGTATGTTATTAGATAAGTTGATTCCTAAGTATTTAATGGATTTCTTTGGCCATTTAAATGAGAAGTTAAGTTCCATTAGTTTTTTAGTGTGGCTTGGGATACTGACTCCAAGGGCTTCGCATTTCTCGTCATTTATTTTATATCCCGAAAGGGATCCAAATTGTTGTATTAGTTTATAAACTGGAGGGAGGGAGAGTAAGGGTTTAGTCAATGTCAGGATTATGTCGTCAGCAAATAGGGAGATCTTATGTTCTGTTTGGCCTACCTGTATACCAGAAATATCCTGGTTTTCCCTTATCTTGATAGCTAATGGTTCTATGCTTAAGGCGAATAAAAGCGGGGACAGTGGGCAGCCTTGTCTGGTTCCATTATTAACATGTATGGGGTTCGATTGGTAGCCTGACAATTTGACATAAGCTGTTGGGTGTGAGTATAATGTTTTGATGGCATCATAGAAGGGACCTGTGATGCCTACTTTTTCTAGAACCGCAAACATATAGTCCCAGTTAATTCTATCGAATGCCTTCTCTGCATCCAACGAGAGGAACAGAGAAGGCATTCTTTCAATCGTGGCTATATTAATCAAATTGATAATCTTCCTCGTGTTATCTGGGGCTTCTCTTTGCGTGATAAAACCTACTTGGTCTGGGTGGATTAATTTAGTAAGAAGTGGGTTGAATCGGTTTGCTAAAATTTTGGTAAATAGTTTAATGTCCTGATTGATAAGAGAGATGGGCCTGTAGTTTTGGCAATGTTGCTTGTTTTTACCCGGTTTTGGGATCACTGTGATTCGAGCCATCAACATTTCTCTGGGGATGTCCTTACCTTGCATCATAGCATTAAAAACTTTGACTAGTTGGGGTACTAAGATAGGGTGTAATATTTTGTAGAATATGGCAGGAAAGCCATCGGGTCCTGGGGCTTTGGATCGTTTGAGGTTCTTTATATTGAGTATTATCTCTTCTGGGGTTATGGGTTTATTTAGGGAGTCAAGTTCGTCTGTGGTGATGGTTGGTAGAGTGCTATCCCCAAGAAAAGACAATAGATCAAGGGCTCTGTTTCTCTCTGTATGTGTTGTTGTTAAGTTATATAGTTTACCATAGTAGTCTGCGAATAAGTTCGCTATGTCTTGAGGGTCATTGGTGGTCTTGTTATTTGGGGCTTGTATCTGTGGGACTGTCGTGGTTTTCACTATATCTTTCAGTTTGTTAGCTAGCATTCGGTCTGGCTTATTGCCGTAGATGTAATATTGGGTGTCTACTATTTTTATTGATCTAGCTGCCTCTTTGGTTAGAAGTGAGTCTAGCTCTGCATTTTTGGCTTTAAGCTGATTGACTAAAGATCGGGAGGGATTAAGCCCGAGTTGTGATCTCAGCCTGTTAGTTTCTGCTTTTAATTCTAGTGTTTTAGTTTCTCTGAACTTATTTTGTCTTCTGGTTTCGGCCATGAGTAAGCCTCGTGTGTAAGCCTTCAATGCTCCCCATTCAAGGGTAGGGTTTTGTGTGGAGTTATTGTTAATGGTAATAAATTCAACTATTTGCTGTTTTAACTTTTCTAGTTCCGGCCCTTCCCTGAGCAGAGATGCATTTAGGGTCCAAGATTTAGTCCTATGTGGATTAATCAATCCTGCTAGAGTGATTTCCATTATGGAGTGGTCGGACCAGGAGCAGTTTGTGATTGACGCGCCATTAAGCAGTGGTACTAAAATTTGACTTACTAAGATATAGTCTATTCTGGACTGTGAAGAGTGCATAGGAGAATAGTATGTGTAGTCTCTAGCATCCCTATTCCGGGCTCGCCAGCAATCTATTAAGTTGTGGTCTAATGTAAAGTCTAATAAGATTCTGCTCGGTTTTGTAGGTGTGTTGTGAGATGTGTGTGCTTGTGAGGATCTGTCGATTTTGTCATTCATAGTGATATTGAAATCACCACCTACTATAGTTTTATATCTTTTCCATAGGGTAAGGTGCTTGCTTAGTTTAGAGATAAAGTTAGCCTGTGATTCATTGGGGGCATATACGTTAACTAATAGGAGTGGGGTGTTTTGTATCGAGCCTTGTATTATTAGATATCTCCCTTCTTTGTCTCTTATTACCGATTCTTCTTGGAAATTTAGGGATGAGTGAATTAAAATGGAAACTCCGCATTTTTTTTTTGGGCCTATAGCATGAAATTGCGTGGGGTATGCCTTATCCCAGTAAGTGGGCGTATAAGCTGATGTGAAATGTGTTTCCTGCAACATTATTATCTTAGCCCCCAGTGCCTTATATTCCATGATTGCTTTTTTCCTTTTGATGTCAGAATTTAGCCCTCTGACGTTATGTGATATTATTTTTATGGGCATGTTGTAGTGTCGGGGAGGACTGCTTTAGAAAAGTACCTGTGAGTCTGTGAGAGGAGGATCGTGGTCTCTCTGAATTGGAGGAGGGGTTTCATGGACCAGGCCGAGCTCAGCCTCAGTAGAGGAGTTGTAATCACGCCTTCATGAATGAGAGAAAAGAGGTTTAGCACAACATACATTGTTTCTTCAGGCTTCACAAAATCAACAACTTTCTGAACCAACTCACCATAAAGAAATGACCATAGGACTAGTGACCAAAATTGAAACATAAATAAAATATAAATAAATGTTAGAGATAAAGACTTATGCATGACTTATCATATAAGTGTTACATCTCATTCTACCTGATCAGGTGCTTAACATGAGCGTGGGAAAGGGAGGGGGAGGAGGGGGGAGACAAAAAGGGGGGGTCTGGGTAAGGGGGGGTATTGAACATATCCTAAGAGTATATATTATTTGTGTAACAGATGACATTGAACAGTAAAATCCAATGTTTTAGTGAGGGTTAGAGGGTATAAATCCCTGAGGTCCCTTTTGAGGTAGATTGGTAATTAGGGGTGAGAGGGGCCAGTAATGACTCTTATCTAAAATTTTAGCGTAGGAGCCTCGTAGGGGCAGGACTTAGCTGTGGGAAGTGGGGAGCTGGAAAGGGGGCTTTACCTCACCTTAGCGAGTTATGCCTCAGGGACTTAACTTATGAACATTATAACCTAGAACTGGTTAATAAAACAACTTGAACACAAAACCCAGTAACAATGAGTCTGACACAGAAAAACATTACCATGTAGGCCTTGTCCCAATTCAATGGGATAGACCTTACATCTTGAGATTTAGTCCTGAGAGACTCACAGCTTCTTATATTAGCATTGGTCTCATGTTGGTGAGTCAGTAGCTTCGTCGGAATCTTCTTCCTCTAGATCCTTGTTAGGGGTAATCTTCTGTTTCTTTGCTTTTCCATTCCTCCCGACTGGTGTCCACTCTTTTTGAAAAGCTTTTCTAGGAGGAACTGAACTTGTGGGAGTAATAGTGATGTCATTTTGAATTTGTAGTCGGTCTAATAGAGCCTTTCCTTCCTCTAGGGTGGTACAGCTGTAATTCCCATTCTGGTGTGTGAAGCTTAATTTAAAGGGAAAGTTCCATCTGTATTTTAAATGTTCCTTTGTGAGAGCGGCAGTGATGGGTTTCAAATCCCTTCTTTTCCTGAGTGTAATTGGAGCAAGATCCGTGTAGATTTGGATATTATGTCCTTCAAATTCTATACATCTTTTGTCTCTTGCAGCTTTCAAAATCCGTTCTTTAACGTGATAGTAATGTAGTTTTAAGATGACATCCCTGTTGTTATTTTGTTGTGGCCTTGTGAGAGCCCTATGGACCCTGTCCATCAGCAGCATGGTTGGTTCTATATCTGGAACTAATTGTACAAATAGCTCAGTAACTGTTTCCTCTAGATTACTATAAGACTCTAGAAGATTTCGGATTCTTAGGTTAGATCTGCGTGATCTGTTTTCCAGATCTTCTATCTGCTCTTCGAGTCTACGGACATATGCAGAGTTATCTTGTATCGAGTTTCTGAGGATGGGGATTTCTTCGGTCACACTGTCCAGTTTTTCTTCCAAATCAGCAGTTCTCCCACCTATCTCTCTGAGGTCTTGTTTGATCTCAGCTAGAGCCATTTTAAATTCTTCTTGAAACAAATACTTAATTTGGGATAGAAGCTCTTTGTTGGTTTCCTCTGTTCTGGGTTCCCCAGGTTTCTCAGTGCTCTGTGTTGGTGAGCTAGGTGCCACAGGGGAATTACCTTTATCTATACCTTTTTGTTTAGATTGGGATCTCGATAGGCATTCCTTTACTGTTTGTGATTTATTCTTCATTTTGAGAAGTTTGATAGAGGGTATCTCTTGTTTGGGGTTTTCGGTTGTGGGGAACCTAGGTGTTCAGTATGTCTTGCGCTTGTTTACTCTTTGGATTTATAGGGACTTTTTAGGGTTATACGCTCATGTTGATAGGAACCCTCTATTTACAGGGTACATGTGAATCCAATGTCAGGCAAAATAGATGTTAAGATTGCAGTCTTTATCACATTGTGCTTTTAAGGAGGTGAGATAGATGTGTTAAGTGGTCTCTCTTGTCAGATGACTTAAAGGCTCCTGCAAATTCTCTATAAATATTCCCAAGCCGCTGCTACAGAGTTTCACAGCCCAGGTATAGAGTTTGGAGATAGGGAGCCTTGTAAGGAGACTGTCCATATATAAAGAAGGTTGCACTCACATTAGGTCTTGTTACAAAAAATGGCGACTTTTCCCGCCTGCTAGGTCTTCCTCACTGCAGACCCCTTTACACTCTTGAATATTTCCAAGCTGTCAGCGCTAATTGTGAGAGCTCTTATATGGAAGCTGATGCCTGCATAAATCGTTCTTTCCCAATAATGTCCTTAATGCAATATCTTTCTGTTAGCCAAAGTGCATCGCAATGCCCTGTGCTGTAACGTGCAGGCCGCTGTCTGAGATAAGTATTATCGGGTGTGTGAAGGAGTAAAATGTCTTACCCTCTCTCTGTGATTCGATTACTTGAGTAGAGTCTTCTCTCTCGTTCCGGTTACAACCGGATTGATATGCCACTGTTCTTTTAGACGATCCGTTCTTATGTTGTCTCAGATGCCGGTATAGGCCGAAGCCCCGGACTTTCCTGTCACCTCCTCCGGTACTTCAGATCGGCCTGGCTCCGGATCCTCTCTTGCAATAAAAATACCTCTCAAGAAAGCTATCTATGGGCTCTCAGATACTTCTCTATTGGTATTGTTGGTATTTTAGCCGCTACTTACTATTTTAATGGGATGTATGAGGTTGATGGGATGAACACAGTTTCTGAATATTTAGTGGAATATTAGATAAAGACACTTGCATTTCATCATCAAGCATTTTTAAGCTTCCACTTCCTATCCATATATCAAGAGCAGGAGCAGCAATGCACTACTGGGAGCTAGTTGCAAAAAAATAACAACACTTTGACTTCTGACTTTAGCTCAGCGTTTAAGCTGCTGCCCTCAGAGCTTTGCGAGTCCGACTGACTACTGCCTGTGCTGCAAACACACTGCTGTCCCACTCACTGACTACATATGCAGTCACGAGCCGATTGAGAAGACTACACGTGCTGTCAGAAGCCAATGTGCCACCAATGGGAATAGTTTCAGTTTCCGCTAAGCTGCGCCAATAGGTTAAGATGATCTGTGACCCAGTAGGTATTAATCACGTGTCAACCATGTGATATGCGTAGCAGGCAGGCCGAAAGTCGGAAACCAAAAACATTTTTTAAAAGAATTTTAAGTTAAAAAAAATTTGTCCTGAAGCAGGGACACACCTACACACTGCCACCGACACACTAATGTGTTACGATACACAGTTTGGAAAGCACTGCTTTAGAGAATTGTAGCACAAAATATAAATATGTACAGTTTCTATTCTATCATTACACATATTTATGGTATAAATATGTTATCAGTGGTGTCTGGATGTGATACATATTATGGGCCACCTCTAAAATGTACAATGAGATTAATGGAATTTTGTTTAACAAAATCTATTTCAAAATTTCATACATTATTTTTATAGGTGGCTGGGACTGCCATAGTTATCAAATACTCAAGTTAGTTACATCTTGAGTCAAGCTGGATACATTGCTTTGGGCATTTCCCTAGTCAGGACTACATTTATAGTTATTTTCTTAGGGTTTAAACAGCAGACAATAATTACAAATTCACAACAGAGGCCCAGACAGGATCCACATTTTGGGGGCTTTTCTTTTTGTTTGATTAGATTTTCTGATTTTGTCTTATATGAGGTTTGTTCTCTGTAGGGACACATGGTTCATAACATGATGGTCATAACATCTATAATTTTTTAAGCTTCCAGGGCTGTTTAACCCCCTCATTTGAAGAGTCTCTTGCCTCATTTTGGTGATAAAGTTCGAGTGTTTCTATATCTCAGTTCCTCATGGACCGCATTGTAAAGGGACTTTTCAGTGCTGTTTTTTTTTTTTGGGGGGGGGGGGGGGTTCTAGTACACCACACCCGCCAACTTTAACCCCTAGAAACTGCTTAGTGCAGATTTCCATTTTTCTAATATGTTAAATGTAACTCTAAATAGCACTTGTGCCAAGAAAGCTAGCAGTAGGCGCTTACTTTTTCAATGCAACAATTTTGGCACAAGCTAATGATAACTGCACCAGCTAAAAATATAGCACATTGTTTTCTACTCAAGCCAAGTAGGCAACATTCATTATGGCTTTTATACAAAAATAACACCTAAGTCATTCCCCTCAGAGTTATATTTAATCAACCTTTATTCAGCCTTCATCAGCAATCTCTGAAAATCATGACTGCTTTTGTTAAATATAACATTTGCCTAAACTGTACAAAAGACACAGCTTTTCAGTTGAAAAATAGCAAATTGCTTTCTGTTTGACACACGGTGATAAGCTTTGAAGATCACTACAGAAAGTAGCCTTACAGAATGAGCACTACAAACTGTTCCAAAACTGTAAAACTGTTTCCAAATAACTCCTGCAATGATTTTTAAAAATAACTTCATGGGGCATATTTATCAAGCTCCGTAAGGAGCTTGATGCCCCGTGTTTCTGGCGAGCCTTCAGGCTCACTGGAAACACAAGTTATGAAACAGCTGTCTAGTCCACGGTGAGTCCACGGATCATCTAATTACTATTGGGAATATCACTCCTGCTCAGCAGGAGGCGGCAAAGAGCACCACAACAAAGCTGTTAAATATCACCTCCCTTCCCTCCAACCTCAGTCATTCTCTTTGCCTACGTTAAGAGCAAGGAGGTGGGACAGCCGAAACTGGATCTCATGGCATCTCGTCAGAATGCCAAGCTCCCGAGGTACGGGTCGAGGTCAAGGGATCCTCAGGCTGTACTGATAGATGCTCTGGCGGTCCCTTGGAATTTCAGTCTCGCTTACCTATTTCCTCCGCTCGCTCTCCTTCCTCGGGTCATTGCTCAAATCAAACAGGAGAGGACGTCTGTGATCCTCATTGCATCGGCGTGGCCTCGCAGGATCTGGTATGCAGACCTAGTGGAGATGTCATCTCTCCCTCCTTGGAGACTTCCACTGAGGAAGGACCTTCTGCTTCAAGGGCCCTTCTTTCACCCAAATCAAGTTTCTCTGAAGCTGACTGCTTGGAGATTGAACGCTTAATTTTATCTAAGCCTGGTTTTTCTGAGTCGGTCATTGAGACCATGATTCAGGCTCGTAAGCCTGTTACCAGGAAAATTTACTGCAAGATATGGCATAAATACCTGCATTGGTGTGAATCCAGAGGCTACTCTTGGAGTAGAGTTCGGATTCCAAGAATTTTGTCTTTTCTCCAAGAGGGTTTGGAGAAGGGTTTATCGGCAAGTTCTTTGAAAGGTCAAATATCTGTCTCGTCTATTTTGTTACATAAACGTCTGGCGGATGTACCAGACGTGCAATCGTTCTGTCGGGCCTTGGTCAGAATCAGGCCTGTTACTCCTCCCTGGAGTCTTAACCTTGTTCTTAAAGTTCTTCAGTTTTGTTTCTTGTTGCTATTTCATCTGCACGTAGAGTTTCAGAGCTCTTGGCATTACAGTATGAGTCTCCTTACCTTATTTTTCATTCGGATAAGGTAGTTTTGCGTACTAAGTTAGGTTTTCTCTCTAAAGTGGTTTTGGATCGGAACATTAATCAGGAGATTGTTGTTCCTTCTTTATGTCCTAACCCATCTTCTCATAGGGAACGTCTGCTGCACAACCTAGATGTGGTGCGTGCGTTAAAATTCTATTTACAGGCGACTAAGGCTTTTCGGAAATGTAAGGGGCAGAAAGCTACGACTACTTCTCTTTCCTTGTGGCTGAAGAGTATCATTCGCTTGGCCTATGAAACTGCTGGACATTCTATGAGGGCTGTTTCCTCTTCCTGGGCAAGTAAAAATGAAGCTTCTGTGGAACAGATTTGCAAGGCTGCAACTTGTTCCTCTCTTCACACTTTTTCAAAATTCTATAAATTTGATACTTTTGCCTCGGCTGAGGCTTCTCTTGGGAGAAAGGTTCTTCATGCAGTGATGCTTTCTGTTTAGGTTCCCTGTCTTGTCCCTCCCTTATCATCTGTGTCCTCTAGCTTAGGTATTAATTCCCAATAGTAATTAGATGATCCGTGGACTCACCGTGTCATTAGAAAGAAAACGAAATGTATGCTTACCTGATAAATTTCTTTCTTTCTTGACACGATGAGTCCACGGCCTGCCCTGTTTTTTAAGACAGGTTTTGGTCATGTTATAAAAATCAGGCACCTCTGCACCTTGTTGCTTCCTTTCTCTCCGTTTACTTCGGTCGAATGACTGGGAAGGGAGGTGATATGCAACAGCTTTCCTGTGGTGCTCTTTGCCGCCTCCTGCTGGGCAGCTGTAATATTCCCAATAGTAATTAGATGATCCGTGGACTCAAGGTGGTGTCAAGAAAGAAATACATTTATCAGGTAAGCATAAATTTTGTTACTTACAATAAAAGCTCCCGTTGATCTTAAATTAATCCCATTAAAAAAAGATGACCCATTTAACACAAGAAATCATATCCCTGAATTTTTTTTCTAGCCAGAAATGTATGTAAACCATTTTTAAATAAATCTAAGGTTATAGCATTTACTACCTCCTTAGGTAATGAGTTCCACAATTTTATTGCTCTTCAGTAAAAAAATGTTTACGTTGCAGGAGATTAAATCTCCTTTCCTCCAGCCTTAAATTGTGACCTCTTGTCACAAACAATTTTCTTGGAATAAACAGAGATTTCTGTATGTGGGCCTTGAATATATTTATATAAAGTAATCATGTCACCTCTTAGGTGTTGGTCTATGTTATTTTGATTACAAGTTGATTGTAATAGTATACCTGTATTTCCATGTCAGCATCTGCATGGCAATATGGGTTTTAGGCATTGTAATACGGGTTATTAGTGACTGATGAATCCCACATAAAATTTAATCTCTAACACAATTCAGCCTAGATTGAGAGAATTCCATGCTATCTGTGTAATATGATTGAAATATATGTACAGTACATAATTCTATTTATGGTGGCATTGTTCAGAATATTTTGTTGATAGTATATATTTTCTAGGTGGTGGGAGTCTGTTTGCCATACATGGTGACTGTGAAGCTTATGATACCCGTACTGACCGCTGGCATATGGTGGCATCTATGTCAACAAGAAGAGCACGGGTGGGCGTAGCAGCCATTGGAAACAAACTTTATGCTGTAGGAGGGTAAGAAATTGTCCAGTTACAAAACTTTACAAAAAAAAATTGCTATTCATATAATTTATAAATAAGATGCTACAAATACACCAGTTCCAATTTGCATTAAAAAGTACACAGGCAAACCAATAAACAGGTTATTGGGCACTTCCTGGGAGCTTGCATTACTGTTTACTGCCAGGAGCAAGTAGATTTTAAAGCTGTTCTTTCTTTCCTTTCATAGATATGATGGAACGTCAGATCTTGCTACTGTAGAGTCATATGACCCTGTTACAAACACATGGCAACCAGAGGTTTGCATGGGGACAAGACGTAGTTGCCTAGGAGTGGCTGTGCTCCATGGGTTGTTGTATGCTGCAGGTGGTTATGACGGTGCTTCCTGTTTGAACAGGTATATGTATTTAAAGACGTTCACTGCATATACAGTCAGACAGGTACAGTACAGTTAGAGTTGAAAGCTGGGTATGGCAAGGCATAGAAAATAAGGGGATTATAGAGCGTCTGCATCTTAAATGGAGTTTGCATTGTAAATACATTCTCGGAAGCTGTGTAGCTGATTGAAGACAGTTGATGAGATCCATAGAACATAAGTTTAAATGCACAGAACATACGGTTGCATATTGTTTAAATAATGTGCATATTACAGAAGTGAAGACGTTAAACAGTTTGAGATTGAGATGTCAAATGTTGTTTAATTATGTGTAATACAATAAAACTTTGCAATATACTTCCGTTATTTATTTTATCGCCTTCCCTTTATCTTTGAAAACTGTTGTTTTTCTCTATTCCACTGAATTTCTAAAAAGTAATGGGCACCACAATGTTGTAGCCCAGATTTCCCCTTATGACAATGAAGTTCAGTAAATAAAAGAGAGTGTGTACACAAGACTGTGTGGAAATCCGTTTAGTTACTTTAGAACCCTATATTCCACCAGCCTTGTCTGCACATTCCTATTTTCCCTCAGCAGAAGAGAGAGATAAGAGGAACGCCTACATTTACAGACCTAAATTACATTATAGAAACTTGGGGGCATATCTATCAAGCTACGTATGGAGCTTGATGCCCCATGTTTCTGGCGAGCCTTCAGACTCGCCAGAAACACCAGTTATCCTGTCCGCCTGCTCTGAGGAGGCGGACAGACATCGCCGCAATTCAACCCGATCGAATACAATCGGGTTAATTGACACCCAACTTCTAGCGGCCGATTGGCCGCGAATCTGCAGGGGGCGGCGTTGATTCAGCAGTTCACAAGAGCTGCTGGTGCAATGCTGAATGCGGAGAGCGTATTGCTCTCCGCATTCAGCGAGGTCTGTTGGACATGATCCGCTGATCGGATCATGTCAGACAGGCTGTTCATAAATAGGCCCCTAAACCTTTACTCTTTTATTTTCAATATTTAAAAGATATAAACAGTCTGTTTCATTGTTGTAATAAAACGGCACTAAGCAGTGGGTTATACTTAAAGGGACACTGAAACCAACTTTTTTCTTTCGTGATTCAAATAGATCATGCAATTTTAAGCAACTTTCTAATTTACTCCTATTATCAATTTTTCTTCGTTCTCTTGCTATCTTTATTTGAAAAAGAAGGCATCTAAGCTTTTTTTGGGTTCAGAACTCTGGATAGCATTTTTTTATTGGTCAATTAATTTATCCACCAATCAGCAAGGACAACCTAGGTTTATCACCAAAAATGGTCTTTCAGTTGTGTTCCATTGGGCTTTGGTCAGAATAATTTCTGTTATAAAACCAATTTCTCCCCCTTGGAATTTAAATCTGGTTTTAAGAGTTTTACAAGCTCCACCTTTTGAACACATGCATGAATTAGGCATTTTCTTGGAAGATGTGGTCTTTTGGCCATTTCTTCGTTCAGGAGAGTTTTTAATTTATCTGCTCTCTCTTGTGAAGTTCCATAGATTATTTTTCATCAAATAAAAGGTAGTACTTTTTTCTCTTAACTTAAAGGGACACTGAACCCAAAATGTTTCTTTTGTGATTCAGATAGAACATGCAATTTTAAGCAACTTTCTAATTTACTCCTATTATCAATTTTTCTTTGTTCTCTTGCTATCTTTAAGTGAAAAAAGTGAAATGCCTATCAAAGCTTTTTTTGTGTGGTTGAAATTATCCAGCAATCAGCAAGAACAACACAGGTTGTTCACCAAAAATGGGCCGGCATCTAAACTTACATTCTTGCATTTCAAATAAAGATACCAAGAGAATGAAGAAAATTTGATAATAGGAGTAAATTAGAAAGTTGCTTAAAATTGCATGCTCTATCTGAATCACGGAAGAAAAAAATTGCGTTCAGTGTCCCTTTAATGGAAATCATTGAAATATGTAATTATTAATAATTTTACAAAGGATTTCACCTTTTATTTATTTTTCTAAACATAATTTGTGCAGTGTCCATTACTTCCTGTCACAGCCCAACAAGGGGGCTGGGGTATCTACAGTAAGATTTATTTAGCCTGATGTCATAAATCATCTAGTATTCTTCTAGTATTGCCCACGCTCAGTAGAGTGCAGAATGTAACTCAAGTTATCAACATGTCAGCTAACATCATCCTGTGGGCAGTGGCTACAAATTAGTTTTTGCTATTTTTGTACATAATCTGTTTCTTTTTATGTTTTACTTTGATTTAACATATTTGGTTTTTTTAAACGGGCGCTTTTTCATATCCCTTTAAAAAACCCTAATATCATTTTTAAAATATATATAATTATATCTAGCATTTTTTTACTGTTTTATATCTATTTAACATAAAACCTATGCTGCTAACATATCTTCTTCTTTTTTCATTCCATTGAACATGTTATTTTAGCGCTGAGCGATATGATCCTCTCACTGGCACATGGACTTCAATAGCCGCTATGAGCACTAGAAGAAGATATGTTCGAGTTGCAACTCTAGGTTCGTCCCCAGTTAACACAGTCTCTATATTTTCTATGTGTCAGGGATCCTTCAGTTTCTTTGTTGAAACCTTAAAGGGACAGCAATGTCAAAATTAAACTGACATGGTTCCGAAAGAGTATGCAATTTGAAACTTTACATTTTACTCCTATTCACTTTTGTTGCAAAGCATACCTAGGTAGGCTCATGAGCAGTAATGCGCTGATGGAAGCTTGCTGGTGATTGGTAGCTGCACATGCACTGTTGTTCAAAAGTTTGTGGTCACTGAGACACTTCCTTGTTTTCGAAAGGATAGCACATTTTTTTGTCCATTAAAATAACATCAAATTGATCAGAAATACAGTGTAGACATTGTTGTAAATGACTATTGTAGCTGGAAACACCTGATTTTTAATGAAATATCTACATAGGTTTACAGAGGCCAATTATGAGCAACCATCTGTCCTGTGTTCCAATGGCACGTTGTGTTTGCTAATCCAGGTTTATCATTTTGCAATTATGTTAGCACAGATGAAAACTGTTGTGCTGTTTAAAGAAGCAATAAAACTGGCCTTCATTAGACTAGCTGAGTATCTGGTGCATCAGCAATTGTGGGTTTGATTACAGACTCAAGATGGCCAGAAACAAAAAACTTTCTTCTGAAACGTGTCAGTCTATTCTAGTTCTGAGAAATAAAGTTTATTCCATGAGAAAAATTGCCAGGAAACTGAAGATCTTGTAGACCGCGGTGTACTTCTCCCTTCACAAAACAGCGCAAACGGTCTCTAACCAGCATAGAAAGAGGAGTGGGAGGCCCCGGTGCACAACTGAGCAAGCGGACAAATACATTAGTGTCTAGTTTGAGAAGCAGGCGCCTCACAAGTCTGCAGCTGGTTGCTTAAATAGTACCCTCAAAACATCAGTCTCAGCTGGCCTTGTAGGCAGATTTACAAAGAAAAAGCCATATCTGACTGACCAATAAAAATAAAAGATTAAGAGCCAGATTACAAGTGGAGTCATATCGTAACGTGCTCCCGTAAAGGGGAAAATTTACAGGCGCACGTTAAATAAGCAGCCATTAATATATACATCTATATTTATGTGTTAATATGTGTATATACACATATAAACAAATAAATATATAGGTATATAAGCATATACGTATATATTTATTCATTGCTGCCCCTTGCACTGCCGTGGTTTGCTGTGGCTGCCTGCAGGAAAACGAGACTCACATTGGAGCCTATGGACGGAGCCTCTCATGAGCACTTGGCTTTTGGCAATGCGAATGCGAGGACGCATTTGCATTGCGCAGCACCTGTAATACCAGGGCTCATTTACGTGCGATGGTATTACTGAGTGGAGCACAAATATTGCGCTTGAATAAGCGCAATATTGCGTTACATTTGTAATCTGGTCCTAAGATGGGGAAAAGAACGCAGAAACTGGACAGAGGAAGATTGGAAAAAAGTGTTATGGACAGACGACTCTAAGTTTGAGGTGTTTCAGATCACAAAGAAGAACTTTTGTGAGACGCAGACCTAATGAAAAGTTGCTGGAGCAGTGCTTAACGCCATCTGTCAAGCATGGTGGAAGCATGGTCTTAGGGTGCTTTGGTGGTGGTAAAGTGGCAAAGTTATAGAAGAAAGAAGGCTGTCACTCCATTTTGTAACGCTGTGCCATTGATTGAACTGTGTTTGATTGAAGCCATTTTCCTCCTACAGCATTACAATGACCAAAAGTATAGCTCCAAACTATGCAAGAACTGGTATTCTGTCTTTAATGGAGTGGCCAGCACAGTCACCAGATCTCAACCCTATTGAGCTGTTGTGGGGGCAACTTGACTGTATGGTACGTAAGAAGTTCCCATCAAGTCAATCCAAATTGTGGGAGGTGCTTCAGAAAGCATGGGGTAACATCTCTTCAGATAACCTCAACTAATGGACACCTAGAATGCCAAAAATCTGCAAGGCTGTAATTGCTGCACATGAAGAATTCTTTGACAAAAGCAAAGTGAAGGACACAATTATTATTTCACTTAAAATTAATTATTTATAACCTTGTCAATAACTATATTTCTATATTTCCTATTTAAACTCATTTTTTGTATGAAAAATAAGGAAATGTCTAAGTGACCCCAAACTTTTGCCTGTTGTCATTGACTCGCCAGTTGTCATTGACTCGCCAGAAGTGTTCAGCTAGCTCCCAGTAATGCATTGTTGCTCCTGAGCCTATCTTGGTATATGCTTCAACAAAGGATACCAAGAGAACAAAGCAAATTTGATAACAAAATAAAACTGGAAAGTAGTTTAAAATAGCATCTGAATCATGAAAGTATAATTCTGACTTTACTGCCCCTTTAAGCTCCTCTACAAGTTAATCTACAGTTTGTTTGAGGTCTTGACTCATTTATTTTTGCTTTCAATTGTTCAATGTTAGAGATAGGTTAAGCCCAAGTAAAAGTAAGCATGCATAACCCATTTAAACATTACAATGCTTCTGTTTTCTCATACATTTAGATGGAAATCTATATGCTGTTGGAGGCTATGACAGCTCTTCCCATCTTGCCACAGTGGAAAAATATGAACCACAGGTACGTTCAGTAATAAGTATTTTGCTGTCCTATTTGTCTTTTGAGTGTCTGAGTCTGTAAGCCAGTTAGGGGTGGATCACAATCTATCTGCTGAGACAGTTTCACCTCTTTTTCCTTCTTAATATGGGAAGAGTCCACAGCTTCCTTACTTGTAGGAAATGCTGAACCTGGCCACCAGGAGGAGGCAAAGACACCCCAGCCAAAGGCTTAAATACCTCCCCCACTTCCTCATAACCCCAGTCATCCTTTGCCTTTCATCACAGGAGGTTGGCAGAGAAGTGTCAGAAGATTTCGGAGTAGTCTCTTTTGGAGGGTAGTACTCTTCGAGATAGAACTGGAGTTTTAAGTAGTCCTGTCAGCCTCTCAGTGAGAGCATGGATGAGTCCGGAGATGCATGGAGAGTTTTTCTGCGAAACCATCCCAACTCATATTAACAGCTCCATAAGCAATCAGCGTTGACGAGTTTCGCTGCCTCCTTACTTCACTCAAGTCCATGTCAGAAGCAACGCTACTATCTGTCAAACTTGAAGGACCGTGTTACTGTTCCACGGCATAGATTCTGGTAAGATCGTTTAATTTTTTATACATGTATGATAACGCAAGACGACAGGGTCACAGTGTGACTCCTTTTATCTGTATAGAATCAAGGGTTAATATCTCCTGAGGGGGATTATTGAACAGTGGGTAATAATCTTATATGTTTATTTGATTTTATGCTGCTTTTATGTGTGAGATGTTATGGGCTCATAGGCTGTTATGGAATATACAGTTTTCAATTTCACTTTGAGAGCTGTGCAGCTTACAAGTTGGCACGCTTTTTCTCATAGCAAAGACGGTCCTGCATTGTGCAGTTTTCATTCCCTCTTTCCTGACCGGGTTTCTATCAGAGAGGAGTCATAAATCTCTGTACTGTCTGGGTCATAGGAGGTGGGGAATGCCCCAGCCATTGGGGTATAAGGGTGCCGTTTTTGTAAATAAAACAAAATTGTTTTATTTTCTATCGTTCTTCGGTTATTGCACTAGCGACGGAGGATTCTGTTACTTTAGAGGGTACTCCCTCTATTCCTAAAGAGTAATTCCTGTTTATATTGTGAGGAGGCCTTAGATCCGCCCTCTTAATTATGTTCCATATGCCTTGATAATGTGATAATATCAAACATGTTTGATACCACTGAGCCGTCCAGTGAGGTGCCTACCCTACATTCTTCTCTCTCTCTACACATGCAGTTTCCCGTAGCATTGCTGATCCTCCATCTGGAGGGGGCCTTTTTTCCACCAGACGTTACTGCGCAGTTCAGACGGCGGTGTCTGGGGCCTTTAATGCTTTACCTCACCCTGCCAAGCGAAAGGTTACATATTGCACTCCTTCCCAGAGTACATCAGATAATTTATTGGATTTAACTATTAAGGTTATCCGAGGATGAAGTTCTTTCTGAGACTTCAGAGTATGAACATCCTGGATCGGAGTCTGCTGCCTCTAAACCTCCGGCTGCGGAGGAACCAGACTTTTAGGAATTTGCGCTTTCTTCTAAAGGAAGTTTTGGCTAATTTAGAGGTTCCAGAGGCCAAATTGCCTGATGAACCTTTGATTCCAAAATTGGATAGAGTTTGTGGACAGGATGGTACCTTATCCTTCCCTGCTCCTGTTAGATGGCAAACATTATTAAGAATGAGCAGGACAGGATTGGATTCCTTTTCCCCCTCTTCTACCTTTAAGAAATTGTTCCCGGTCCTGGACTCTCAATGGAGTTGTGGGGTTCCGTCCCTAAAAGCTATCTTCACCCTTGCTAAACATATTCCTATCCCGCTTGAGGATAGCTCTTCGTTTAAAGAGCCCATGGATAAAAGATGGAAACTCTGTTAAGAAAGATGTTTCAACATACGGATATTTGTTTCAACCGGTGGCGACTGTTGCCGCGGTTGCTGAGTTCTCAAGGGTGAACTGGAGAAGGGCTTTTCTGGAAGTCCCCTGATGGGAAAGATTTTGGCCCTGTCCCTGTTACTGCACAAGAGGTCCGCTGAGCTTCCAGATGTGCAGTCATTTGTTAAGGCTCTGCTAGGATCAGACCTGTGTTTAGATCTAATGCTCCTTCTTGGAGTTTAAATCTTGTTCTTAAAGTTTTGCAACGGGCTCTGTTGGCGCCTATGCATGAAGTAGACATTAAATTGTTGTCTAGGAAGATTCCTTTTCTACTGGCTATTGCTTCTGCGCGCAGAGCATCTGTGATTGCTGCCTTGCAATGCATCCCTCCTTATCTGGCTTTCCATGCTGATAAGGCTGTTCTACGAACCAAGTTAGGTTTTCTTCCTAAGGTTGTGTCAATTCGCAACAACAATCAAGAGATTCTGGTTCCTTTCTTATGTCCTAATCCTTCTTCGTCGAAGGAACGATTACAACGTAATTCTGGATGTGGTTTGTGCCTTGAAGTTCTATCTTCAGGCCACGAAGGAATTTAGACAAACTTCTTTCTCTGAAAAAAGAAACACAGAGGCGCCCAATGGCCTAATACCACAATACCAAGGGACAAGCAAAATATGTAAGACTAATACTCACAAACGAATAGCACCAAAAAGTGCAAGGAAGCAGACTGGAACCTCACAGTTGCCCAGCAAACTGAACAGACGCAGAGATAATTCTGTAGTACTTCTTCACCAGTGAGGTCCTCCTGGTTCCTAAAGGGGAGGATATAGAGCCAACATAGCCCAGTACAGTTTGTACAAATATATGTGTATCCAGGGAATATGCACACTTACATGTAGTAAAGCACCTCCAGGTGCAATATACACAGACTGGGACTTCTCAGCCGCCCAGCTGACTGTTTCAAAGGTTTCAGCAAATAAGAAAGCTCCCAAAACTGATGCAGGAGTATAGATGGATTCCCAGATAAAATCCAACAGCAAGTGTATTAGTTAAAAAGAATATTTTTATTTTAAAAGCAACATGTTTCTCAGCCTACAACTGGCTTTTTCTCTCTGGTATTCTGCTGTTTATTTTTAGAGTGTTGTTGTATACATTATTATTGTTCTTATTACATTGTGTTACATTTGTTTTGATTGAGAGCGCCCCCTTGAGGATTGGTGTGCTTCCACACACCATATCTATATATTTTAAACTTCTTTCTCTGTTTGTTCTCTTTTGTGTGAAGCGTGGGGGTTAGAGGGCCTCTTTCGACTTCCTTATCTTTTTGGCTGAGGAGTGTCATCCGTTTAGCATAGAGACAGGGGGACATAAGCCTCCTCTGAGGATTACGGCTCATTCTACAAGAGCAGTGGTTTCCTCTTGGGCCTTCAAAAATGAGGCCTCTATGGATCTACCTGGTCCTCCTTACATACTTTTTCCTAACTTTACAAGTTTGATTTTTGTATCTGCTGAAGCAGCCTTCGGGAGAAAGGGCTTTGCAGGCTGTGGTGCACTCAGATAAGGGTCTGCCTCTCTTTTTTCCCTCCAGTTAGCATTCCGTGTACTCTAGAGCATGGGTATATGTTTCCCACAAGTAAGGAATGCATATTAAGAAGGAAAACTTAAATTATGCTTACCAGATAATTTCCTTTCCTTCTGTATGGGAAGAGTCCACAGCTCCCGCCCGTGTTTGCTGATGGGCGGCCCTAAATTTTTATTTATTCTTCTGGCACCTTTTTCACTCTGATATTTCTCCTACTGTTCCTTGTTCCCTCGGCAGAATGACTGGGGTTATGAGGAAGTGGGGGAGGTATTTAAGCCTTTGGCTGGGGTGACTTTGCCTCCTTCTGGTGGCCAGGTTCAGTATTTTCCACAAGTAAGGAATGCAGCTGTGGACTCTTCCCACACAGAAGGAAATGAAATTATCTGGTAAGCATAATTTAAGTTTTTCTGGTAAAATAGGCATTTTACATTTTCAGATCTCTGAAAAAATACCTATTTTTACTATGGGGCTGAAAATTTCTCATCAATCACAATCCAAACAAAATAAAACAAGAGTAGTAGTTGATTAATCCTCATGATTGCATTATGCCTGTATACAAAAAAACAAAGGGTTACAATTAAAGAACACTTCTACAGTTTACATCATGCACATATGCAAGATACTCTGAAATTGCCACAGGAGACATTTTAGGGGTGTATTAACGTACATCATGGTATTGATTCTTTAAACTCTATTCATCACTATTGTACAGGCTGTCTGCAGTGGATAGGGCAGTATAGGTTAATTTAGATATTTGTTGAGTACTTGATATCCTGCACAGCTAAGGGCATCTGCAGGAAAAGTGAGATCAAGATAGAAATATATAGAGCACTCTTTTTTTTGCTAATGTTTGTTTCAGACACAGTCGCACTATCATGATTGTCACTATTTTTACTGTTGTCTTCATAACCGGCTTTTAAAACTGGGTATCGCAATCATGCTTTCAAAAGGAACCTTTTGCAATCCATTTCCATTCTCACCACAGAATCTGTATACACTTTGCATTCAGAAGGTTTTAGTAGTGATGATGATGGATTCGCAGATTCCAATAGGTTAATCTCACAGATGTAAATGAGCATTTCCACTGTTAACAAAGGGATTATTTGAAAAGAACTTTACTGTAAACTTAAGAGGTGTGAAAGAGCTATTGAATATGCCAGTTTCGCGTGACTTCCCATTTTTTATCCCAAAAACAAGTACTTAACACACGATAAGGCTTTTTCGGGAAATTTTCTGTTGGCATTTATTGCTGCAGGTTTTAATACACAGATCCATTTTGCATTGTATAATTTAGAAAACACTCTGACCAAATCAGCCTGGAAAGCAAAATGCAATTTAGGGAGCAAATTGCTGATAGATTGTGATAAACTCCTTAGTGGTAGTCATTTTATTTACATACGGCTAGATTTAGAGTTCTGCGGCCAAAGGGGTGCGTTAGCTACGCGTGCTTTTTTTCTCCCGCACCTTTTAAATACCGCTGGTATTTAGAGTTCACAGAAGGGCTGCGTTAGGCTCCAAAAAGGGAGCGTAGAGCATATTTACCGCCACTGCAACTCTCGATACCAGCGGTGCTTACGAACGCGGCCAGCTTAAAAAACGTGCTCGTGCACGATATCCCCATAGGAAACAATGGGGCTGAGCTGGCTGTAAAAAAAACTAACACCTGCAAAAAAGCAGCGTTCAGCTCCTAACGCAGCTACATTGTTTCCTATGGGGAAACACTTCCTAAGTCTGCACCTAACACTCTAACATGTACCCCGAGTCTAAACACCCCTAACCTTACACTTATTAACCCCTAATCTGCCGCCCCCGCTATCGCTGACCCCTGCATATTATTATTAACCCCTAATCTGCCGCTCCGTACACCGCCGCAACATACATTATAGTTATGTACCCCTAATCTGCTGCCCCTAACACCGCCGACCCCTATATTATATTTATTAACCCCTATTCTGCCGCCCACAACGTCGCCGCCAGCTACCTACAATAATTAACCCCTGCCGACCGGAGCTCACCGCTACTATAATAAATGTATTAACCCCCAAAGCTAAGTCTAACACTAACACTAACACAACCCTAAGTTAAATATAATTTTTATCTAATGAAATAAATTAGCTCTTATTAAATAAATTATTCCTATTTAAAACTAAATACTTACCTGTAAAATAAACCCTAATATAGCTACAATATAAATTATAATTATATTGTAGCTATTTTAGGATTAATATTTATTTTACAGGCAACTTTGTAATTATTTTAACCAGGTACAATAGCTATTAAATAGTTAATAACTATTTAATAGCTACCTAGTTAAAATAATTACAAAATTACCTGTAAAATAAATCCTAACCTAAGTTACAATTAAACCTAACACTACACTATCAATAAATAAATTAAATAAACTACCTACAATTATCTACAATTAAACCTAACACTACACTATCAATAAATTAATTAAATACAATACCTACAAATAACTACAATTAAATAAACTAACTAAAGTACAAAAAATAAAAAAGAACTAAGTTACAAAAAATAAAAAAATATTTACAAACATTATAAAAATATTACAACAATTTTAAACTAATTACACCTACTCTAAGCCCCCTAATAAAATAACAAAGACCCCCAAAATAAAAAAATGCCCTACCCTATTCAAAATTAAAAAGTTCAAAGCTCTTTTACCTTACCAGCCCTTAAAAGGGCCTTTCGTGGGGCATGCCCCAAAGAATTCAGCTCTTTTGCCTGTAAAAAAAAACATACAATACCCCCCCCAACATTACAACCCACCACCCACATACCCCTAATCTAACCCAAACCCCCCTTAAATAAACCTAACACTAAGCCCCTGAAGATCTTCCTACCTTATCTTCACCATGCCAGGTTCACCGATTCGTCCACCGAAGTCTTGATCCAAGCCTCCGAAATCTTGATCCAAGCCCAAGCGGGGGCTGAAGAGTGACGTCCATCCTCCGGCTGAAGTCTTGATCCAAGCGGGCAGAAGAGGACATCCGGACCAGCAAACATCTTCATCCAAGCCGCATCTTCTATGTTCTTCAATCCGATGACGACCGGCTGATCTTCAAGACCTCCTGCGCGGATCCATCCATCTTCACCGACGACTTCCCGACGAATGACGGTTCCTTTAAGGGACGTCATCCAAGATGGCGTCCCTCGAATTCCGATTGGCTGATAGGATTCTATCAGCCAATCGGAATTAAGGTAAGACTACCGACGAATTACCGATCAGCCAATAGAATGCAAGCTCAATCTGATTGGCTGATTCAATCAGCCAATCAGATTTTTCCTACCTTAATTCCGATTGGCTGATAGAATCCTATCAGCCAATTGGAATTAAAGGGACGCCATCTTGGATGACGTCCCTTAAAGGAGCCTTCATTCGTCGGTAGTCCGTCGGGAAAGAAGGATGTTCCGCGTCGGCGGGATGAAGATTGAAGACCCCGCTTGGAAGATGACATCGCCCGGATAGAAGACTTCTTCAGCGCCGCTTGGAGGATCACTTCATCGGATGGAAGATTTCTTTAGCGCCCCTTGGAGGATCACTTCTGCCTCTCCGGATCTCCTCTTCAGTTCCATCGGTGGCTCGGCTGAGTGAAGACGACTAAAGGTAGGATGATCTTCAGGGGGGTAGTGTTAGGTTTTTTTAAGGGGGGGTTGGGTTAGATTAGGGGTATGTGGGTGGTGGGTTTTAATGTTGGGGGGGTTGTATTTTTCTTTTACAGGCAAAAGAGCTGAATTCTTTGGGGCATGCCCCACGAAAGGCCCTTTTAAGGGCTGGTAAGGTAAAAGAGCTTTGAACTTTTTTAATGTAGAATAGGGTAGGGAATTTTTTTATTTTGGGGGTCTTTGTTATTTTATTAGGGGGCTTAGATTAGTTGTAATTAGCTTAAAATTGTTGTAATATTTTTTAAATGTTTGTAACCTATTTTTTTATTTTTTGTAACTTAGCTTTTTTTATTTTTTGTACTTTAGTTAGTTTATGTAATTGTATTTAATTGTAGTTATTTGTATTTAATTTATTTAATGATAGTGTAGTGTTAGGTTTAATTGTAACTTAGGTTAGGATTTATTTTACAGGTAATTTTGTATTTCTTTTAGCTAGGTAGTTATTAAATAGTTAATAACTATTTAATAACTATTCTAACTAGCTAAAATAAATACAAAGTTACCTGTAAAATAAATATAAACCCTAAAATAGCTACAATATAATTATTAATTACATTGTAGCTATCTTAGGGTTTATTTTACAGGTAAGTATTTAGTTTTAAATAGGAATAATTTATTAAAGTATAGTGTAGTGTTAGGTGTAAATGTAACTTAGGTTAGTTTTTATTTTACAGGTAAAGTTCTCTTTATTTTAGCTAGGTAAGCTATTAAATAGTTAATAACTATTTAATAGCTATTGTACCTAGTTAAAATAAATTGAAAGTTGCCTGTAAAATAAAAATAAATCCTAAGATAGCTACAATATAATTATTATTTATATTGTAGCTATATTAGAGTTTATTTTAAAGGTAAGTATTTAGTTTTAAATAGGATTCATTTAGTTCATAATAGAAATATTATTTAGATTTATTTAATTAATATTTAAGTTAGGGGGGTGTTAGGGTTAGTGTTAGACTTAGGTTTAGGGGTTAATAATTTTATTACAGTGGCGGCGGTGTAGTGGGGGGCAGGATAGGGTTTAATAAATTTATTATAGGTGGCGACGATGTAGGGGGGCAGGATAGGGGTTAATAAATTTAATATAGGTTGCGGCAGGGTCCGGGAGCGGCGGTTTAGGGGTTAATACATTTATTATAGTTGCGGCGGGGTCAGGGAGCGGCGGTTTAGGGGTTAATATGTATAGAGTAGCTTGCGGTGGGCTCCGGGAGCGGTGGTTTAGGGGTTAACATATTTATTATAGTGGCGGTGGGCTCCGGGAGCGGCGGTTTAGGGGTTAACATTTTTATTATAGTGGCGGTGGTCTCCGGGAGCGGCGGTTTAGGGGGTAATAACTTTATTTAGTTGCGGAGATGTAGGGGGGACAGATTAGGGGTGTTTAGACTCGGGGTACATGTTAGGGTGTTAGGTGTAGACATCTCCCATAGGAATCAGTGGGATGTCTGTCAGCAGCGAACTTGTACTTTCGCTATGGTCAGACTCCCATTGATTCCTATGGGATCCGCCGCGTCCAGGGCGGCGGATTGAAAACCAGGTACGCTGGGCTGTAAAAGTGCCGAGCGTACCTGCTAGTTTTTTGATAACTAGCAAAAGTAGTCATATTGTGCCGCACTTGTGTGCGGAACATCTGTTAGTGACGTAAGAATCGATCTGTGTCGGACTGAGTCCGGCGGATCGAAGCTTACGTCACAAAATTCTACTTTTGCCGGTGTGTAGCCTTTGATAACTAAGGCGAATCAGCCTCGCCACAAATATGCTGCGGAATTCCAGCGTATTTGAGGTTTATGGCTTGATAACTAGGCCTAGTGAATATGATAGTGAAAGACAGCACCTATTTTCCTTGTGGGGCACGGGAAAAGGGTTAGCCAGACCCCAATGTATATCCAAGAAGAAGTATTTTTCCAGCCACCAGTTGAATTTTAAAAAGACCTTTATTCATTTCTTACAGGGTCCATCATATCAACAACGTTTCAAACCTATGCCAGGTTCTTAATCATGTCTACTGAATAGTATACAGGTGTGTCTTTTATACCTGTCCAATTTCTATCAGATTGCACAATAGTGCCATCTTGTGGTTAAAATTTAAAATTGCATGTGACAAATTATCTAAAGAAATTTACTATAAATTCTTATGTTTTGAGTTAGTCTCTTCATTGTTTATGTATGTTTGTCACATGAAAATTTAAAACCAAATTTATATACATATAATTAAAACCTATACACATTATAATATCAGAATCAAATTTGCTACTACAGGTATATGCTATCATAGTCAAAAAAATAATGACCATTCAAAATCTTTATTTAAGCCTTCAGGTATCATTGTGTTTAATCTATTTATCCAAAACATCTCCCTTCTTTTGAGCATCTGGTCTCTGTCACCTCCCCTCCTGGGTCTGTCAACTTGTTCAATAACTTGAAATCTAAGTTGACTGATGTTATGACCCATGGAGAGGAAGTGACAGGAAACAGGAGCCTCCATATTTTTGTTTCTAATGTTGGATTTGTGTTCAGTGATTCTTGTTCTTACCTCCCTGCTCGTTTCTCCTATATAAATCCTGGCACACGGACATTTGATGAGATAAATAGCATATGTGCTTCTACATGTTAGATATTTCTTTATGGGGTATTTGGTTCCCTTAATGGGGTGAAGAAAATCTTTCCCTTTAATTATTGAACTACAGTGACTGCAATGAAGGCAGGGATAACACCCTCTATTATCAGACCCCAATGTTGTTTGTAAAGTCTTCCTATTGCTACCTATATCTGCTCTTACTAGTTCATCTCTCAAATTTTTGGTCTTTTTATAAGCTACCATAGGAATATTTTTGAAGTCCTCCACTTGGGGATTACAGTCTCTCAATATATGCCAGTGTCTATTTATGATGTGTGATATTTTTGTTCCTAGGGAGTTGTATTGGGTAACAAATATCATTCTGTTTTCTTTGGTTTTTTTAGTGTTATTAGTTTCCTTATTTTTAAAGTATTCCAACTGTTTTGTAATTAGTTCTTCTGGGTACCCTCTTCTTTTCGTCAGTCACTATATCTCTTTTCGTCAGTCACTATTCTTTTTACTCTTTTAAATTGACCTTGGGGTATTGCTTCTATTGTTTTTTTTGAATGGAAACTGTTATATTGTAATACTTTATTTTTGTCTGTGGGTTTCACATATAAATCAGTTTTTAAGAAGCCTTGTTCTTTATATACAAAAGTGTCCAAGAATGCAACTCCTGTTTCCTCCATGTTGAGTGTAAATTTGAGACCAGCTACTGATGTATTAAGATGTTGAACAAATTGCAGTAGGCTACCAGTGTCTCCCCACCATATGCCAAATATGTCATCCACAAATCTCCACCATGCTGCGCCATATTTTAAAAATAATGGATGTGAATATATGAATTTCTCTTCTATGTGGGACATAAAAATATTGGCATATGTTGGGGCTACACTGGAGCCCATTGCAGTGCCTTGCTTTTGTAGAAAAAAAGTGTCTTGAAATAAAAAATAATTGTGGTATAATATGACCGATAATAGATCTATAAGGAATTGTATTTCATCTTCGTTGTATTTGTTATTGGTTTTCAATGTATTAGTTACTGCTTCAATGCCACTGGTGTGTTTGATTGATGTATATAAGCTAGTGACGTCTAATGTATACAATATGCATTTGTCTCCAATTTGTCCAATGTCTTTTAGTTTAGCAAGAAAGTCATTAGTGTCTTTCAAATATGAGGAAGTGTCTAATAGGTAGGGCTGTAATACTTTGTCTAAAAATATTGCAATTTTTGAAAAAATAGAATTAACTCCTGCCACTATTGGGCGTCCTGGTGGTTGATATTTATCTTTGTGTATTTTTGGTGAAATGTATATGACTGGTCTTATTGGTTTTTTTTCAATGAGACATTCTTTGAATTCATTTGTAATAATACCATTTTTGACTGCTGCATTGGTGATACGTTCTATTTCTTTCCCTATTTGAATTGTGGGATCTCTAATCAAGGCTTCATATACTGTGGTGTCATTTAGTTGTCTCTGTATCTCTTTCACATAATCAATTTTATTTAATAGCACCACTGCTCCGCCCTTATCTGCTTCCTTTATTATGATTTCATTGTTATTTTTTAACTTGTTAATGGTATCTTGTTGCTTCCTATCAATGTGTACTAGTTCTCTCTTTTTGTTTCTCTTTAAGAGATTTTTTACTTCTTTTTGGACTAATTTTGCAAATGTAGCTACACTATGTTGTGTTGGTGGGTTAAATTTACTTTTACCTTTAATACCAAATGTTTTAGGATCATTGAACTTAATGTCCTTTTTCTTAGCATCATTCTTGCTTATTACTGGTGTCTCTGTCATGTCTTTTAGTGTTGAGAAATGAACTTTAAGTTTCAATTTCCTAAAAAATCTCTCTAAGTCTTGTTCTATGATGAATTCATCATGTGTGTTAGGTAGGCAGTATGATAAACCTTTATTCAGTATGTTATGTTCTGTTTCTGATAGGGTGTAATTGGAGATGTTGTGGACTAAATCATCTTCTATGTTTTCTGTTAAAGGTAAAAGTAAATTTAACCCACCAACACAACATAGTGTAGCTACATTTGCAAAATTAGTCCAAAAAGAAGTAAAAAATCTCTTAAAGAGAAACAAAAAGAGAGAACTAGTACACATTGATAGGAAGCAACAAGATACCATTAACAAGTTAAAAAATAACAATGAAATCATAATAAAGGAAGCAGATAAGGGCGGAGCAGTGGTGCTATTAAATAAAATTGATTATGTGAAAGAGATACAGAGACAACTAAATGACACCACAGTATATGAAGCCTTGATTAGAGATCCCACAATTCAAATAGGGAAAGAAATAGAACGTATCACCAATGCAGCAGTCAAAAATGGTATTATTACAAATGAATTCAAAGAATGTCTCATTGAAAAAAACCCAATAAGACCAGTCATATACATTTCACCAAAAATACACAAAGATAAATATCAACCACCAGGACGCCCAATAGTGGCAGGAGTTAATTCTATTTTTTCAAAAATTGCAATATTTTTAGACAAAGTATTACAGCCCTACCTATTAGACACTTCCTCATATTTGAAAGACACTAATGACTTTCTTGCTAAACTAAAAGACATTGGACAAATTGGAGACAAATGCATATTGTATACATTAGACGTCACTAGCTTATATACATCAATCAAACACACCAGTGGCATTGAAGCAGTAACTAATACATTGAAAACCAATAACAAATACAACGAAGATGAAATACAATTCCTTATAGATCTATTATCGGTCATATTATACCACAATTATTTTTTATTTCAAGACACTTTTTTTCTACAAAAGCAAGGCACTGCAATGGGCTCCAGTGTAGCCCCAACATATGCCAATATTTTTATGTCCCACATAGAAGAGAAATTCATATATTCACATCCATTATTTTTAAAATATGGCGCAGCATGGTGGAGATTTGTGGATGACATATTTGGCATATGGTGGGGAGACACTGGTAGCCTACTGCAATTTGTTCAACATCTTAATACATCAGTAGCTGGTCTCAAATTTACACTCAACATGGAGGAAACAGGAGTTGCATTCTTGGACACTTTTGTATATAAAGAACAAGGCTTCTTAAAAACTGATTTATATGTGAAACCCACAGACAAAAATAAAGTATTACAATATAACAGTTTCCATTCAAAAAAAACAATAGAAGCAATACCCCAAGGTCAATTTAAAAGAGTAAAAAGAATAGTGACTGACGAAAAGAGATGTGACATAAGACTAAATGAAATGGCAGATAAATTTAAAAGAAGAGGGTACCCAGAAGAACTAATTACAAAACAGTTGGAATACTTTAAAAATAAGGAAACTAATAACACTAAAAAAACCAAAGAAAACAGAATGATATTTGTTACCCAATACAACTCCCTAGGAACAAAAATATCACACATCATAAATAGACACTGGCATATATTGAGAGACTGTAATCCCCAAGTGGAGGACTTCAAAAATATTCCTATGGTAGCTTATAAAAAGACCAAAAATTTGAGAGATGAACTAGTAAGAGCAGATATAGGTAGCAATAGGAAGACTTTACAAACAACATTGGGGTCTGATAATAGAGGGTGTTATCCCTGCCTTCATTGCAGTCACTGTAGTTCAATAATTAAAGGGAAAGATTTTCTTCACCCCATTAAGGGAACCAAATACCCCATAAAGAAATATCTAACATGTAGAAGCACATATGCTATTTATCTCATCAAATGTCCGTGTGCCAGGATTTATATAGGAGAAACGAGCAGGGAGGTAAGAACAAGAATCACTGAACACAAATCCAACATTAGAAACAAAAATATGGAGGCTCCTGTTTCCTGTCACTTCCTCTCCATGGGTCATAACATCAGTCAACTTAGATTTCAAGTTATTGAACAAGTTGACAGACCCAGGAGGGGAGGTGACAGATACCAGATGCTCAAAAGAAGGGAGATGTTTTGGATAAATAGATTAAACACAATGATACCTGAAGGCTTAAATAAAGATTTTGAATGGTCATTATTTTTTTGACTATGATAGCATATACCTGTAGTAGCAAATTTGATTCTGATATTATAATGTGTATAGGTTTTAATTATATGTATATAAATTTGGTTTTAAATTTTCATGTGACAAACATACATAAACAATGAAGAGACTAACTCAAAACATAAGAATTTATAGTAAATTTCTTTAGATAATTTGTCACATGCAATTTTAAATTTTAACCACAAGATGGCACTATTGTGCAATCTGATAGAAATTGGACAGGTATAAAAGACACACCTGTATACTATTCAGTAGACATGATTAAGAACCTGGCATAGGTTTGAAACGTTGTTGATATGATGGACCCTGTAAGAAATGAATAAAGGTCTTTTTAAAATTCAACTGGTGGCTGGAAAAATACTTCTTCTTTGATAACTAGGCCCCCATGTCTCATCTGGGTAAGCACAGTGGAGTGGGTGGCTGCAGAGTAAGTACCTCTTTTACTCATACAGCCCACAGGTTATCAGTAGGTAGTGGTACACTGTTTTAGTGTACATCATAGCCTACTGAGGACAGCCATCTGAGGACAGCATGCAAGCAACAGGATAATACCATGGCACATCTTTATTTATATAGCTAGGACATGCTTAGGGCTGTGTGCAGTGGATTTTTTATTCAAGCAGTGTTCTGGGTTACTAAATGTATTTAACATTTTTCAGCTGCGGCCCTTTTAAATTTTTGCCCCAACATTTGAGATTGAAGCAGCGGCTGATTTTTACTGCCTAAGCTCTCTGTGTCTCATCGCTGTGAGGTGTTAGAAGGGGGTTTTGGAGTGCGCAGTGTCTGGCCTCTTGTGTAGAGAGGGTTAAAGGGACACACTACACTAAAATTGTTATTGTTTAAAAGGATAACTAATGCCTTTACTACCCATTCCCCATCTTTGCACAACCAACATTGATATATTAATATACTTTATAACATTTAAAACTCTAAATTTCTGCCTTTTTCTAAGCCCATGCAGGCTGCCTTTTATCACATGCTTTTTTTATTAGATTTTCACAACAGGAGACTGCTAGTTCATGTAGTCCATATATAATATTGTGTTCACGCCAGAGGAGTTATTTAAGAGTTAGCAGTGCACAACACAGTACTTAATGCAAGTCAATAGATAATAAATAAAAATAAAAGTCATGTGATCAGGGGGCTGTCAGAAGATGCTTAGATACAAGGTAATCACAGAGGAAAGGGAATTCTATTTTTTTTTTTTTTTTTTTTTTTCCTTCCCTCCCTTAGGAGGTATATATGTTAGAAATTGAAGATTGTAGTATAACTCCAATGGAGAACAAGATGTATGTACTATTCCAGTTTTTTGAATCTGACTCATTTAGGTTCTGGATTGATAAGAATAGATTAAAAATTGAAATTTATCCTCTTTTCCTTATAATACTTTTACGTAGCTGTTATGTGATGGTTAAGCTGATCATAGTTAGGAATATGTATTTTTTAATTAGATGGGTAAATTTTTACACATGTGTGAAGCAAACTCAAATTTTGTTATGGGATAAGTGTGAAACACCATTGGTTTATGTTATGTATATACTTATAACTGATTTCTGTATGCACAAAGAGACTTATAATTTAGAAATTAAAATATATATCACAGGCTTAATTGATGAAAACATAGACACATTGCTCCATTTCTCTGAAGTTACAAGATGGACATTTTATGATAGAAATGGCTTAAGGTTTAAACACCACCTTTTTTTTTTTTTTTTTTTTTTGTTGTATTTGTCACGTGATGGTTAAGTTTATTATGGTTAGGAATATGTATTTTTTAGTTAGATGGGTAAAATTGCTACACAGGTGTGAAGCTGATTTAAACTTTTTTATTTTTGAATGGCTTAAGGATGATACACCAATAGTTTATGTCATGTTTATATTTATAACCGATCTTTTAATGCACAAAGAGATTTATAACCTAGAATTTAAAATATATAGCACAGGTTCAATTAATGAAAGCATAGGCACTTTGTTCCATTTCTTCGAATTTACAAGATGAATGTTATATGATAGAAATGGCCTAAGGTTTAAACATCATTTTTTTTCTTTTTTTGTTTTTGTTTCTGTTTGCATTATATTATCACTTAGGTAAAGGTGTTTCTTTAATAATTGTAAATATTTGGTCCCTATTGAATCTCAGTGATACTTGGCAAATTGAAAAGTATATATCCCTTTTTTTTTTTTTTTTTTTTTTTTTCTCTCTTTCTCTCCGTCTCTCCCCCCCTCCCTGTACCCCCTCCCCACCCCTCCGGGGCCCCCTTTCGAGCTATTCACTATTTCTAATTTAGGGGTAAAGTCCACTTCTTAGTTAGAAGATAAAGTTGATTTCATGGAATGTGGGAGGGATCCACTCCCCTATTAAAAGGAAAGCGGTGGTAAACTTCTTAAGTAAAAAGGCTCTTGACATAATCTGCCTACAGGAGACTCATCTCTCCGAGGCTGAACATAACAAATTTAAGGTACGTGGTTTCTCACAAACTTTCTTCTCCTCATATATTAAAGCAGCTAGAGGGGTTATAATTTTGTTCCATAAAAATCTTGGTCATGAGGTCATTAAGGTAGTGAAAGATAAAGAGGCAAGATATATAATGGTTAGAATAAAGATTCATAACCAGAGCTATCTAATAGTTAATTTATATGGGCCTAATAGCCCAGATGTAGTATTTTGGACTCGGCTATTTAAGAATATCTTGAAATTCGCAAAAGACAAGATAATTATAACAGGAGATTTCAATATAACCCCGAATTCAAATATTGATAGAATCAGATTAGGCTTAAGTAAAAAAACAAAGAACTACACTAAGTCTCAACTTAAGTATGAAGAAAAAATCTTTAGTTTACTTTCTCAACCACTTCATCTTATAGACATCTGGAGGGACACTAATCCCAATCTTCGGGAGTTTACATGTCACTCTAAGTCCCACAGTACTATGTCTAGACTAGACTTATTTTTAATATCTGAAGCTATGGCTTCTAGAGTCTCTAAATGTGAAATTCTGGAAATTACGCTCTCTGATCATGCCCCTGTAACACTACATATTCAAATTAAGAAACAATATACGTTTAATTCCTTTTTTTTTCCAGTTTACTTAGTTAATTCAGATAAATTTAAGTCTTTCTTGGTAAATGCCTGGGAAGAGTATTGCTCTTTTAATGCTCATTGTAGAAGCAATACTCCCATCTTTTGGGAAACGGCTAAAGTATATTTAAAAGCAGAAATAATATCATACATGGCCAGATTAAAAAAAACAAAAACTGCTAAACAACAGGATCTATCAAATAGACTTAAAGAGGCCTACGCTATCTTTATAAAGAATCCAACTTTAGTAAACAGAGAAAATTATTTACTCAATAAAAAACAAAGAGATAATTTTCTATTAGAACAAGCCCAGGAATCACTACATATCAAAGCAGCTAAATTCAAAAGATACGGTAATAAAGCAGGAAAGCTTTTAGCCTCTATTTTTAAGACACAAACTCAAAGAAAATCTATTGTGGCGATCAGAAAGGATAATGATATATTTTCTGATCAGGAGCAAATCGCTTTATTATTCCGTAATTTTTTTACAGACCTCTATGCATCACAACAACCTCAAGTTGAGGAGATTGATCGATTTCTAGAGTCTTCAAAGATGCCAAGGGTACCGGGACCAGACCTGGAAGCCATGGAAAAGCCTATACTTGATCAAGAGATAATAGGGGTTATTAAATCTTTAGCTAGAGGTAAGGTACCAGGCCCAGATAACCTACCACTAGAGTTTTATACAATACTGTTAGAAAAAATCACTCCAGTCTTAAGAGACCTATATAAATGTTACTTCGAAGAAAATATCAAAATTTCGGATGATTTCAAAAGGGCAAACATTATATTGATTCCTAAACCCAATAAAGATCCGTTGGATCTTACAGCCTATAGACTGATATCCCTGCTTAATCTTGATTACAAGATTTTAATGAAGATCCTGGCAGAAAGACTGAAGTCTATCGCACCTAAAATTATACATGAGGATCAGGTGGGATTTGTGAGCGGAAGAACATCTGAGAGAAATGTGAGGAAAATACTTCATGTTCTCTCTCATTACAGTAATGGCGGATCTGCTCTGCCGGAGGCCTTCCTACTATCTTTGGATGCAGAGAAGGCCTTCGACAGAGTGGAATGGCCATTCATGTTCAAAGCTATGGCTAGATATCTATTCGGATGCTAAGGCATCGATTATGATCAATAATGAGTTAACTCAACCCTTTACACTTTCAAGAGGCACGCGACAGGGGTGTCCACTCTCCCCCCTATTATTTAACCTAGCTCTGGAGCCACTGGCAATTAAGTTGAGGGAACTTCCCATAGGAATTAATATTGGTAAAGAGGTACTAAAGGTATCTTTATTTGCTGACGATCTACTTTTGTACGTCAGTAACCCGAAAGATACGATCAATCCAGTCCTAGATCTCTTGAAGGGCTATGGTAACGTATCTGGTTATAAAACCAACCTGGCAAAATCAAAGGTAATTTGGTTGAATAAATGTCACAAACACCAGTCCTATGAATTCATTGAATCCAAGGTATTGGAATACCTGGGCTTGAAACTTTCTGTTAATCCTGATGACTGGTATCGAGATAATATTTTCACGGTTCTTCGCGAAACTATGATAAAATTGAGAAATTGGGCAGCTCTGCCGGTCTCAATCTCGGGGAAAGTTAACCTTTATAAAATGTTTATAATTCCTAAAATTCTGTATCCATGTAGAATGCTTCCTCTCCTCATAAAAAAAATAGATCTATGGCGTTTTAACCAGGCATTGAGATATTTCCTGTGGAGCGGGAGAAAACCAAGAATAAAATTAGATTCATTATACCAACCGTATCCGGGAGGAGGGCTAGCACTACCTAACTTGGAATGGTATAATCTATCAACCTTACTAAAATTTCCAGTAGACTGGCTCTTCCAGTCATTCAAATTATCAGTTAAGTATTTAGAAGAACAGATCTGCGCCCCCCACTCCATCGGTTTCATACTACATGCACCAAATAAGATCTTGGGTAAGTCAATTGCCAACCACCCTTTACTTAGAGATATCTTAGGAGCATGGAGAAAGACCATGAAGCTATGTGGCTACTCTACTGCAGTCTCTAAATGGCTACCTATTCAAGGTAATTGGTATTTTCCATTAGGTAATTCAGTTAAAACTTTCAGTTTATGGTCACCTAATAAAACCCTTGTGGTAGCAGACTTTTATGATTTTAAGTCTAGAAAATTTTATAATTTTCTGGAATTTCAAAATATCTTTCCTACAGTACAGAAAAATCAAATGTTCTATTTTTTACAAGCCAAAGATTATACCCGTAAATTATCTTACCTGTTTCCTCAGATCTTTCAAGATCATCCATTAATGGATTATTTAAAAAGGGAGAAAAGTTCTTTATCCTCTATTTATAAGATCTTAAGCTCTGTAAAAACAAATAAATATTTAGAACGAGCAAGGTCCCACTGGGAGAGAACAATAAATTTACCGGATCTATCAGAGCGACTAAGCAATAGTTTAAGGACAACGTTTTCTATTTCTAACTCAACTTATTTGAGAGAAACGCAATTCAGGATCTTTAATAGAGATTACCTTACCCCGCGGCGGGTAGCCAAGTGGAATAGTAAGGTTAAAAATGTCTGTATTAAATGTCAGTTAAACGATCCAGACTTGGGACATTTACTGTGGGATTGCCCGAAGGTCAATCAGTTCTGGCACAAGGTACTAAAATAGTATTCTCAATAAACTCTATAATCTTACTATCCCCTTGTCCATTATGGGGGAACAAGAAGAAATTTATTCTACTAGCAATACTGAACCTTAGAAAGCTTCTCTTCAGCAATTGGTCTAGACCCCGGGTACCTACGATTAAGGAAGCCAAAAAGCTTCTTATTGACACGGCAATAATAGCAGCCCATGATTATAGGCTAGAAAGGAAGAAAGACAATTCATATCTAAAGGAATGGAAAGATCTTGTCTTAAGTCAGGGTAAAGAATTTATTGCAAATATAGAACAAATTATTAATATCCAGCTACAGTAAAGGGCGAGGGGCCCTGAGTAATGAGTAATAGATCTTATCAGCTCAGGGGGAATGGGGGGGTGGGTGGGGGAGGGAGGCGGACGGGAGTAGAGGAGGAGGGAAAGAAAAACTTTTTTTTTTTTTTTTTTTCCCCCAACCGCCTTTATGTCAACTGGCATTTCTTTGAAACTATTATTCCACATTATAAAATATAAGAATGGTCACTTATGCACCCTTGATATCCACAATGTATATTTAATGATTGTCATACTGTACTGGATACATGAGAGTATCCAACTTTTGTATTTTGACTCTGTTGTCTTATCAATAAAATAAATAATAAATAAAAAAAATAAAAAATAAAAAAAAAATAAAAAAAAAAATCCTAAGATAGCTACAATATAATTATTATTTATATTGTAGCTATATTAGAGTTTATTTTAAAGGTAAGTATTTAGTTTTAAATAGGATTCATTTAGTTCATAATAGAAATATTATTTAGATTTATTTAATTAATATTTAAGTTAGGGGGGTGTTAGGGTTAGTGTTAGACTTAGGTTTAGGGGTTAATAATTTTATTACAGTGGCGGCGGTGTAGTGGGGGGCAGGATAGGGTTTAATAAATTTATTATAGGTGGCGACGGTGTAGGGGGGCAGGATAGGGGTTAATAAATTTAATATAGGTTGCGGCAGGGTCCGGGAGCGGCGGTTTAGGGGTTAATACATTTATTATAGTTGCGGCGGGGTCAGGGAGCGGCGGTTTAGGGGTTAATATGTATAGAGTAGCTTGCGGTGGGCTCCGGGAGCGGTGGTTTAGGGGTTAACATATTTATTATAGTGGCGGTGTGCTCCGGGAGCGGCGGTTTAGGGGTTAACATATTTATTATAGTGGCGGTGGTCTCCGGGAGCGGCGGTTTAGGGGGTAATAACTTTATTTAGTTGCGGAGATGTAGGGGGGACAGATTAGGGGTGTTTAGACTCGGGGTACATGTTAGGGTGTTAGGTGTAGACATCTCCCATAGGAATCAGTGGGATGTCTGTCAGCAGCGAACTTGTACTTTCGCTATGGTCAGACTCCCATTGATTCCTATGGGATCCGCCGCGTCCAGGGCGGCGGATTGAAAACCAGGTACGCTGGGCTGTAAAAGTGCCGAGCGTACCTGCTAGTTTTTTGATAACTAGCAAAAGTAGTCATATTGTGCCGCACTTGTGTGCGGAACATCTGTTAGTGACGTAAGAATCGATCTGTGTCGGACTGAGTCCGGCGGATCGAAGCTTACGTCACAAAATTCTACTTTTGCCGGTGTGTAGCCTTTGATAACTAAGGCGAATCAGCCTCGCCACAAATATGCTGCGGAATTCCAGCGTATTTGAGGTTGATGGCTTGATAACTAGGCCCCCATGTCTCATCTGGGTAAGCACAGTGGAGTGGGTGGCTGCAGAGTAAGTACCTCTTTTACTCATACAGCCCACAGGTTATCAGTAGGTAGTGGTACACTGTTTTAGTGTACATCATAGCCTACTGAGGACAGCCATCTGAGGACAGCATGCAAGCAACAGGATAATACCATGGCACATCTTTATTTATATAGCTAGGACATGCTTAGGGCTGTGTGCAGTGGATTTTTTATTCAAGCAGTGTTCTGGGTTACTAAATGTATTTAACATTTTTCAGCTGCGGCCCTTTTAAATTTTTGCCCCAACATTTGAGATTGAAGCAGCGGCTGATTTTTACTGCCTAAGCTCTCTGTGTCTCATCGCTGTGAGGTGTTAGAAGAGGGTTTTGGAGTGCGCAGTGTCTGGCCTCTTGTGTAGAGAGGGTTAAAGAGACACACTACACTAAAATTGTTATTGTTTAAAAGGATAACTAATGCCTTTACTACCCATTCCCCATCTTTGCACAACCAACATTGATATATTAATATACTTTATAACATTTAAAACTCTAAATTTCTGCCTTTTTCTAAGCCCATGCAGGCTGCCTTTTATCACATGCTTTTTTTATTAGATTTTCACAACAGGAGACTGCTAGTTCATGTAGTCCATATATATAATATTGTGTTCACGCCAGAGGAGTTATTTAAGAGTTAGCAGTGCACAACACAGTACTTAATGCAAGTCAATAGATAATAAATAAAAATAAAAGTCATGTGATCAGGGGGCTGTCAGAAGATGCTTAGATACAAGGTAATCACAGAGGTAAAAAGTATATTAATATAACAGTGATGGTTTTGCAAAACTGGGGAATTGGTAATAAAGGAATTTTAAAACAATAAATATTCTATTGCAGACTGTCCCTTTAACTTAGTTTCCCATCTTGCTCATCATTTTCGCACACTTTGCTGCACCTCCTTCACTCTGCTGGTGGCCATCTCTGGATCAGGACATACTACACTACACTCTGCAAGAAATTGCTATCGGAGGGGTTAAGATACCCTATACCTGGATTGGGGCTGTTATTTAAGGGGTAAAAACTCTCCTAGAATTTTTTATACACCTCTGTATAATTTGTGGGACTTTTAGTAGCCTGCCATTGCCTGTGGTTTCGTTACCATTTGTTCTTGGTTTGTGACTGCAGTGCTATCTAGTGTGTTATTTAATGTACAGCTGTCATTTGTCTTATATTTTACACTTGTGTGTTACACTTTATTTTCTGTGCTGTGTCTCTTGATTTACTGTGATGGAACAGACTAGAACTGCCCCTTCTGGATCAGACCCTTTAGGGTAGATCTAAAGACTATATATCCAACCAACAAATGTATGCTTTGCAAATTGGCTACTGTTTGCCCTCCAGCTCAACTTTGCAATACCTGTTTAAATTCAGTATTGCATTCTCAAATACCTACTTGTATGCTTATTAAACAGACTTGTCCTCATACTGTGAACTCTTTCTAGGGAAGTTCTTACTGATTTTTACCTGGGTTTCCAGGACTACCTAAGGTCCAGTATAGCTTAGGTTTTGGCAGCAATGCCACCTTCAATTAAGCGTAAGGGCAAACATATTTCCTGCAAGAGGAGATCTACCTAATTTATCTGCTTCTGCCAATGTAGTTTGTGATTCAGATTCTGAAGTTTCTATTTCATCCTCTGAGGGTGAACTGTCTTTAGAGGATTTGGCTTCTAATTCAGATCAGGAACCTCAAGAGGCGACATTAACTTTGAGGTTAAGCACTTGCATTACTTACTTAAAGGGACAGTCTGCTCCAGACTTTTTATTGTTTACAAAGATAGATAATCCCTTTATTACCCATTCCCCAGTTTTGCATAACCAACACAGTTATATTAATATACCTTTTACCTCTGTGATTACCTTGTATCTAAAACTCTGCAGACTGCCCCCTTATTTCAGTTCTTTTAACAGACTTGTGATTTAGCCAATCAGTGCTGCTGACTCATAAGTAACTGCATGGGTCTGAGCACAATGTAGTCTATATGACACACATGAACTAGCACTGTCTAGTTGTGAAAAACTGTCAAAATGTAGAGGCAGTCTTTAAGGGCTTAAAAAATATGATACAATCTTACCTAGGTTTAGCTTTCAACAATGAATACCAAGAGAACAAAGCAAATTGTTTAAAATTGCATGCCCTATCTGAATCGTCAAAGTATAATATTAACTAGACTGTCTCTTTAAGGTGGTATTTTAGACTTTAGGGGTATAGGACCCTACGCCAGTAGAGGATAAGGCTGTAAAACAATTAGACCTAACTTTTAATGTTTTTTTCTGTTCCATACTCAGTGTCTGATATATCTAAGGAATGAGACAAACCTGGAGTTCCCTACTTTTCTTCTCCATATTTTCGGTTCCAGCTTCTACTTTCGAATTTTGGTAAAATATTCCTAAGGTGGATTTAGCCATTTCTACTTTGGCGAAAAGATCCACTATCTCTGGAAGACAGCACTTCTTTCAGAGATCCTATGGATAGGAAGTCTCAGAATAGCCTTTCTTCAAGGGGGACTTCTGTTTCAAGCAGCTGTTGGTATCACTTGTGTCACTGGTGTGGCATCCCTTTGGTGTGATTCCTTGTCGGAGTTATTATCAGTTGAATCTACCTTAGAAGATATTCAAGAATGAATATGTTTCTTAAGATTGGTTAACGCCTTTATTTTTTATGCGTTTTTTTTTAGATTATTTGTATAAATTAAAAAAATATGGCTTTAACTGTTCTTACAAGGAGGGCCTTATAGTTGAAAGACCAGACTCTTATCTAAATCATTTCAAGGGAAAATCCTGTTTGGGCCAGGTTTGGATTATGATATCTCCACTGCTTCTGGTGCCAAAGGAGCTTTTCTTCCCTAGGATAAGAAATCTAAATCCAGGGGCAAATCTAATAATCATTTTCGCGCCTTTGGTTTTATCTTGAAATCAGAAGTCTCCCTCTGAAATGTCAGACTCCACAAAGTCTTCCTGGAAACCTTATCCAGTGTGGAATAAGTCCAAGCAGGCTAAGAAATCTTCTGCCAATGCAAGATCTACATGAAGGTGCGGCCCCTGAACCAAACTTGTTGCTAGTAGGGGACAGATTGAGCCTTTTCCAGAAGGCTTGGTCTCAGTCTGTTAGGTTCTAATTATTATTTCTCAAGGGTACGGGATAGGTTTTCGATCTGTCGAAAACCTATCCCGATCTGTTTTTTCCCCCAGTGTATTCAGGATCTAGAAATCATGGGGATAATCATTCCTGTTCCTCTTTCAGAACAGGAAAAGGGGTTTAATTCCAACCTCTTTATTGTTCTAAAGAATGAAGGAACCTTCAGTCCCATTTTGGATTTGAAAACCTTAAACATATTCTTGAAGGTTCCTTCGTTCAAGATGGAAACTATCGGATCTATTCAACTGTTAGTCCAACAGGGACAATTCATGACCACTGTAGATTTGAAAGATGCTTACCTATTAACAAGGATCATCGGTTCATTTGTTTTGCCTTTCTGGACAGACATTTTCAGTTTGTAGCTCATCCCTTTGGACTAGCTTCAGCTCCCAGAGTTTTTACCAAAGTTCTGGGGTCTCTGCTATCTGTTATCAGAGCTCAGGGTATAGCTGTAGCTCCATACTTGGACAATATTTTTGTTTAGACGCCATCTTTACCTTTAGAAACTGTTCATACTGAAAAAATACTATGGTTTCCTTGAAGTCATGGCTGGGAGGGTAAATGTTCCAAGGAGTTCCTCTCACAAGAGTGTCCTTCTTGGGGGTGATTATAGATTCAGTATCAATGCGTCTGTACCTAACAGATCAACAAAAGCTTAAACTTCAGCCTGCTTGTCGGAATCTTTATATTACAAATCTGGTTTCCTTGGTAATGTCTTTTCTTTGTCCGTCCTGGGAAATAATTACCATGGACGTGAGTCTCTATTAGGTTGAGGTGCAGTCTGGGGTCCTCGGAGATCATTGGAGTGTGGTCTCCTTGAGGCAAAGTTACTAATCAATATCTTAGAACTTTGTGCAATCTTCCGAGTTCTACAGGCTTGGCCCCTTCTCAGGTCAGTTTAATTTATTCAATTTCAATCCGACAACATCACTGCAGTAGCATATGTCAATCACCAAGGTGGTACTTGCAGAAGTCTAGCAATGAAAGAGGTAGCTCGCATTCTAGCTTGGGCAAAATCCCACCAGTGTACCATTTCAGCAATCCGTATTCCCGGCGTCAACAGTTGGGAAGCTGATTATTTGAGTCATCAGATTCTTGATTCAAGAGAATAGTGTCTCAATCATGACATTTTCAATCAGTTGGTTCTTTGTTAGGGTCTACTGTAGATAGACTTAATGGTGTCTCATTTAAATAAAAAACATCCCAGATATGGAGCGAGGTCAAGAGATCCTCAGGAGGAACTGATAGATGCCATAGCAGTTCCTTGGCCCTTTTCATCTAGTTTATCTCTTTCCACCTATTGTGCTTCTTCCGAGGGTGATTGCTTGGATCAAACAGAAATGTACTTCAGATGTCCAGTGTTTCACCGTGGCATCTTCCTCAGCGTTCAGATTTGTTATCTCAAGGTCCCTTCTTTTATCATAATCTCTCATCTTGACTGATTGAAGGTTGAGCGGATAATTCTTCTTCAAATGTTTTTTTTCTGACTTAGTGGTAGATACCCTGATTCAGACTCATAACCTGTTACAAGAAAAAATTATCATAAGGTCTGGAAGGTTTATTTTTCATGGTTTGTGGAGTGAGATTATTCTTAGCATTTCTTTAAAATTCCTCATATTTTTCAATTTTTGCAAGATATCTTAGATAAGGGTTTATCGGACAGTACTGAAGGGTCACATTTCTGCGCTTTCTGTTTTATTTAATAAAAAGCTTGCTTAACTTCCAGATAGTTAAAGGGACATAATACTCATATGCTAAATCACTTGAAACTGATGCAGTATAACTATAAAAATCTGACAGGAAAATATCACCTGAGCATCTCTATGTAAAAAAGGAAGATATTTTACCTCACAATCTCCTCAGCTCAGCAGCGTAAGTTCTGTGTAAAAAGTTATACTCAGCTGCTCCCAGCTGCAGGTAAAAATAAAAAAAAATGAAGAAATGAACTGCAGCCAATCAGCATCAGCAGTGCTGAGGTCATGAACTCTTACTGTGATCTCATGAGATTTGACTTAACTCTCATGAGATTTCATAGTAAGCTTCCTTTACCTGATTGGTGAAATAATATGAGAGTTCACGAGGCTCATCCCAGGACAAACACACTAAAATGCTGCTTAGAAATCCTTTACAATGGGAGGTGGCTACTGAGGAACTTTTGAGGTAAAATATCTTTCTTTTTTACATAGAGATGTTCAGGAGATATTTTCTAGTCAGCTTTTTACAGCTATGCTGCAGCACTTTAAAGTGTTTAAACATTTGGGTATTATGGCCCTTTAAGCATTTGTTGAAGCTCTGCTTTGAATCAGACTGGTTATAAATAGTGGTACCTTCCTTATGTCTGATCCCAAAGAATTCTAAAGATAGGTTGTTATTCAATTTGGATGTGGTTAGGGCTCTGAAATTCTGCCTTCAAGTTCTCTAGCTTTTTTGTTTTATTTTCAGTCAAATGCAAGGATCGGAAGGCAATCTTTGTTTCCTTAGCTTCCTGGTTGAAGTGCGATTCATAAGGCTTACTTGGAGGCTAGTCAGTCACCATTACCTATTACAGCTCATTCAACTCATTCAGTGTCTACTTCCTGGGCATTTAAAAACGAGGCTTCAGTAGATCAGATTTCCAAGGCAGCTACTTGGTTGTCTGCATAATTAAACTAAATGTAATTAGTTTGATGTGTTTGCCTTGTCGTTTCAGGTAAATAGGTGCCTGCCTTTAATTAGTTCCCAACATTTAGAAATCATGGACTCTCACCATCTTGAGAAAGAAAACATAATTTATTCTTACCTGATAAATTAATTTATTTTTTCGGGGGGGGGGGTCCCGGATGTTCTGGTTTGCACGTCTTTACCCTACCGTCTTTCCTACTTTCTATTCCTACTGTTTATTGGCTATATGATACTGGGAAGTTCTGGTGTGGAGTATATTTGCCTCCTCCTAGTGTCCAAGTGACCAATTCCCAACAGTTAGGAATCGTGGACCCCTCACTACCAAGAAATAAATTAATTTAGCAGGTAAGAATAAATTATGTTTTTGGGAGGGGTTTTTGGCATCATTTTCCTTCTGTCTTAGATCCTTGACCTTTACATTGAAATCTTGAGAACCTTTCTTCCTATAGTGCACTTAGGATAAAAATGTATTTACTACTGACTCATGTTTTTATAAAATGCAGGTACTACTGATTGTGTGAAAGGACAGCCTCTTCTCTTATTCCCAATAGTTTAAATTATTTTGCCATTGTACTGTCCCCGTACAGATGTATAGTTTATAAATAATAGTTGACAAAGAAAAAAAATATGACTGAAACAAAGAGATTATCTTTGCCAGTGAAGCCCAAATAGAAAAGTGTTTTAGTATAATGTAAAAACTTTAAAGAACATATAAAATATATTGCAGAGCTTTCTCAAAGATTCAGAACGTCATGTGTACGTCATTCCTTAGTGATTACTTCCCTCTTCATTTTGGCAGACGCTTGCTGAGTCTGTTTATTTGCTCCAAACAGCTGCATGTTAAAGCTTTGAACACTGAAAAGTTGGCACCCACATTGGCAATTCACCAGTGAAGACTCAGATCTTTATTATTAGAAGGAAGCAAAGGGTTAAAATATTAAAAACACTGCGATGGTGAAAAGGATTAAAGCAAGAAAATTAGATATGTATGTGTTGGGGGTTTTGGATAAAAAATGTAATTTGGATTTTCTGATATGCATAGTTTTTCCACATTAAAGGTCAGCATCATCTATACAAGCTTAAAGCCATATGTAGCCTATTAATTTGATCAGTGATGCCAACTTCCTAACACATAAGGGCCACAGATCAATAATTTAGAAGTCTTAAGGGTTACGTATAATTTATGGGTATTAAATACACAAAAAAAATCCTAAAAATAACCAGAGGCACAGATTCAGATAAAGGTAAGGTTGCAGGATACTATTCTATTTCAGATCTGCGGCTGAGACCTGTCAGCTGTACAGAGGTGCCCTGAACTGTCCAGCGTCTTGTGGGGCCTGGGTATCTGAGTTTCCATCAAGCAGCAGCTAATAGGAGTTCAGTCATCTGGGGACTAAGATTACCAGCCTGCTTTCTTTGCACCATGTTTTGGTGCCTACACAAATTGTGAGTTGGCACTTTGCTGTGTGTATACCTGTTCACTGCCAAACAAGATTACGCTATGTGGCCCCCTTGTTCCTTTCCATGTCTTTCAGAAATTGATGTGACCCGCGTTCCTTTTGAGTGGAGCAGCCTGAGATTATTTTTCCAATTATTTGGATTTTCCTTTCATGACATTTTTATACCTTTTAGCAAAAAGTGTTTTCTTTGGTAACCTTTTATTGTTGGGATTTGTGACCCAGACCACTTTTTACCATAATTTATATTATTTATATCATATTATAATATTAATTTGGTATATAGGTGTCCCCTATTGGAACACCTCTTTGGTGTTTTGTATTTATTTTCTACGGTAGCAGGCTATGGGGACGATTTATCAAGGGCCGAATGGTCCCTGATGCCTCTGTTTCGCTGGAAACAGCAGTTAGGAAGCAGCGATTTTAAAAGGACATTAAACCCAAAAAATTTCTTTCATGATTCAGGTAGAGAATACAATTTTAAACAACATTCCTATTTACTTATATTATCTAATTTGCTTCATTCTTTAGATAGCTTTTGTTAAAGTAATAGCAATAAACATGGGTGAGCCAATCACATGAGGCATCTATGTGCAGCCGCCAATCAGCAGCTACTGAGCCTATCTAGATATGCTTTTCAGGAAAGAATATCAAGAGAATGAAGCAAATTAGATAATAGAAGTAAATTAGAAAGTTGTTTAAAATGTTATTCTCCATCTGAATCATGAAAGAAAAAATTTGGGTTTAATGTCCCTTTAAAACCGCTGCTCCATAATTAGTCCCCTGCCTCTGAGGCTGCGGTCTGCAATCCGCCCGATCCTATACGATCTGGTTGATTGACACCCTCTGCTAGCGGCCGATTGGCCTTGAATCTACAGGGGGCGGAATTACAAAATCAGTTCACCAGAGCTGCTTGTGAAATTTTAAATGCCGACAGAATATGCTGTCGGCATTCAGCGATGTCTGTTGGACATGATACGCTACAGCGTATCATGTCGGACAAACATTGATAAATCGGCCCCTATGTATGCTGTTTTGCCATCCAAATAACTTTTTTGACTCTTTTTCCATAAATACCCAAAGCACACATTTTTAATTCCACTTTTCCCCAAGGACCACAAAAACTAATGCAGAGGGCTACATGTTGGCTATCCTATTGGCTATTCCTGAATTAGATAAGTATACAAAGGTGTGACTGTCTATTAGATAAGCTAATATATGGATTCTATACTATATATAAAAAAGCTTTGTCTGTAATATTCTAATGAAAACAGAGGCATTAGTGAAGTTACGTGCACATAAAAAAATGTTTATAAATTGTTACCATATCAATATATTTCTCTTGTACTGTGTATACTTAAAGCTGCTGTTTACCAGGTAAAAAATAACTAAATGGATTACTGTTTCTAATATACTAAAATGGGTTTTATGAGAAGGAGCTTTGTGTACAGCTGTTCTCAGCAGGTTTCTAAGAGACATTCACAAGAGGATAATATCTAGGTGCGCACATTGTTCTCACTAAAATTAATATTGAAACCTGATTGGCTACATATTGTCTGCAATGGGAATGTTTTGTGTTTAAGGTGAATTTACTGCTGATTTGCTAAGTATAGGCAAATTTATGACTCAGACTTGGAGCATTGCTTATTCAGAAAGAAGACTTTCATTTCATTGTATTCACTACATCCCAGCAGGGGGGGAGAGGACTTTATTTTCGACTGGTTACATAAACTAGAAAGGCTGCTGAAGGGTTAACATTTATCTTTTTTTCCCTATGATAATGGTTTCACCTTTATAAAAGGAATAATTGTGTTTTTACAGTGAAGTTTGCCATTTGCTTCATTAATTGTATACATTTTCATGGTGACTTTTTAGGCCTTTTTTATTTTTACATTAATTAAAATGCTTTGAGTGTTAGAAAAGCAGAGATTACTGTAATATTGTACCCTCAAAACGCATATTTAAAAATTATATGTAATAAACACTTTCAGCTAGATTACGAGTCTTGTGTTATGAGTGAAAAAGCTTCATGACGCTGCTTTTTCCCTACCGCTGCTATTACAAGTCTTGCAGGTATAGCTGTACCGCACACTTTTTTGGCCGTCATGCAACGTCAGTACCGCACTTTTTTAAAAGTCCTTTTTCAATGGGACTTCCATAGCGCCGGTATAACGAGTTTTGCCTGGGAGGCCAAAAAGTGAGCGGTACACCCTATACCGTCAAGATTCGTACAGCCATCTAAAGTCAGTAGTTATGAGTTTTATGTTACAAAGCTGTAGCATAAAACTCATAACTAAACTGTCACAAAGTACACTAACACCCATAAACTACCTATTAACCCCTAAACTGAGGCCCTGCTGCATCGCAAACACTATAATAAATTTATTGACCCCTAATCTGCTGCTCCGGACATCACAGCCACTTAAAAAATGTATTAACCCCTATTCCGCCGCTCCCCGACATTGTCGCGACTATAATAAAATTATTAACCCCTAAACCGCCACCCTCCCGCATCAAAAACACTATTTAAATATTATTAACCCCTATTCTGCCGTCCGCTCACTCCGCCTCTATAATAAACCTATTAACCCCTAAACCTAACCCTAACACCCCCTAACTTAAATATAATTAAAATAAAGCTAAATAAAACCTGCTATTAATAACTAAATAATTCCTATTTAAAACTACTTACCTGTAAAATAAACCCTAAGCTAGCTACAATATTACTAATAGTTACATTGTAGTTTTCTTAGGTTTTATTTTTATTTCACAGGTAAGTTTGTATTTATTTTAACTAGGTTGACTAGTTAGTAAATAGTTATTAACTATTTACTAGCTACCTAGTTAAAATAAATACAAAGTTACCTGTAAAATAAAACCTAACCTGCCTTACCCTAACACCTAACATTACAATAAAATTAAATAAATAAAATTAACAAAATACATTTATCTAAATTACAAAAAAATAAACATTAAATTACACAAAATAAAAAAATAAATTATTAAAAATAAAAAAAAACAATTACTAGTTAAAATAAATACAAAGTTACCCCCAATGTCGCCACCGCAACTATACTAAAGTTATTAACCCCATAAACCTCTGGCTCCCACATCACTAACACTAAATAAATATATTAACCCCTAACCTAACCCTAAGTCTAACCCTAACGTAGCCCTAACACCCCATAACTTTATAATAATAATATAATATAATTAAAACAATTCTAAATAAAACTTACTATTAATAACTAAATAATTACTATTTAAAACTAAATACAAACTTACCTGTAAAATAAACCCTAAGCTAGCTACAATATAACTAGTAGTTATATTGTAGCTATCTTAGGTTTTATTTTTATTTCACACCTAGGTTTGTATCTATTTTAACTAGGTAGACTAGTTAGTAAATAGTTATTAACTATTTACTAGATACCTAGTTAAAATAAATACAAAGTTACCTGTAAAATAAAACCTAACCTGAGTTACACTATCACCTAACATTACAATAACATTAAATAAATTAAATTAACAAAATACATTTATCTAAATTAAAAAAAAATTAAACACTAAATTACACAAAATAAAAAAAGAAATTATCAAAAATAAAAACAAATTACTCCTAATCTAATAGCCCTATCAAAATAAAAAAGCCCCCCCAAAATAAAAAAAAACCCTAGCCTACACTAAACTGCCAATGGCCCTTTAAAAGGGCCTTTCTTTCTAATGACACGGTGAGTCCACAGATCATCATAATTACTATTGGGAATATCACTTCTGGCTTGCAGGAGGAGGCAAAGAGCACCACAGCCAAAGCTGTTAAATACCACTCCCCTTACCCACAAACCTCAGTCATTCTCTTTGCTGTAGTGCATGGAGGTGGTAAAATAAGGCGTCTGATTCTTCAATCAAGAGTTTATTATTTTTGCAAACAGAGCAAGTTTGTTTTGTTTTTTTCTTGGGGGTTTAGCTGTATTCCACGTCAGTCTCTTCAGTATAGCTGTGGTGGCTTTTAATTTTTTGGGGAACTTGGGGGGTTTAATCCCCTCTGTGCCTCCCAAGATGTGATGCTGCCCCTGCTTTGATAAAGACTATGTAGGTTTACTTGGTCTTTTGATTTTATTCGCAGGTCCATGTTAGGAAGGGAATCCTTGCAAGCCTGTTAGACTGCCTTGCTGCCTGGCAGTTTGGAGGTAAGTGCTATTTTAGTTTTTTTTTCTGCTGGTTACACAGAAATACGCATTGGCACTTATGGGGGTTACTCCTGCTTGTGTGCAGGTGTCTTTTTGGCAGTTTTTATTATCTGGGCTCTGTGTTAGATTGGGCTCTGTGAGGCTTTACACTTTCTTTTGGAATTTTATTTTGGGCGCACTAGCTGCTGGTTTTCTGTGTCTGCTGCATTTGCGCAGCTTTGTAGCCTGTTAGGTTCTCCCAACGTCGTTTTTTTATGTGTATACATAGTAATGCCGGCTGGCAGGTTGTGTGACACCCACGATGGGCGGAGCTTGGTGTGGCGCTTAGTTTTCGTGCTCTTCCGCTCTGGGGGTTTGTTTTTTGTGCAGCAGCTGGCAGTGTGCTGTGTTTCCTGGGTCTGTGCTGCTGTTTTTCATCTGGGTGAAGTCCGGTTTTCTCTGCATGTACTGTGGTTGTATCCTCTGTCTGGTAGGGGGGTTATTTAGCACCTCAGTTGGGTTGTTAAGTTGCAGAGGTGCTTGTAGGGTTACTTTATCATCTTTATTTTGTTTTTGGCATTAAAAAAATTTGTAACTTTTTTTTTTTTTTAAAGTGACAGTACCGTTTAATTTTTTTCCATTTTTATTTCATTTGTGTGTAATATGGACCAGGAAGACTTGCAAGCTGTGACTTGTAACCTATGTCTAGATGCTAATGTAGATATTCCTATCCCTTTCTGTTCCTCTTTTATAGAGAGGACTATGCAGTACAGGGATAGACTTTTTGATACAGAGCCTTCATTTTCTAAGGAGACTGTTGTTCAGGAGCCTCCTGTTCAAGCTGTAGCTCAGCTTTCTCCCCATTCCACTGTCTCACTCCTCTTCACATGCAGTGCCCTGCGTGTCGTCTCAGGCTAGTTTTTCTTTACAGGATTTGTCTACTCACATATCCTCTGTTATATCTGATACATTGTCTGCTTTTCCTGTGTTACAGGGTAAAACGCAGAAGGACTTCTGACTCTGTTGCAGTTTTATCTAATGTTCCATCTCATAGGACTGAGGAAGAAGATATTTCAGTAGTGTCTGAGGGTGTCTCATTTGACTGAGTCTGAGGTGGTTTCTTTCAGATTTAAGTTGGAGCACCTCTGTTTGTTATTTAGGGAGGTTTTGGCTACTTTTGATGATTCTGATTGAATGGTCATAGTTACTCCCAAGAAGGCTAGTAAGCTTAATAAGTTTTTTAATGTTCCCTCTGTGGCGGAAGTTTTTCCTGTTCCGGATAGGGTTTCAGAGATTATTTCTCGGGAATGGGAGAAGCCTGTAATTCTTTTTTCCCCTTCTCCTATTTTTAGGAAGATGTTTCCTATTGCGGATTCTATTAAGGATTCTTGGCTGACAGTCTCTAAGGTTGAGGGAGCTATTTCCACTTTGGCTAAGAGGACCAGTATTCCTATTGAGGATAGTTGTGCTTTTAAGGATCCCATGGATAAGAAGTTGGAGGCTTTACTTAAGAGGATTTATGTTCACCAGGGGCTCCAATGGCAACCTGTTACGTGTATTGCTACGCTTACCAGGGCGGCTGCATATTGCTTTGATGCATTGTCTGATTCTATTCTTCAGAAGACTTCTCTGGAAGAGATTCAGGATAGAATTAAGGCTTTAAAATTGGCCAATTCTTTTATTGCGGATGCCTCTTTACAGGTTGTCAAGTTGGGAGCAAAGATCTCTGGCTTTGCTGTTTTGGCTTGCAGGGCTTTATGGTTAAAGTCCTGGTCTGCAGATGTATCATCTAAGTCTAAGCTTTTATCAATTCCTTACAAAGGGAAGACTTTGTTTGGGCCTGGTTTGGCTGAAATTATTTCTGATATTACTGGTGGGAAGATACATTCTCTTCCTCAGGATAAGAGAAATAAACAGAAAGGTCGTCAGAGTAATTTTCGTTCCTTTTGCAACTTTGCTGGTAAGTCTTCCTCCAGATTTCAGTCGGACAATATAACGTCCGTGGCTTACATCAGTTATTGGGGGGAACTCGGAGTTCCTTGGTGATGAAGGAGGTAGCCAGGATTATTCAGTGGGCGGAGGCTCACAATTGTTGTCTGTCTGCGATCCACATTCCAGAGGTGGACAATTGGGAAGCGGATTTTCTGAGCAGATAGTCGTTTCATCAGGGAGGTGGGAGCTTCATCCGGAAGTGTTTTCCAGTTTGATTCTCAGGTGGGGTCAACCGGAGTTGGATCTTATGGCATCTCGTCACAATGCCAAGCTTCCGAAGTACCGTTCGAGGTCAAGGGATCCACAAGCGGTTCTAATAGATGCTCTTGCAGTTCCTTGGAAGTTCAGTCTGGCATATGTGTTTCCTCCTTTTGCCCTTCTTCCTCGAGTTATTGCTCGGATCCGTCAGGAGAGGGCGTCAGTAATTCTCATTGCTCCGGCCTGGCCTCGCAGGATCTGGTATGCAGATCTGGTGGAGATGTCATCCTTTCCACCTTGGAGTCTTCCGTTGAGGAAGGACCTTCTACTTCAGGGTCCCTTCCTTCATATAAATCTCGTTTCTCTGAAGCTGACTGCTTGGAGATTGAACGCTTGATTCTATCTAAGCGTGGTTTTTCTGAGTCAGTTATTGAGACTATGATTCAGGCGCGTAAGCCTGTGACTAGAAAGATTTATTACAAGATATGGCATAAATATCTGTATTGGTGTGAATCTAAGGGCTACTCTTGGAGTAGAGTCAGGATTCCTAGGATTTTGTCTTTTCTCCAGGAGGGTCTGGAGAAGGGTTTATCTGCTTTATCTATTTTGTTACATAAACGTCTGGCGGATGTGCCTGATGTTTAGTCTTTTTGCCCTGGTAAAATTAGGCCTATGGTTACGTTTGTAACACCTCCTTGGAGTCTTAATTTAGTTCTGAGAGTTCTTCAACAGGCTCAGTTTGAGCCTATGCATTCTTTGAATATCAAGTTGTTAACCTGGAAGGTTTTGTTTTTGGTTTCTATCTCTTCGGCACGAAGAGTTTCAGACCTTTCTGCTTTGCAATGTAAGTCTCCTTTTCTTGTTTTTCATTCTGATAAGGTAGTACTTCGTACTGCATTAGGTTTTCTTGCCAATGTTGTTTCTGATAAGAATATTAATCAGGAAATTGTTGTTCCTTCTTTGTGTCCTAATCCTTCTTCTCATAAAGAACGTTTGTTGCACAATCTGGATGTAGTTCGTGCATTGAAATATTATTTGCAGGCGACTAAGGATTTTCGCCAGTCTTCTTCTTTATTTGTTGTTTTTTCTGGAAAAGGTCAGAAAGCTACGGCTACCTCTCTTTCGTGTTGGTTGAGGAGTGCTATTCGCTTGGCATATGAGTCTGCTGGTCAGCATCCTCCTGAGAGAATCACGGCTCATTCCACGAGGGCTGTTTCTTCTACTTGGGCTTTCAAGAATGGTGCTTCTATAGATCAGATTTGCAAGGCTGCCACTTGGTCATCTTTACACACTTTTTCTACATTTTACAAATTTGATACTTTTGCTTCTGCTGAGGCTGTTTTTGGGAGAAAGGTTCTTCAAGCAGTGGTGCCTTTTGTTTAGGTTAACTGTCTTGTCCCTCCCTTATCATCTGTGTTCTCTAGCTTGGGTATTGTTTCCCAATAGTAATTATGATGATCCGTGGACTCACTGTGTCATTAGAAAGAAAATGAAATTTATTCTTACCTGATAAATTTGTTTCTTTCTTGACACAGTGAGTCCACGGCCCCGCCCTGAATTTTCAGACAGTTTATTTTTTCATAAACCTCAGGCACCTCTGCACCTTATATTACTCTCCTTTTGCACTGGTCGAATTACTGGGGTTGGTGGGTAAGGGGAGTGGTATTTAACTGCTTTGGCTGTGGTGCTCTTTGCCTCCTCCTGCAGGCCAGGAGTGATATTCCCAATAATGATTATGATGATCCGTGGACTCACTGTGTCAAGAAAGAAACAAATTTATCAGGTAAGAATAAATTTCATTTTTGCGGGGCATTGCCCCAAAGAAATCAGCTCTTTTACCTGTAAAAAAAAATACAAACACCCCCCAACAGTAAAACCCACCACCCACACAACCAAACCCCCCAAATAAAATCCTATCTAAATAAACCTAAGCTCCTCATTGCCCTGAAAAGGGCATTTGGATTGGCATTGCCCCAAAAAGGGCATTTAGCTCTTTTACATTACCCAAAACCTTAAGCTAAAAATAAAACCCACCCAATAAACCCTTAAAAAAACACTAACCCTTGACGATCCACTTACAGAAGTCTTCATCGAAGCCGGCAGAAGTCTTCATCCAAGCGGGCAGAAGTCTTCATCCAGACGGCATCTTCTATCTTCCTCCATCTGGTGCGGAGTGGGTCCATCTTCAAGACATCCGGTGCGGAGCATCCTCTTCTTCTGATGACTGTTGAAGTTTCTCTTTAAATAACGTCATCCAAGATGGCGTCACTTACATTCTGATTGGCTGAGAGAATTCTATCAGCCAATAGGAATTAAGGGGAAAAAATCCTATTGGCTGTTGCAATCAGCCAATAGGATTGAGCTTTCATCCTATTGGCTGATCCAATCAGCCAATAGGATTGAGCTCACATTATATTGGCTATTCCAGTCAGCCAATAGAATGCAAGCTCAATCTTATTAGCTGATTAGATTTCCCAATAGGATGAAAGCTCAATCCTATTGGCTGATTGCAACAACCAATAGGATTTTTCCCCCTTAATTCCTATTGGCTGATAGAATTCTATCAGCCAATCGGAATGTAAGGGACGCCATCTTGGATGACGTCATTTAAAGGTAAACTTCATTCTTCAACAGTCATCGGAAGAAGAGGATGCTTTGTGCCAGATGTCTTGAAGATGGACCTGCTCCGCACCGGATGGATGAAGATAGAAGATGCCGTCTGGATGAAGATAGAAGATGCCGTCTGGATGAAGACTTCTGCCGGCTTCGTCAAGAACTTCTGCTCACTTGGATGAAGACTTCTGCCGTCTGGATGAGGATGGATGTCCGGTCTTCAAAAACTGTAAGTGGATCGTCGAGGGTTAGTGTTAGTTTTTTTTAAGGGTTTATTGGGTGGGTTTTATTTTTAGCTTAGGGTTTTGGGCAATGTAAATGAGCTAAATGCCCTTTTCAGGGCAATGCCCATCCAAATGCCCTTTTCAGGGCAATGGGGAGCTTAGGTTTATTTAGATAGGATTTTATTTGGGGGGTTTGGTTGTGTGGGTGGTGGGTTTTACTGTTGGGGGGTTGTTTGTATTTTTTTTTTTACAGGTAAAAGAGCTGATTTATTTGGGGCAATGCCCCGCAAAAGGCCTTTTTAAGGGCCATTGGCATTTTAGTGTAGGCTAGGTTTTTTTTTTTATTTATTTTTTGGGGGGGATAAGGCTAATAGATTAGGAGTAATTCATTTTTTAATTTTTGATTTCTTTTTTTATTTTGTGTAATTTAGATAAATGTATTTTGTTAATTTAATTTATTTAATTTTATTGAAATGTTAGGTGTTAGTGTAAGGCAGGTTAGGTTTTATTTTACAGGTAACTTTGTATTTATTTTAACTAGGTAGCTAGTAAATAGTTAATAACTATTTACTAACTAGTCTACCTAGTTAAAATAAATACAAACTTAGGTGTGAAATAAAAATAAAACCTAAGATAGCTACAATATAACTATTAGTTATATTGTAGCTAGCTTAGGGTTTATTTTACAGGTAAGCTTGTATTTTGTTTTAAATAGGAATTATTTATTTATTAATAGTAAGTTTTATTTAGAATTATTTTAAGTATGTTATTATTATAAAGATAGGGGGTGTTAGGGTTATGTTAGGGTTAGGGTTAGACTTAGGGTTACATTAGGGGTTAATATATTTATTTAGTGTTAGTGATGTGGGAGGCCAGAGGTTTAGGGGTTAATAAGTTTAGTATAGTGGCGGCGGCGACATTAGGGGCAGCAGATTAGGGGTTAATAAATTTATATAAGTGGCGGCGACATTGGGGGCGGCAGATTAGGGGTTAATAAATTTATGTAGTTGGGGTGGCAGATTAGGGGTTAATAACTGTATGTAGGTGGCGGCGACAACGACATTGGGGCGGCAGATTAGGGGTTAATAAGTGTAATGTAGGTGGCGGTGATGTCCGGGGCTGCAGATTAGGGGTACTCGGGATTTATGTTAGGGGGTTTAAACATACATTTATTTTCCCCATAGACATTAATGGGGCTGCGTTACGGAGCTTTACGCTCCACGATTGCAGGTGTTAGGCTTTTATTTAGCCGGCTCTCCCCATTGATGTCTATGGGGAAATCGTGCACGAGCACGTCAAAACACCACTTGTATTTAGCTGCGGTATGGAGCTCAACGCAACTGTATCGCCCGCAAAAGCCGTTTTTTGCAAAACTGTAATAGCAGCGCTATTAAAGTTGAGCGGTGAAAATAACTTATTAGCTATTAGTTAGTTATTAGCGAGCCAGCCATAACGCAAAACTCGTAATCTGGCTGTTTGTTATTAAATGTCATATTTTTACATAATTTGAAGTTTCAGAAACTGTATAAAAACTTTTCATTTCAATTATTTGGACCAGTGACTAAACCCTTTTTTGAGTTTTTTTTTCTATTTACATTTAAACACTATTGTAGGTAAAATTTCAGTGAGTGACCCACACAAATTATATATGTGAGAAAGCTGCACCAATTTTTTTTTAACTTTTGTTAAGATTTTAGTAAATAATATTCAAAATGGCCAGGTAACTTCTGTTATTACCATGATCACCTTCGTAAATTGTCATCAAGGGTAACCAAATGTGAAATACAAGCTTTTTAAAGTTATGATAGAAACTAGACCTTAATCACAAAACAAACAAAACTTTCCATCGAAAGGGGAGGAGAGTCCACGGCTTCTTTCATTACTATTGGGAATTAAGAACCTGGCCACCAGGAGGAGGCAAAAACACCCCAGCCAAAGGCTTAAATACCTCCCCCACTTCCCTCATCCCCCAGTCATTCTTTGGCTTTCGTCACAGGAGGATGGCAGAGGAGTGCCAGAGTTTTGGAGTAGTCTCTTATGGAGGGTAGTGCTCTTCGCAGTGGGACTGGAGTTTTAAGTAGCCCTGTCAGCCTCTCAGTGAGAGCCTTGGCGAAAGTTAGAGTCCAGAGATGCAGGGAGAGTCTTTCTGCGAAACCATCCCGACTCATATTAACAGCTCCATAAGCAATCAGCATTGATGAGTTTCGCTGCCTGCTTTCTTCACTCAAGTCCATTTCAGGAGCGAGGCTACTAACCTTTCACACTTGAAGGGCAGTGTTCCTGTTCCACGGCGTAGATTCTAGGAAGATTGTTTCATTTTTTATTCATAATGATAACATAGAAGATAGGGTCACAGTGTTGCGCCTTTTTATCTTTACAGAATCAAGGGTTAATATTCCTGGAAGTGGGATTATTGAACAGGGGGGGGTTTATACATGATATTGTTTATTGTGTCATTGCTGGGTTATGTGCAAGATGAGGCTCTGGCAATGTGTGGAACTTTTAGATTACTTGTGGAATCTTGCGCGGCCATTTTTTGGCGCGTTTTTCCCTAGTGCAGGGGCGGTCCTGTCAGGCATTCCATACAACTGGGTGTGGCTATCTATCCTTCCTGTTGATCTGTGGCGCAGGAGACATAGCGGTCCTAGGAGGTGGTGAGTGCCCCGGCCATTGGTGGCATAAAGGTGCCTTTTTAATAAATAAAGTTAGTTTAACCAAGCGCGCAAGCGATGGAGGACTCTGACGCATTGGAAGGCTCTCCTTCCTTAATAAAGTCTCATTCTTGTGTTTATTGTGAGGAAGTTCTGGTAGATCAGCCTGCTCAACTATGATATACATGCCTTGATAAAGTTACAACATCTAAAGGTAAACAGATATCTAGTACTACTGAGACATCTAACTCTGAGGGTTCTTCGTCCTGGGAGGTGCGTTCCCTACATTCATCTCCGACTGCACATGCAGCACCCGGGGTCCAACCGTTACTCCTTCGGGAGAGATTCGTTGGCCGTCAGACTTTGCGGACCAACTGGAATCGGCGGTTTCGAAAGTGATCCATGCCTTACCACGTTCTGCTAAGCGCAAGTGTAGGGTTTATCATAGCGGGCTGGCCAAGGGTTTGTCCTCGCCGATGGGAGATCCGGAGGCTCTATACAAGGATGAGGCCCACTCTGACTCTTCGGAGGAGGCCGCTTCTGGGTAGGAATCCGTGTCATCTAAACCTCCGGCGGAGGAGGAGCCTGGTTAGGATGGAGAATTTGCGCTTTCTGCTACGGCAGGTGTTTGCTACTTTTGAGGTTCCGGAATCTAAGATACCTGCGATTCCTAAGCTTGACAAGGTATACGAGGACAGGGTAGTACCCCAGTCTTTCCCGGTTCCTGTTAAGATGGCTAATATTATTAAGAACGAATGGGAGTGATTAGGTTCTTCCTTTTCCCCTTCTTCTTCTTTTAAAAAACTGTTCCCCGTTCCGGACTCTCAGCTTGAGCTGTGGGGGACCATCCCTAAGGTGGATGGGGCTATCTCTACGCTCGATAAGAGTACGACTATTCCCCTCAAGGATAGTTCTTGTTTAAAGAGCCCATGGATAAAAAGCTGGAAAACATGTTGAGAAAGATGTTTCAGCACACAGGGTTTGTTTTTCAGCCAGCAGCGGCTGTTGCGGTGGTCGTTGAAGCTGCGACATATTGGTGTGAATTCCTGTGTGAAATGGTCGAGGGTGAGACATCAATCGACAAGATATAGGAGAAGATTAAGAAGCTGAGGATCGCCAATTCTTTCATCTGTGATGCCAATACGCAAATTATTTGCCTGAATGCTAAGGTATCAGGTTTTTCTGTGGCTAAAATCTGGGTCGGCGGACATGACCTCTAAGGCGAGGCTGTTGTCCTTGCCTTTTCAAAGAAAGATCCTGTTCAGTCCAGGATTGGATTCGATTATATCCACGGGTATGGGAGGCAAGAAAGCTTTCCTACCACAGGATAAAAGGGCTAAGCCTAAAGGATCTACTTTTTGTCCCTTTCGTGTTGACAAGGCCCAGCGCCAGCAACCCGCCGCTAAAGTGGACCAGTCTAAGGTATCTTGGAAGCCGGCTCAATCTAGGAACAAGTCTAAGCAGAGCAAGAAGCCCGCCGAGACAAAAACCCTGACTGGTGTCCGGATCACGTAGGGGGCAGATTATCTCTGTTCACAGATGCATGGTTGCAGGATGTTCAGGACCCTTGGGTTCTAGAAGTGGTCTCTCAGGGTTACAGGATAGGGTTCAGATCCCATCCGCCTGAGGGCAGATTCCTCCTGTCAAACCTGTCTTCAAGACCAGAGAAGATAGAGGCTTTTCTAGAGTGTGTGAGAGACCTTGCCTCTCTCGGGGTTATCGTACCAGTACACCTAGCAGAGAGGGGTCTAGGGTACTATTCCAACCTTTTTGTGGTTCCAAAGAAGGAGGGCACGTTCCGCCCAATTCTGGACCTAAAGTGTTTAAACAAGTTTCTGAGTGTTCCATCGTTCAAAATGGAAATGATCAGATCTATTCTGCCCTTAGTTCTAAGGGGACAGTTCATTATGACTATAGACTTGAAGGACGCTTACCTTCATGTGACAATCCACAGGGACCACTTCAGTTTCCTAAGTTTTGACTATAGACTTGAAGGATGCTTACCTTCATGTGCCAATCCACAGGGACCACTTCAGGTACCTAAGATTTGCATTTCTGGACCAACACTTCCAGTTTGTGGCCCTTCCCTTTGGTCTGGTTTGGGCTGATTGGATCAGCCAATAGGATGAAAGCTCAATCCCATTGGCTGATTGCAACAGCCAATAGGATTTTCCCCTTTAATTCCTATTGGCTGATAGAAATCTTTCAGCCAATAGGAATGTAAGGGACGCCATCTTGGATGACGTCACTTAAAGGGAACCTTCAGTTTACGTCGGTGACCGTAAGAAGAGGATGCTCCACGCCGGATGTCTTGAAGATGGACCTGCGCCGGATGGATCGAGATAGAAGATGCCGTCTGGATGAAGACTTCTTGCCGCTTGGATTAGGGCTTCACCGGGTGGATGAGGATGGATGTCGGAACTTCGATAACTGGAAAAAAAGTGGATCGTCATGGTTTTTTTTTTAGCTTAGAGTTTGGGCAATGTAAAAGAGCTAAATGCCCTTTTAAGGGCAAATCCCATCCAAATGCCCTTTTCAGGGCAATGGTTAGCTTAGGTTTAGGTTTTTATTTGGGGGGTTTGGGTGGTTGTGTGTTGGGTTTTACTGTTGGGGGGTTGTTTGTATTTTTTATTGCAATGTAAAAGAGCTGTTATCTTTGGGGCAATGCCCCACAAAAGGCCCTTTTAAGGGCCATTGGTAGTTTATTGTAGGCCAGGGTTTTTTTATTTTGGGGGCTTTTTTTATTTTGATAGGGTTATTAGATTAGGATTAATTTGTTTTTATTTTCGTTTTTTTTTTTTTGTAATTTAGTGTTTGTTTTTGTAATTTAGAAAATTTTATTTTAATAATTTAATTTATTTTATTTTATTGTAATGTTAGTTTTTAGTGTAAGGCAGGGTAGATTTTATTTTACAGGTAACTTTGTATTTATTTTAACTAGGTAGTTATTAAATAGTTAATAACTATTTACTAACTAGTCTACCTAGTTAAAATAAATACAAATTTACCTGTGAAATAAAAATAAAACCTAAGATAGATACAATATAACTATCAGTAATATTGTAGCTAAGCTAGCTTAGGTTTTATTTTACAGGTAAGTATGTATTTATTTTTAAATAGGCATTATTAAGGTAATAATTGGAAGGTTTATTTAGCTTTATTTTAATTATATTTAAATTAGGGGGTGTTAGGGTTAGACTTAGGCTTAGGGGTACGTTAGGGTTATGGTTAGGGTTACGTTAGGGTTAGGTTTAGGGGTTAATATATTTATTTAGTGTTAGTGATGTTGGAGGACAGAGGTTTAGGGGTTAATAACTTTTGTATAGTGGTGGCGACATTGAGGGCGGCAGATTAGGAATTAATAAATGTAGGTAGGGGGCGGCGATGTTAGGGGCAGCAGATTAGGGTTTAATAACTGTATGTAGGTGGCGGCGATGTTAAGGACGGCATATTAGGGGTGTTTAGACTCGGGGTTTATGTTAGGGTGTTAGGTTTAAATGTAACTTTTTATTTCTCCATAGACATCAATGGGGCTGCGTTACAGAGCTTTTCTTTCCGTGATCGCAGGTGTTAGGCTTTTTTTTTGCTGGCTCTCCCCATTGATGTCTATGGGGAAATCGTGCACAAGCAAGTCAAAGCAGCGCTTGTTTTAGGTGCGGTATGGAGCTCAATGCAACAATATCGCCCGCACAAGCCTGCTTTTTACAATCTTGTAATAGCAGCGCTATAAGGAGGTGAAATAACGCCGCTTTTGTTGCGGTCGTTAAAATCCCTATATCGCTCAAAACTCGTAATCTAGCTGCATGTGTTTTGTTTTTACATCTTAAAAAAAGATCTGGGCAATTCTCTTTTAAATGAGGGGTCTTAAAGGTCTGTGGCTAGTAAGGGAGCTGAGATTGAGTAGTTTGAACAACCTCCCCCTCTATCCAGCTCCCTTGTCTGCCTGTCGCATTCTGTTCATTGCCCCTTTGATGTCAACACTCACGTTCGGGGTGACATCATTTCATGTAGCTCTGGGAATGCGGCATACTGTTACCATCACTGATTGAGCCTGTAGTGCGGGGAGAATCACTGATCCGATGCTGTGATCTGTGTTTTCCCTTCATGACAAGAATGCGTCTTCATGCACTCAGAGGCAGAGATTTACATAATGACCTGTTCTTGTCACTTACATGGAATCGGTTAAAGAACATTGATCCTTGACAGAGTAAGATTATAACAAATATATTGTCAGTAATGGAACAAATATTTTCTTTATCTTATTTGAAATGTATTTAATACTTTATAAACTATTGGTTTTATGTTGCTAGCAGACAAGTATGTTTTTCAATGACATAAAGGGGCATGAAACCCAACATTTTCTTTCATGATTCAGATAGAGCATACAATTTTAAACAATTTTCCAATTTATATCTATTATCAAATTTGTTTCATTCTCTTCTTATCCTTTGATGAAGGAGCTTTAATGTTCTACTAGGAACTAGATGAACACAATAGGTGAGTCAATGCAAATATGTACAGCCACCAATCAGCAGCTAGCTCCCAGTAGTGCATACCTAGGTAGGCTCCTGGGCCTACCTAGGTATGCTTCTCAAAAAAGGATACCAAGAGAATAAAGCAAATTATATGATAGACGTAAATTGGAAACTTTTTTTAAATTGCATGATCTACCTCAATCATAAAATAAAATATGGTTTTAAGTTCCTAAGTAAGTTAAATAATTCATGTGTGTAGTAAAGAAAACATCCGTGAAACATTCAGATAAATATGTATATGTTGTGGTTATTCCTGGGCTTGCTCATGTGAACGTGTTAAGAAGCAGAACTTATAAAAATAGGAGCTAAACAGATAATAAAATAAAATCACTAACGGCTAGATTTAGAGTTCGGCGGTAGCCGTCAAAACCAGCGTTAGAGGCTCCTAACGCTGGTTTTAGGCTACCGCCGGTATTTGGAGTCAGTGATTAAAGGGTCTAACGCTCACTTTACAGCCGCGACTTTTCCATACCGCAGATCCCCCTACGCCATTTGCGTAGCCTATCTTTTCAATGGGATCTTCCTAACGCCGGTATTTAGAGTCGTTTCTGCAGTGAGCGTTAGAGCTCTAACGACAAGATTCCAGCCGCCTGAAAATAGCAGGAGTTAAGAGCTTTCTGGCTAACGCCGGTTTATAAAGCTCTTAACTACTGTACCCTAAAGTACACTAACACCCATAAACTACCTATGTACCCCTAAACCGAGCTCCCCCCACATCGCCGCCACTCGATTAAAAATTTTAACCCCTAATCTGCCGACCGCCACCTACGTTATACTTATGTACCCCTAATCTGCTGCCCCTAACACCGCCGACCCCTGTATTATATCTATTAACCCCTAACTTGCCCCCCACAACGTCGCCGCAAGCTACTTAAAATAATTAACCCCTAATCTTCCGACCGCAAATCGCCGCCACCTACGTTATCCCTATGTACCCCTAATCTGCTACCCCTAACATCGCCGACCCCTATGTTATATTTATTAACCCCTAATCTGCCCCCCACAACGTCGCCGACACCTACCTACACTTATTAACCCCTAATCTGCCGAGCGGACCTGAGCGCTACTATAATAAAGTTATTAACCCCTAATCCGCCTCACTAACCCTATCATAAATAGTATTAACCCCTAATCTGCCCTCCCTAACATCGCCGACACCTACCTTCAATTATTAACCCCTAATCTGCCGACCGGAGCTCACCGCTATTCTAATAAATGTATTAACCCCTAAAGCTAAGTCTAACCCTAACACTAACACCCCCCTAAGTTAAATATAATTTTTATCTAACGAAATAAATTAACTCTTATTAAATAAATGATTCCTATTTAAAGCTAAATACTTACCTGTAAAATAAATCCTAATATAGCTACAATATAAATTATAATTATATTATAGCTATTTTAGGATTAATATTTATTTTACAGGCAACTTTGTAATTATTTTAACCAGGTACAATAGCTATTAAATAGTTAAGAACTATTTAATAGTTACCTAGTTAAAATAATAACAAATTTACCTGTAAAATAAATCCTAACCTAAGATATAATTAAACCTAACACTACCCTATCAATAAAATAATTAAATAAACTACCTACAATTACCTACAATTAACCTAACACTACACTATCAATAAATTAATTAAACACAATTGCTACAAATAAATAAAATTAAATAAACTATCTAAAGTACAAAAAATAAAAAAGAACTAAGTTACAGAAAATAATAAAATATTTACAAAGATAAGAAAAATATTACAACAATTTTAAACTAATTACACCTACTCTAAGCCCCCTAATAAAATAACAAAGCCCCCCAAAATAAAAAATTCCCTACCCTATTCTAAAATACAAATATTACAAGCTCTTTTACCTTACCAGCCCTGAACAGGGCCCTTTGCGGGGCATGCCCCAAGAATTTCAGCTCTTTTGCCTGTAAAAAAAAACATACAATACCCCCCCCCAACATTACAACCCACCACCCACATACCCCTAATCTAACCCAAACCCCCCTTAAATAAACCTAACACTACCCCCCTGATGATCTTCCTACCTTGTCTTCACCATGCCAGGTTCACCGATCCGTCCTGGCTCCAAGATCTTCATCCAACCCAAGCGGGGGCTAGACATCCACTGAAGAAGTCCAGAAGAGGGTCCAAAGTCTTCCTCCTATCCGGCAAGAAGAGGACATCCGGACCGGCAAACATCTTCTCCAAGCGGCATCTTCTATCTTCTTCCATCCGATGACGACCGGCTCCATCTTGAAGACCTCCAGCGCGGATCCATCCTCTTCTTCCGACGACTAGACGACGAATGACGGTTCCTTTAAGGGACGTCATCCAAGATGGCGTCCCTCGAATTCCGATTGGCTGATAGGATTCTATCAGCCAATCGGAATTAAGGTAGGAATTTTCTGATTGGCTGATGGAATCAGCCAATCAGAATCAAGTTCAATCCGATTGGCTGATCCAATCAGCCAATCAGATTGAGCTCGCATTCTATTGGCTGATCGGAACAGCCAATAGAATGCGAGCTCAATCTGATTGGCTGATTGGATCAGCCAATCGGATTGAACTTGATTCTGATTGGCTGATTCCATCAGCCAATCAGAAAATTCCTACCTTAATTCCGATTGGCTGATAGAATCCTATCAGCCAATCGGAATTCGAGGGACGCCATCTTGGATGACGTCCCTTAAAGGAACCGTCATTCGTCGTCTAGTCGTCGGAAGAAGAGGATGGATCCGCGCTGGAGGTCTTCAAGATGGAGCCGGTCGTCATCGGATGGAAGAAGATAGAAGATGCCGCTTGGAGAAGATGTTTGCCGGTCCGGATGTCCTCTTCTTGCCGGATAGGAGGAAGACTTTGGACCCTCTTCTGGACTTCTTCAGTGGATGTCTAGCCCCCGCTTGGGTTGGATGAAGATCTTGGAGCCAGGACGGATCGGTGAACCTGGCATGGTGAAGACAAGGTAGGAAGATCATCAGGGGGGTAGTGTTAGGTTTATTTAAGGGGGGTTTGGGTTAGATTAGGGGTATGTGGGTGGTGGGTTGTAATGTTGGGGGGGGGTATTGTATGTTTTTTTTTACAGGCAAAAGAGCTGAAATTCTTGGGGCATGCCCCGCAAAGGGCCCTGTTCAGGGCTGGTAAGGTAAAAGAGCTTGTAATATTTGTATTTTAGAATAGGGTAGGGAATTTTTTATTTTGGGGGGCTTTGTTATTTTATTAGGGGGCTTAGAGTAGGTGTAATTAGTTTAAAATTGTTGTAATATTTTTCTTATCTTTGTAAATATTTTATTATTTTCTGTAACTTAGTTCTTTTTTATTTTTTGTACTTTAGATAGTTTATTTAATTTTATTTATTTGTAGCAATTGTGTTTAATTAATTTATTGATAGTGTAGTGTTAGGTTAATTGTAGGTAATTGTAGGTAGTTTATTTAATTATTTTATTGATAGGGTAGTGTTAGGTTTAATTATATCTTAGGTTAGGATTTATTTTACAGGTAAATTTGTTATTATTTTAACTAGGTAACTATTAAATAGTTCTTAACTATTTAATAGCTATTGTACCTGGTTAAAATAATTACAAAGTTGCCTGTAAAATAAATATTAATCCTAAAATAGCTATAATATAATTATAATTTATATTGTAGCTATATTAGGATTTATTTTACAGGTAAGTATTTAGCTTTAAATAGGAATCATTTATTTAATAAGAGTTAATTTATTTCGTTAGATAAAAATTATATTTAACTTAGGGGGGTGTTAGTGTTAGGGTTAGACTTAGCTTTAGGGGTTAATACATTTATTAGAATAGCGGTGAGCTCCGGTCGGCAGATTAGGGGTTAATAATTGAAGGTAGGTGTCGGCGATGTTAGGGAGGGCAGATTAGGGGTTAATACTATTTATGATAGGGTTAGTGAGGCGGATTAGGGGTTAATAACTTTATTATAGTAGCGCTCAGGTCCGCTCGGCAGATTAGGGGTTAATAAGTGTAGGCAGGTGTCGGCGACGTTGTGGGGGGCAGATTAGGGGTTAATAAATATAACATAGGGGTCGGCGATGTTAGGGCAGCAGATTAGGGGTACATAGGGATAACGTAGGTGGCGGCGGTTTACGGAGCGGCAGATTAGGGGTTAAAAGTGTAATGCAGGGGTCAGCGATAGCGGGGGCGGCAGATTAGGAGTTAATAAGTGTAAGGTTAGGGGTGTTTAGACTCGGGGTACATGTTAGGGTGTTAGGTGCAGACGTAGGAAGTGTTTCCCCATAGGAAACAATGGGGCTGCGTTAGGAGCTGAACGCTGCTTTTTTGCAGGTGTTAGGTTTTTTTTCAGCTCAAACAGCCCCATTGTTTCCTATGGGAGAATCGTGCACGAGCACGTTTTTGAGGCTGGCCGCGTCCGTAAGCAACTCTGGTATCGAGAGTTGCATTTGCGGTAAAAATGCTCTACGCTCCTTTTTTGGAGCCTAACGCAGCATTTGTTTGAACTCTCGATACCAGAGTTAAATTTATGGTGCGGCCAGAAAAAAACCCGCGGAGCGTTAACAGCCCTTTTACCGCCGAACTCTAAATCTAGCCGTAACACTAACTCTATTGCCCAAAAAGACAGCAATTGAACCATTATTTAATCAATAAAAAATGGTTATTTTTTTGACCCAAAAGAGATTTCTGAGGCCTAGATTTGGAGTTTGGCGGTAAAAGGGCTGTTAACGCTCCGCGGGTTTTTTTCTGGCCGCACCATAAATTTAACTCTGGTATCGAGAGTTTAATCAAATGCTGCGTTAGGCTCCAAAAAAGGAGCGTAGAGCATTTTTACCGCAAATGCAACTCTCGATACCAGAGTTGCTTACGGACGCGGCCGGCCTCAAAAACGTGCTCGTGCACGATTCTCCCATAGGAAACAATGGGGCTGTTTGAGCTGAAAAAAACCTAACACCTGCAAAAAAGCAGCGTTCAGCTCCTAACGCAGCCCCATTGTTTCCTATGGGGAAACACTTCCTAAGTCTGCACCTAACACTCTAACATGTACCCCGAGTCTAAACACCCCTACCCTTACACTTATTAACCCCTAATCTGCCGCCCCCGCTATCGCTGACCCCTGCATATTTTTTAACCCCTAATCTGCCGCTCCGTAAACCGCCGCAACCTACGTTATCCCTATGTACCCCTAATCTGCTGCCCTAACATCGCCGACCCCTATATTATATTTATTAACCCCTAATCTGCCCCCCTCAACGTCGCCGACACCTGCCTACACTTATTAACTCCTAATCTGCCGAGCGGACCTCACCGCTACTATAATAAATGTATTAACCCCTAAAGCTAAGTCTAACCCTAATACTAACACCCCCCTAAGTTAAATATAATTTACATCTAACGAAATAAATTAACTCTTATTAAATAACTTATTCCTATTTAAAGCTAAATACTTACCTGTAAAATAAATCCTAATATAGCTACAATATAAATTATAATTATATTATAGCTATTTTAGGATTAATATTTATTTTACAGGCAACTTTGTAATTATTTTAACCAGGTACAATAGCTATTAAATAGTTAAGAACTATTTAATAGTTACCTAGTTAAAATAATAACAAATTTACCTGTAAAATAAATCCTAACCTAAGATATAATTAAACCTAACACTACCCTATCAATAAATTAATTAAATAAACTACCTACAATTACCTACAATTAACCTAACACTACACTATCAATAAATTAATTAAACACAATTGCTACAAATAAATACAATTAAATAAACTAGCTAAAGTACAAAAAATAAAAAAGAACTAAGTTACAAAAAATAATAAAATATTTACAAACATAAGAAAAATATTACAACAATTTTAAACTAATTACACCTACTCTAAGCCCCCTAATAAAATAACAAAGCCCCCCAAAATAAAAAATTCCCTACCCTATTCTAAATTAAAAAAGTTACAAGCTCTTTTACCTTACCAGCCCTGAACAGGGCCCTTTGCGGGGCATGCCCCAAGGATTTCAGCTCTTTTGCCTGTAAAAAAAAACATACCATACCCCCCCCAACATTACAACCCACCACCCACATACCCCTAATCTAACCCAAACCCCCCTTAAATAAACCTAACACTAAGCCCCTGAAGATCTTCCTACCTTGTCTTCACCATACCAGGTTCACCGATCCGTCCTGGCTCCAACATCTTCATCCAACCCAAGCGGGGGTTGGCGATCCATCATCCGGTGCTGAAGAGGTCCAGAAGAGGCTCCAAAGTCTTCCTCCTATCCGGCAAGAAGAGGACATCCGGACCGGCAAACATCTTCTCCAAGCGGCATCTTCAATCTTCTTCCATCCGGTGCGGAGCGGGTCCATCTTGAAGCAGGCGACGCGGATCCATCCTCTTCTTCCGTTGTCTCCCGACGAATGACGGTTCCTTTAAGGGACGTCATCCAAGATGGCGTCCCTCGAATTCCGATTGGCTGATAGGATTCTATCAGCCAATCGGAATTAAGGTAGGAATTTTCTGATTGGCTGATGGAATCAGCCAATCAGAATCAAGTTCAATCCGATTGGCTGATCCAATCAGCCAATCAGATTGAGCTCACATTCTATTGGCTGATCGGAACAGCCAATAGAATGCAAGCTCAATCTGATTGGCTGATTGGATCTGCCAATGGGATTGAACTTGATTATGATTGGCTGATTCCATCAGCCAATCAGAAAATTCCTACCTTAATTCCGATTGGCTGATAGAATCCTATCAGCCAATCGGAATTCGAGGGACGCCATCTTGGATGACGTCCCTTAAAGGAACCGTCATTCATCGGGAGACAACGGAAGAAGAGGATGGATCCGCGTCGCCTGCTTCAAGATGGACCCGCTCCGCACCGGATGGAAGAAGATTGAAGATGCGGCTTGGAGAAGATGTTTGCCGGTCCGGATGTCCTCTTCTTGCCGGATAGGAGGAAGACTTTGGAGCCTCTTCTGGACCTCTTCAGCACCGGATGATGGATCGCCAACCCCCGCTTGGGTTGGATGAAGATGTTGGAGCCAGGACGGATCGTGAACCTGGTATGGTGAAGACAAGGTAGGAAGATCTTCAGGGGCTTAGTGTTAGGTTTATTTAAGGGGGGTTTGGGTTAGATTAGGGGTATGTGGGTGGTGGGTTGTAATGTTGGGGGGGGTATGGTATGTTTTTTTTTACAGGCAAAAGAGCTGAAATCCTTGGGGCATGCCCCGCAAAGGGCCCTGTTCAGGGCTGGTAAGGTAAAAGAGCTTGTAACTTTTTTAATTTAGAATAGGGTAGGGAATTTTTTATTTTGGGGGGCTTTGTTATTTTATTAGGGGGCTTAGAGTAGGTGTAATTAGTTTAAAATTGTTGTAATATTTTTCTTATGTTTGTAAATATTTTATTATTTTTTGTAACTTAGTTCTTTTTTATTTTTTGTACTTTAGCTAGTTTATTTAATTGTATTTATTTGTAGCAATTGTGTTTAATTAATTTATTGATAGTGTAGTGTTAGGTTAATTGTAGGTAATTGTAGGTAGTTTATTTAATTAATTTATTGATAGGGTAGTGTTAGGTTTAATTATATCTTAGGTTAGGATTTATTTTACAGGTAAATTTGTTATTATTTTAACTAGGTAACTATTAAATAGTTCTTAACTATTTAATAGCTATTGTACCTGGTTAAAATAATTACAAAGTTGCCTGTAAAATAAATATTAATCCTAAAATAGCTATAATATAATTATAATTTATATTGTAGCTATATTAGGATTTATTTTACAGGTAAGTATTTAGCTTTAAATAGGAATAAGTTATTTAATAAGAGTTAATTTATTTCGTTAGATTTAAATTATATTTAACTTAGGGGGGTGTTAGTGTTAGGGTTAGACTTAGCTTTAGGGGTTAATCAATTTATTAGAATAGCGGTGAGCTCCGGTCGTCAGATTAGGGGTTAATAATTGAAGTTAGGTGTTGGCGATGTTAGGGAGGGCAGATTAGGGGTTAATAAATATAATATAGGGGTCGGCGGTGTTAGGGGTAGCAGATTAGGGGTACATAGGGATAACGTAGGTGGCGGCGCTTTGCGGTCGGAAGATTAGGGGTTAATTATTTTAAGTAGCTGGCGGCGACGTTGTGGGGGGCAGGTTAGGGGTTAATAAATGTAATACAGGGGTCGGCGGGGTTAGGGGCAGCAGATTAGGGGTACATAAGTATAACGTAGGTGGCGGTCGGCAGATTAGGGGTTAAAAATTTTAATCGAGTGGCGGCGGTGTGGGGGGACCTCGGTTTAGGGGTACATAGGTAGTTTATGGGTGTTAGTGTACTTTAGGGTACAGTAGTTAAGAGCTTTATGAACCGGCGTTAGCCAGAAAGCTCTTAACTCCTGCTATTTTCAGGCGGCTGGAATCTTGTCGTTAGAGCTCTAACGCTCACTTCAGAAACGACTCTAAATACCAGCGTTAGAAAGATCCCATTGAAAAGATAGGCTACGCAAATGGCGTAGGGGGATCTGCGGTATGGAAAAGTCGCGGATGAAAAGTGAGCGTTAGACCCTTTAATCACTGACTCCAAATACCAGCGGGCGGCCAAAACCAGCGTTAGGAGCCTCTAACGCTGGTTTTGACGGCTACCGCCGAACTCCAAATCTAGGCCATAGTTTCCAAAATTTTGTAGCTGTGATGTCTTCATAGGCAATTTCTGGCATCCAAAATGGGTTTTCCTAACCACGATCTTCAACCACAACTTTCTGGCTAGATTTTAGCTAGCAACCTTGTGGTCACGATATAGCAGATATAAAGATTCTCTTGGAATCTTTATTTAAAATGCAAGAATGTAAGTTTAGATGCCAGCCCATTTTTTGGTGAACAACCTGGGTTGTCCTTGCTGATTGGTAGATAAATTATAAACAAACAAAAAAAAGCTCAGATGCCTTCTTTTTAAAATAAAGATAGCAAGAGAACAAAGAAAAATTGATAATAGGAGTAAATTAGAAAGTTGCTTAAAATTGCATGTTCTATTTGAATCACAAAAGAAAAAATTTGGGTTCAGTGTCCCTTTAAAAGTTCAACATTCTTCTTTTTTCAATACATTTTAAAGCATAGAAATTGGCAGTAAAAGCAGGTAAACGTCCAGTGATGGTCTCAGTTAGGCTAAGTGCAGCATTAAATATGTGTTTCGGGGCCTTGTTCACTGGCATAATCCATCAAGCTGACCAAAACTAATTTGAAGATCTGATCATTGATTATCACACCTGTGATTGTACATTTTTGGCATCTTTAAAGTAATATACACATATGTAAATACATTTAAAAAAAAACTAAACTAAAGGCATTGCCATATACATTTACAGGGATATATTGTTGTACACACTATCTAAGACTACTTTACAAAAGAAACCTATTATATATTTAAGCTACAATCAAAAAGTTCAAATAGTAACCCCTATAAAAATAAGAGTTTATATATAGTATGGGGTATACTATATGTAATTAGTTTGTATATTTTTTTATTATTATTATTTTATACTGATTACCTAGTTCACTTGTCAGTGTAAATACCTTATTTTGTGTGGTTTATCACAGCTCACAAATAAATGTATTTTCTGATAGTTTATTTTAATAGCTTTGCATTGAACATTTTTAATAGCAAAATATATATTTCCTTCCTAAGATAGGGAGAGTCCATGGCTTCATTCCTTACTGTTGGGAAATACAACACCTGGCCACCAGGAGGAGGCAAACACACCTCAGCCAAAGGCTTAAATATCCCTCCCACTTCCTTATTACTCTAGTCATTCTTTGCCTTTCGTCATGTTAGAATGGCCTAGCTACTGCTCCAAGAATATTTACAAATTTTCTGGGGGCTCTTCTAGCCGTTGCCAGAACTCGGGGTATTGCAGTAGCCCCATACTTGGACGATATTCTGGTGCAAGCACCATCCTTTCATCTTGCGGAAGAATTCTCAGAGTCCCTTCTCAGTCTTCTTTGATCACATGGATGGAAGATAAACTTGGAAAAGAGTTCTCTTATCCCAAGTACCAGGGTAGAATTCCTGGGTATTATAATAGACTCCATATTCATGAGTATATTTCTAACAAGAGACGTTGCAAGCTAACTTCGGCACGTCTTGCCCTCCGGACCTCCTTGAGTCCCTCTGTGGCTCAGTGTATGGAGGTGATTGGTTTCATGGTGTCCTGCATGGACATCATTCCTTTTGCCAGGTTCCATCTCAGACCTTTACAACTGTGCATGCTGAGGCAGTGGAACGACGATCCTTCAGATCTGTCTCAACAGATTGTATTAGACAGCCGGTCGAGAGAATCTCTCTCTTGGTGGCTTTGTCCAGATCATCTGTCCCGAGGGACATGCTTCTTAAGACCATCCTGGGAGATTGTGACTATGGACGCAAGCCTATACAGATGGGGAGCTGTTTGGGGTGCCAGGAGGGCACAGGGGTTGTGGACTCAGGAGGAGTCCTCCCTCCTGATTAATATTTTGAAACTACGGTAATCTTCAAGGCCTTGAAGGCTTGGCCACTTCTGGGTTCGTCCCAGTTTATCAGATTCCAAACAATATAACCTTGGTGGATTACATGAACCATCAGGAGGGAAACAACAAGTTCCTTGGCAATGAAGGATGTATCTCAGATTCTGGAGTGGGCAGAGGCCCATAGCTGTTTACTGTCAGCGATCCACATTCCAGGTGTGGACAACTGGGAGGCGTATTTTCTCAGCAGGCAATCCTTCCATCCAGAGAAATGGTCTCTCCATCCCGAGGTGTTTGCAGAGATATGCAGCAAGTGGGGGACGCCGGAGATAGATTTCATGGCGTCCCGTCTCAATACCAAGCTACCCAGGTACAGGTTGAGGTTGAGGGATCCCCAAGCGGATCTAATAGATGCTCTAGCAGTGCCTTGGAGGTTTAAACTCATATCTTTTTCCTCCATTACCGCTTTTTCCTTGAGTGGTAACCCGCATTAAGCAGGCGCATGTATCAGTAATCCTGATTGCTCTATTGTGGCCGTGAAGGACGAGGTTCACGGATTTAGTGGGGATGTCTTCATCTCCTCCGTGAAAGTTACCTTGTCGCAGAGACCTGCTGATACAAGGTCCATTTGTTCATCAAAATCTAGATTCTCTGGGGCGGAGCTAGCCGCAGACAAGTATGGCCGCAAACTTTTAGAGCTCCCGGACAAGGACATCAGAAAAGAGCACCAAACAATGGAATTAATGCCTTAAAATTCCTACCTAATATAGATGCAGCCTACTGATCACTTCTAGAAGGGAAATAGTGAGGTGTTGGATAGTAATAACTTGGCGTCACTCAACAGGGCCTGCACGGCCTTTAACCAACAGGCCGCATAGTACGGTCCACTAGCAACTTCGCAAGAAAGCTAACATTACGATTCTGAACTACTCCCCACCTCCCCTCTCCTGCCAACTAACACAGAACCCGGTAAATAAGAAATGGAGGACATACTACTCTCACTCCTTAAAGACCTGGGTGACAGAATGGACTATCACTTTACCCAGCTATCGCAGCAGATCCGTGACTCCTGCAGTACACACGATGATAGCTGCTATACTCAAGATGGCGATCTGCGGCCCCTAGTGTTATCGGCTGGACCTTCTGCACATTGTGTCACTAAGGCAACCCAGATCTGGAGACAGGAGGATCCCTTGCTAACCGACAATGGGCACATTGCTCCCACAATAGAGGGAGTGCAGAGGGAAGAGAGCAAGGCTAGGAGTGGCAAGAGCCTGAAGCAGACCGAGATCCAGAGTCAATTACTTACATCGGATGAGAGAGAGCTGCTTCTGAACGTGAGAGGGGTCCCATATGAGTCGCATCGGCTGGATCGCCCACAGTCGGCTCGGCTCCGCAATACCTACACCGCTGTCTTATCAACACAAGCCACGGATGTCCATTTGAGAACAATTGGAATGACTTCAAATTTATGCCCAGCAAGGTACTTTTCTGACACCCCCTATGACCCCAACCTAGCTGCAGTTTACTACTCGGCAGCGCTCCCGATGACACTGAGTGCCTCCTGTCTCGTTGTTGGAGTATGGCCTCTCCTTTCCGCAGCTCTCACTCTTAATACGGAGGCGGTTGCTATTTCCTTTCCAGTATGGGGCACATTTAATGCTTCCAGTGCTGCTTCTAGAAGGGGAATTGGGTAACGTCCCAGTTTCCCCATGCAGCTCCCCACATCACACTGATGATATGCAGGCTCGATACTATGGTGTGTAATGGGGACACTAACTGCAAACACCCGGCTCTATTTGTGATCTTAGCAGCTGTGATTCCCTTGAGACATTTTCACCACTCTGAACACTGCACCCCCTGTTCTATATGTCTCCCGCATAGTATATCCTGTATATTTAGCCCAGGTTTGAATTCTAAAAGACAGTTTGAAGTTGATGTTTTATTATCTTTCTCAAATGCTTATCTTCTGCTCATATGTTAGATAACTCATATAATTTGTGTGTTTGAAGTAACAAGCAACATGTGGAACTGAATGGTGGGCTATACCCTGCATTTCATATATTTTTGGCAGTAGGTAAGCCTACCATCTTTTCAGCTATAGCTCATAGCCACATACATATTCCCATTATTTGAGCTGAGGTTATCACAAACTCACAATACTTAGGCCTGCTGCACCTCATTTAAGAAATCTCACTGGTTGTACATTTTGAACACTGCAGCTGTAAGGTTGTGTGTAATGTATTTTGTTTGCTCTACAAACTGTGGTCCTCATATATTATACACTAGATGATATGCCAATTCTAAGAAATTGCTTTGCTTTATAGTAAAATGTGCCTCTATCCTCTATCTGTTCTTACGTTTGTTTAATGTATTCATTCAGTTTCGATAATGTTACCACCTTCCTCTGCATGCTCCTAGAATTTGGAAGTGACTATATTAGTGTAACATAACCCTATGGTAAATGAGCTCTACTCCAGACTTGATACCATAACTGATTTACTAACCAGTTACAGCTACAAATATTGACAATCTACTCCCCACACTAAGTGTATTATTAGCAGACCATATGTTCCATACCCAACTCATCCACTCTATCTAGTCTCATGATCCAATATAATACCACGCCTATATTTGGTAACGGTACCTCCACAGCCAGAAGTCTATAACTCCCTTGTGGTTCTCTAGTTGCTTATCCACTTTTTCTAATGTAACACAAGACTCTACTATGTATCTAGGGGCTTATCTATATGCTATTAAACAGACCCTGGGACTGATTCTTCCTTTGATTCATCACAAAGTGATTTATAGAGCTCAGGTCCATTTATTATTATGGAAATATAGTATGACAATATCTATGTTATCACTAGATGTCAGCTGAAATCTCTGAATGGGTAGTTTTCTTTAATACTCTTATTTAACACCTGAACATAGCCCTATTCACGACCACGACTAGAAAACTCATTTAGTATAAATAGGATTAATGATATACCATGCCCTTTTCATACTCTTAGTCACTACACCACCCTAACTACTGTTTTCCAGATAGGCTATATTATTGTCTGTAACACCTCTGTAACATTTCTCATACACCCCCTCCTCCTATTCCTTCCTTGCAGATCATTTATCTTTACTCTATGTGATAGTCTAACCTGCTACATAACGTTATTATATAGTACATACAATGAAATAGAGCAAAATACCTTAGCTTTTCTCCCTTAAATATAATTGTAACATCGAAAGACGATATCCCTACCGGTTTTATACCCAACACTTAGTGACTCAATGGTTTCACTTGTTTGGCATCCTAGTTGGCTCCGCCCCCCCTCCTTCCCCCCTTATTTAATCTAGAGCGGCTCTTGCCCGCTGCATCTCCCTTCCCCCATAAACCATAATGCCAATTCCCCACTATTGCCCCATTCATACCTGAATTAATCATTTAATGTTTCTTACCGCAATAGGGGGATCATCAATGTTCTTTTTCACTTCATATTATAAAATCAAGGTTTTGTTACGCATTTTACAGAATTTCTTTGGACATACTGGTTTGATTTACTCTAGACTGTCACTTCCACTTATTGGTTCCTTTTTGTACAATGACATACCCTTTAACAGATGAGTGGAGTAATAGTTTTAAGCCATCCACTATATAGGCATAGTGTTATTACTGTTTCAATTATTTTTATGATATATTATTATGGCACTACCTTTCTACTATAATTATACGCTGAAATTGTGTGTCTAACTATAATTCTGTTCTTACCTACCGATGATTGTGTTTGTAATATTTTCTAAAACCTCAATAAAAAAATTTTTTTTGCAAAAAAAAAATCTAGATTCTCTGAGGGTGACTGCGTGGAGATTGAAGGCTTAGTCTTAGCCAGGAGAGGTTTCTCTGAGAGTGTTATTGATACTCTTATTCAAGCTTGTAAACCAGTTACTCTGCGTATCTGCCACAAGGTGTGGAGGACCTACTTATGCTGGTGTGAAGAGTGTGGTTTTTCCTTGCACAGAGTTAAGGTTGCCAAGATCTTATCTTTTCTCCAGGATGGGCTGGAGAAGGACCTTTCAGCTAGTTACCTGAGGGGACAGATTTCGGTTCTGTCGATCTTATTGCACAAGAGACTGGCTGAACTTCCAGACGTGCAGTCCTTTGTTAAGGCTCTGATTAGGACCTGTGTTTAAATCTGGGGCTCCTCCTTGGAGCCTAAATCTTGTTCTTCGGGCTTTGCAACAGGTTCCGTTTGAGCCTCTGCATTCCGTTGACATTAAATTGTTATCTTGGAAGTTTTTTTTTTTTATTATTGGCTATTGCCTCTGCACGCAGAGTTTCTGAGATCTCTGCTTTGCAATGTGAGCCCACTTATCTGATTTTTCATACAGATAAGGCAGTTTTACGTACTAAATTAGGTTTTCTTCATATGGTTGTGTCAGATCACAACATCAATCAGGAGATTGTGGTTCCTTCCTTGTGTCCTAATCCTTCTTCATCGAAGGAATGCTTACTTCACAATTTGGATGTGGTTCGCGCCTTGAAGTTTTATCTTCAGGTTACTAAGGAGTTTAGACAATCTTCCTCTTTGTTTGTTGTCTATTCAGGCAAGCGTAAGCGGCAGAAGGCTACTTCAACTTCCCTATCTTTTTGGTTAAGGAGTGTCATCCGCTTAGCTTACGAGACAGCGGGACATCGTCCTCCTGAGAGGATAACGGCTCATTACACTAAAGCAGTGGCTTCCTCTTGGGCCTTTAAGAATGAGGCCTCTATGGATCAGATTTGTAAGGCGGCTACCTGGTCCTCCTTACATACTTATTCAAAAGTTTACAAGATTGATGTTTTTTCTTCTGCTGAAGCAGCTTTCGGGAGAAAACAGTTTCATGCTGTTGTGCCCTCAGAGTAGGGTCCGCCTCTTCCTTTTTGTTCCTTCCCGTTAGTCATTCATTGTCCTCTGGAGCTTGGGTATAGTTTTCCCAACAGTAAGGAATGAAGCCGTGGACTCTCCCTATCTTAGGAAGGAAAACATAATTTATGCTTACCAGATAAATTCCTTTCCTTCCAGATAGGGAGAGTCCACGGCCCCCTCCCGTTTTTTCTTGTCTATGGGAGGTCCCCTATTATTTATTTTATTCTTCTGGCACCATTTATACCCTAATGTTTCTCCTACTTTTCCTTGTTCCTCGGAAGAATGACTGGGGGATGAGGGAAGTGGGAGGGATATTTAAGCTTTTGGCTGGGGTGTCTTTGCCTCCTCCTGGTGGCCAGGTGTTGTATTTCCCAACAGTAAGGAATAAAGCCGTGGACTCTCCCTATCCGGAAGGAAAGGAATTTATCTGGTAAGCATAAATTATGTTTGTAACATGTTTAGTTGCTGCTCTTTGATATGCATGATGGAAACATTTTATTTTAATATCACTTTAAAGGGACATGAAATCCAATATTTTTTTTTCATGATTCAGATAAAACATACAGGGCCAGATTACAAGTGGAGCGCTATCTTAACGTGCACACGTAAAGGGCACAATTTGAGGCTGGTTAATGTGACTGCAAGCTTGCAGGTTCACTTTATGCAGAGGTCAGACCTTTATTTTGGGGGCAACTTATTATTTTTAACCAAAGAGGACAGTTTATTAACATAATAGAAAAGTATGAGCATTTAAAAAAAAAACTGCACAAAACAGTTTAAGGGTTTAAAGTGAAAAAACGGCACTTAAAGTGCCTTTACATGGAGGTCAATAGGGGACTGTGTTTTCTCTATAAATATACAGTATATGCTTATTTTGATATACATTTATTAATTGCTGCCCAATGCTGCGTGATTTGCCCACTGGGCTAGGTGGTGGGCTGTGGCTGCTGGCATGAAAACGAGGCTCCCACTGGTGCCTATTAAAGCGCGCTCTCATGAGCGCTTGGCTTTCGGCAATGCGAACGTGACGTGCTTTGTTATTACTGAGTGGAGCGCAAATAATATTGTGCTCCACTCGTAATCTGGCACACGATCTTAAACACCTTTCCAGTTTACTTCTATTATTAAATTTGCTTTATTGTCTTGGTGTCCTTTGTTGAAGCAGCTACAGTGCACTACTGAGAGCTAGCTAAACATTATCAGTTATCCAATGACAAGAGGCATATACCAGATAGCACCCAGTAGTGCATTGCTACTGCCTGAGCCTACCTAGGTATTTTTTTTAACAAAGGACATAGAGTGAACAAAGCAAATTAGATAATAGAAGTAAAATGGAAAGCTGTTTAAAATTGTACGCTCTATTTGAATCATGAAAGTTTATTTTTTATTTAAAGGGACAGTAAACACCTTGTAATTACAAGACATTTCTGTTGTGCTATAGAATAATATATCGGCCAAGTCTAAACATTTTTAAAACAAATTAACATTATTTTACTGCAATTTACTCCATTCACCACTTGCCTTATATGAAGAACCCAATCTGGGCTTAACTAACCACAGTCTTTATATTAGTATAAAGTGAAGTGTTTTGCAGTTGTTGACAGTTAAACCCAGTTAGGTAAATATATGTACCAGGATTAGCCTTAATGCATTTAAAGTTCTGAGAATTAGGGAAACTTCCGGGCGGCGGCCATGACAGGTCGCATGTTTGTTTGCTGCTCCAGACCTCAGCTCTAACCTACAAAGAAACTAATCCTTATCACTGCATCAAGAGCAAATTTCTGTGACATATGCTTCAGTGATGTATACCCACCAGAATAAGGCTATTTCTTTCCAATTTGGAGTAAGTTTCAGCCTTCCGGTGGACTTCAGAGGTTTTGGCCTCCGCACAGACCCCCGGGTGTCGTTATTTGCAGTGTCATCTTGCAAATCACTGCTTTCACCACTCTGAGTACCTGTCTAACAATCCCTACATAGGATTATCATAGAGAATGCTTTAAACATCCTTGAGGCACTTCGATGCTTACTTGCGGATCATCAAGCCGCTTCTGACAAAACTCTACACATGGTGATCAACAGTGGGGACAGCTATATCTCTCTGCTAACTACTCAGCCAGAGTCCACGCAGGCAGAATATGGAGATGGTAGCGCTTTACAACCTCAGCGCCTTATACTTCAGAGAACTCTAAGAAGGACTCTGCATTAGAAATTGGAGAGCCCGTAATAGGAAACACAGAGATTGCGGCTCAACATCCAGAAGGAAAAATTGAAAACGGCATTTTCTTGATGCGCCAAGGAGAGTGCGATTTTGGGGCCGCTAATTCAACCTTATTAGCACTGTATGGGACCAAGACATGCTCGACCGGGAGATCCCTAGATGGTACCTTTCCTAAAGTCCAAGAAGAACCATGGTCGCAAACACACCCTTTCTTATTATTCCCATCACCTCCAAACATCCAGTGTTGTGTTGGCCTGATACGGATTAACAGGGACCGTAGCAAAGCATCTCCCTGGGACATATTGGTTGAAAAAGCGAGGTTTGGTCAAAATAGGTATCGGATGAACTCCTACAGATGCACTATCTGGTTAATGGGTAATAGCTCATACTACTGTCTGTAGAACTGACTACACTTAAAGATCTATTGCCTTGGCTTTCCAAAGTCTGGGTTATACCAAATATGCTTGCTTGTTGCTTTTTTGAAACTCCTAATGATGACTTATAAGTCTGAAGTTTGGGATATTTATCTATCATGTCTGTTTTGGGTATTATTTTATATGGTTATTTTTAAGGTTTTTTTTATATAAGAGTTTGGTACATTTTATTGCCTGATATTAGCTAACTATTTTTTATTTATTTTTTTAAATATTTTTATTGGGTTAATAGACATTTACAGTAATGCACAAAATAGTACTTATAACAGTGTGATACAATTAAAAGAAAAGAAAAACAATGTAGTTTTGTACTAGAAAGGGAACCCACATTTTCTAGTTTAAAGTAGTGTGCATATAAAATAAAGAGTGCTATTAAGGGGACATGTAGGAAAGGGAAATGGAGGGGATGCGCTTAGAAAAGAGGAATGGTATGGGGTTATGGAATATCCTATAGATTAGCTAACTATTTTATCACACATAATACTAAATATGGAGAGCAGCCTTGTGGATTACCATACTACTCTTCTGTACATTTTGAATACTACCCTGTTATTGAAATAGGATAACACGTAGGGCTACAGATATAGTACATACATAAATAATGGTCCTAAAGTTTATTGGTTCCTAACACAAGAACTGTTTCTTCCTTGCCTGAGCATAGGCAAACGACTTGACATCATTACTGTCATGTTCTGTCTCAGGATATTATGTGAGAGCCTCATTGTCTGGAACAGTTGCTTTAAATGAGCCATATAGATTGAAAATATATCAGATTTATTTTAAAATAACAAAATACTTTGATTGAGCAAATACTTGCAGGGTATTTTAAATATATACTATTCAGGTATGTTATGTCCACATACGCCAGGAGTGGAAAGGAACAAACAAGTAAGCAGAGATGCAGATTCAAAAGGTAAAGTCTTTCTCCTGGTAATAACTGCACAAAGCAGGAAACAACCTTGTAAACAGGTAACAGGTTTTAAGGTAAAGTCTTTCTCCTGGTAATAACTGAAGTGCAGGCTTTGCACAAAGCAGGAAACAACCTTGTAAACAGGTAACAGGTTTAAAAGTAAAGTCTTTCTCCTGGTAATAACTGAAGTTTAGGATTTGCACAAAGCAGGAAACAACCTTGTAAACAGGTAACAGGTTTAAAAGTAAAGTCTTTCTCATGGTAATAACTGAAGAGCAGGCTTTGCACAAAGCAGGAAACAACCTTGTAAACAGGTAACAGGTTTAAAAGTAAAGTCTTTCTCCTGGTAATAACTGAAGTTTAGAATTTGCACAAAGCAGGAAACAACTTTGTAAACAGGTAACAGGTTTAAAAGTAAAGTCTTTCTCATGGTAATAACTGAAGAGCAGGAATTGCACAAAGCAGGAAACAACCTTGTAAACAGGTAGCAGGTTTAAAGGTAAAGTCTTTCTCCTGGTAATAACTGAAGTGCAGGATTTGCACAAAGCAGGAAACAACCTTGTAAACAGGTAACAGTTTTAAAGGTAAAGTCTTTCTCCTGGTAATAACTGAAGTGCAGGATTTGCACAAAGCAGGAAACAACCTTGTAAACAGGTAACAGGTTTAAAAGTAAAGTCTTTCTCCTGGTAATAACTGAAGAGCAGGCTTTGCACAAAGCAGGAAACAACCTTGTAAACAGGTAACAGGTTTAAAAGTAAAGTCTTTCTCCTGGTAATAACTGAAGTTTAGGATTTGCACAAAGCAGGAAACAACCTTGTAAACAGGTAACAGGTTTAAAAGTAAAGTCTTTCTCATGGTAATAACTGAAGAGCAGGTATTGCACAAAGCAGGAAACAACCTTGTAAACAGGTAGCAGGTTTAAAGGTAAAGTCTTTCTCCTGGTAATAACTGAAGTTTAGGATTTGCACAAAGCAGGAAACAACCTTGCAAACAGGTGCAAAGGTAAAGTCTTCATCCAAATATGTACTGAAGTACAGGAAACAGGTTCTTGCTTGTGAAGACAATATGCAGCCTAACAGCCAGCCTTAAATAGGGAGGTTTTGTACAGGATTAGTTCTGAGTAAATCCAAAATTGAGAGCACCTGTCTTTTGCACAGGTGTAAATACAAGTAAGACAAGTACTCATTTCACAGATCTTTAAAGTGGCATGCTATTGCATTTGAAACTCCTAAACTGCTAGAACTGGCTGTGGCTCAACTTACAAGCAGAGTAATAAACACAGAGCGGTTCAAATCCCTGCACAGCCCTTTGGAGCAGAATGCCTCCCAGACCTTTTCTTTTTAGTCTGGAGGCTTGATTTGTGACATGTACTTGCTTCCTTGTAACTGCTAGGTAGGTATGGTCTACAATTATTGTAAATGAAATACACAGCTGTACAATATCACTATACCACTATACTAGTTTTTAATGTTTTCTGTGGATTTTAAATCCTACTGAACTCGCTCACCCTGCTGTCTAGATCAGGGTTAGGCTGTCGGAGGCCGAGGCAGTCAGACCTATTTAACATGGAAATTTTCCTTGCTATGACAGCAAGTCACTATTGTTGGGATCTCATTATTATTCATATACTATGTTATACACACAGTCCTTACAAAGATTGTCAGAGTGGTTATCATCACATTAGCATGACTTGAATCCATATTCAGACCCTTGGTATAATTGCATTGATCTAGAGAAGCTACTAAAAGTCATATAGTTACATATTGCTATTTCATCATAATATGCCTTACTTATTAGTGCTGATCCCTACTCCAGTTATTAGTCAGCATTAGTCAGGCTACAGAAAACATGTTTTGAAGTCTCAAAACATGTTTTCTATAGCCTGACTTAAACTTTGTTTAAGTTTATATCTTAATTATAAGTGGATAGCCCACCCCACACCTATAGTCTTTATGATCCTCTCAATAAGTTTTAATATAAGTAGACACTCCTCTGCTATTATACCCTAACTCCAAATAACAGACATGCAAATTAAGATGTTCTTCATGGATATTATACATGTTCACTGAGCCTAACGGTTATATCAGCTTGTTATTTCAAATAGGGAACAGATCTTCCAGTTTTATAACAGGTCTCAATGCAGTTTGCTCAGTTTTTCTTTACTTCCTACTCTGTCCCCATCCCATTTTAAATATAGGGTCTGAGGGCCCATGAGCCACAGAATCTTGGATTAATGGGGTACACTGCTAACCACTGAATGAGTCATATCACCAACTTGATCCTAGATAATCGTTTTTCTTTCTTATTGTAACCCTACATCGATGCTTAATACCTAAGTGTGAATGTCTCCAATCCTTAAAGTGAAGGTAAACTTTGATGAATGAAAGCCTGTTTTTTTAAAATACTATTAAAAAAGGAGCACTTTCATTCATCAAAGTTTAGAAAGCAGCCGTTTTGTTTATAAACTTACCTTTTCTTCTCTTCACAGCCAGAGCAGCTTCCCCCGCTTGGAGATCCTCTCTTCACACGTCAGCAATGACTAATCTGGTTTCCTCCAATCACGGCTTTCCCCCCAGAAGAATCATTGCCTGAGGTCATGCCGTGATTGGAGGAAGCCAGATTAGTCATTGCTGACGTGTGAAGAGAAGATCTCCGTGCAGGGGTGAAGAGAAGAAAGGTAAGTTTTTAAACAAAACCGCTGCTTTCTAAACTTTGATGAATGAAAGTGCCCCTGTTTTTAATAGTATTTTTTAAAACTTTCATTCATCAAAGTTGACCTTCACTTTAAGTTTTGTGCTGAACCAGAGTGGTTCAAAAAGCTTACTCTCTAAGCTAATATATATATCTCATTCCTAGTTTTACTTTTTATATATCTTATAAAACAATAAACCAAGGTTCACTATTTGGGACCCAAGAGTGGCCCCTATTGTCCATGGCAGTCTTCTATAGCTTTGTTTCTATTCTGCGAAGTCCAAAGCGGCCTCATTTGTTATTTAGAAGGCTTACCGTTTAACCAGCAAATATGATGTTCACTATTAGTCCTAATCAATGCTCTATAATTTTGATGAGTTTTTTTTTAATCAATTATGTTTTGTATTGATTGTATTGAAATACATTGCTTGTATGCGGTGAATTAAACTTCAATAAATATTATTTTTTTTAAAAAGTTCTGAGAATTTGGAAATCCTCAATTTTCAGAGCTAAATTACATAGGGGCAAAATAAATAGTGAAAGTATATTACAAAGTTGTTTCAATATGTATATGTAAACAATATATATAAAAATCTCATGGTGTTTACTGTACCTTTAAGGGCTGAAGGTTGTGCCCGTGAATTGCAGTCAGAATCAGGTAACTTACTGTATAAATACTGTACAAATAGATACAAAGTGTTAGGCATTAAGTTGACTTCACAATTTTTTTTTCTTTCTAGGTAAATACTTGGACCCCAATCTCCAATATGCTGAGCCGTCGAAGCAGTGCTGGAGTGGCAGTGCTGGAGGGAATGCTCTATGTAGCTGGAGGCAATGATGGGACCAGCTGTCTGAACTCTGTTGAGAGATATAACCCAAAGGCAAACACATGGGAAAGTGTAGCACCAATGAATATAAGAAGGTGAGGCAGACTTTAGACAAGGCAGACAAGCCACCATTTTATTTTAAAGGGTGAATGGTATCATGTCTTTCAAAAGTTGAAGAAAAAAAGAAATTATCATCCAACAAAAACAAACTATCTTATCATCTAAAAACCATGCAGTATATATGTACAGGGAGTGCAGAATTATTAGGCAAGTTGTATTTTTGAGGATTAATTGTATTATTGAACAACAACCATGTTCTCAATGAACCCAAACAACTCATTAATATCAAAGCTGAATAGTTTTGGAAGTAGTTTTTAGTTTGTTTTTAGTTATAGCTATTTTAGGGGGATATCTGTGTGTGCAGGTGACTATTACTGTGCATAATTATTAGGCAACTTAACAAAAAACAAATATATACCCATTTCAATTATTTATTTTTACCAGTGAAACCAATATAACATCTCAACATTCACAAATATACATTTCTGACATTTAAAAACAAATCAGTGACCAATATAGCCACCTTTCTTTGCAAGGACACTCAAAAGCCTGCCATCCATGGATTCTGTCAGTGTTTTGATCTGTTCACCATCAACATTGCGTGCAGCAGCAACCACAGCCTCCCAGACACTGTTCAGAGAGGTGTACTGTTTTCCCTCCTTGTAAATCTCACATTTGATGATGGACCACAGGTTCTCAATGGGGTTCAGATCAGGTGAACAAGGAGGCCATGTCATTAGATTTTCTTCTTTTATACCCTTTCTTGCCAGCCACGCTGTGGAGTACATGGACGCGTGTGATGGAGCATTGTCCTGCATGAAAATCATGTTTTTCTTGAAGGATGCAGACTTCTTCCTGTACCACTGCTTGAAGAAGGTGTCTTCCAGAAACTGGCAGTAGGACTGAGAGTTGAGCTTGACTCCATCCTCAACCCGAAAAGGCCCCACAAGCTCATCTTTGATGATACCAGCCCAAACCAGTACTCCACCTCCACCTTGCTGGCGTCTGAGTCGGACTGGAGCTCTCTGCCCTTTACCAATCCAGCCACGGGCCCATCCATCTGGCCCATCAAGACTCACTCTCATTTCATCAGTCCATAAAACCTTAGAAAAATCAGTCTTGAGATATTTCTTGGCCCAGTCTTGACGTTTCAGCTTGTGTGTCTTGTTCAGTGGTGGTTGTCTTTCAGCCTTTCTTACCTTGGCCATGTCTCTGAGTATTGCACACCTTATGCTTTTGGGCACTCCAGTGATGTTGCAGCTCTGAAATATGGCCAAACTGGTGGCAAGTGGCATCTTGGCAGCTGCACGCTTGACTTTTCTCAGTTCATGGGCAGTTATTTTGCGCCTTGGTTTTTCCACACGCTTCTTGGACCCTGTTGACTATTTTGAATGAAACGCTTGATTGTTCGATGATCACGCTTCAGAAACTTTGCAATTTTAAGAGTGCTGCATCCCTCTGCAAGATATCTCACTATTTTTGACTTTTCTGAGCCTGTCAAATCCTTCTTTTGACCCATTTTGCCAAAGGAAAGGAAGTTGCCTAATAATTATGCACACCTGATATAGGGTGTTGATGTCATTAGACCACACCCCTTCTCATTACAGAGATGCACATCACCTAATATGCTTAATTGGTAGTAGGCTTTCAAGCCTATACAGCTTGGAGTAAGACAACATGCATAAAGAGGATGATGTGGTCAAAATACTCATTTGCCTAATAATTCTGCACTCCCTGTATTATGGAGATCATAACGCTTTACAAAAAAAACATTTTTTTTTCATAGCAGTTCTCTTAGCTTTTGTTAACTAAAAATATATAATACTAAATTACTCCAGCACTTTAGCAATAATTTCTCAGATGTTTTCAATAGTACACTAGGGGGTCGCTCGCAAGCTATCGCCTGAGGCCTTTTCTGCTCTTTCTCTGGCAAAAGGCCTCTTTTCATTGCAATCACAATAGCGTATTTTCAGCTATTTCTCACACCAGTATTCACCTTTTCAAGACCAGTTTTCCCTTTTCATATTCAAGACACTTGATAAAGCCCGAAAAGGGCCTTTTGCACATTGTTGCAAGTATTCCAAGATTGTTTGGAATCATTTTATTATGTTGCATATGTGCAAGACACTCTGAAATGGCCAAGAGTCCTAAAAAAAACTCCCACCTCACTCGTACATCAGTCAGTTTTTTCTTTGCTTCCACTGGAGCAAGGTGAAGAATGGAGGTTCTCCAGATGTTTTTCTGTGAGAGGGGCCCTTAGACCGATTTGAGGCCCATTTTGCTCTCAGAGAGCTACTGCTTGGACAGAGGGAAGTTTATGGAGTATTGGGTAGTGCCACAGTTACACCCAGTGGGAGTTAGTCACGGGCCTGCCACAAATATCATAGGGACTGGTCCCTAGCCTCCTCCCGTTGGATCATGGTTAAACTCCACATACACAGATCCTCTGCTGTCACGCATACAGCACTGGATTGGCTGTCTACTAGAAGGTGTATTTGCATAAGACATTCTGAAATGGCCACAGGAGACATTTTAGAGGTGTGTTTGCATATGTGGTATCGATCCATTAAAACTCTAGTCATTGCCATTGTATAGGTTGTCTGCAGTGGGAGGGGTACAAATTTAAATTTGTATTGTGAACTGCTGGTGCAATGCCGCACCCTGCAGATTTGTGGCCAATCGGCTGCTAGCAGGGGGTGTCAATCAACCCGATCGTATTCGATCGGGTTGATTTCTGTCGATTTCTGTCCGCCGCCTCAGAGCAGATGGACAGGTTATGAAGCCGCTGCTTCATAAATTCTGTTTCCGGCGAGCCGAGCTTGATAAATATGCCCTTAAATGTTTCTTACACTTAAGTTGCATCAGTTTCATTAATAGTTCAGTGTGAGGAAACTATGTAGAGTTATGGCCACAAGAGGCAAACTGTGTGTGTGCCTTGTGGGAGTAGAGAGAAGCGTTTTTGCCTTACCGCAACTCTCCATTCCGCACATAAAAAATGGCTTTTGAGTGTGGAATTGACAGATTAGGATAGTCTCTTACGGAGGGTAGTACTCTTCGAAATGGGACTGGAGTTTTAAGTAGTTCTGTCGGCCTCTCAGTGAGAGCATGGATGAATGTTAGAGTCCGGTGATGCAGGGAGAGTCTTTCTGCAAACCTATCCCGACTCATGTTAACAGCTCCGTAGCAATCAGCGTTGACGTGTTTCGCTGCCTGCTTTCTTCACTCAAGTCCATGTCAGAAGCGAGGCTACTATCTGTCACACTTGAAGGGCCGTGTTCCTGTTCCACGGCGTAGATTCCGGTGATTGTTTCATTTTACTTTGATGTGTTAATGTAATGTAAACAAAGAAGTCAGGGTCTCAGTGGGACTCCTTTATCTTTATGGAATCAAGGGCTAATATCTCCTGAGGGGGGTTATTGAACAGGGGGGACTTAATCATGTTTGTTATGTGATTCTATCTGCTAATGTGTAGTGACGCTTGGGCTTGTGGCTATATCGGAACATAACAGCCTTTTTTGTCAGGCTGTGCGGCTCTTGTGGCCTTGGCGCGCTTTTCTCTAGCCTGCACGGTGTACCTTGTGACTAGGCATGGTAACGTTCTGCACTCCATTTCCATATTCCTGACCACGTGGCAACGGAGAGAGTCCTTTTCGATAGTTGTCTGGGTTACAGGAGGTGGTGAGTGCCCCAGCCATTGGGGGTGTAAGGTGTCGTTTATATATATTTTTTTCTTTCTTCTATCCATAATTTCTATCCAAGTTATGGAGGATTCTGATTTTTTGGAGACGGATGTCTCTGATTCAGATTCTACTTCTTGCGAAGTGTATGAGATGGCCCAGGTAATCCATGCCCATCAGTTATGTTCCGAATGCCGCTTTAGAGTGCTCTCTTCTCCCGCAACAGGGAACTTAGAGTACGCCGAGCCATCCGTCCCTGGGGATACCACATCCCGTGAGGCGCGTGCCTTAGAACCTTCCTTAGCTATGCAAGCAGGTGTCTCTAATGCCGTTACCCCTTCTCTGGAAGGCAGCTTGTTTCCTCCAGAGGTTACAGCACGGTTCCGCATGGCTATATTTATGGCATTGGCGCATTTACATCTTCCTGAGAGGGATGTTTTAATGAGATACTGTCCGTGTTCTGTTAACCAGGGCTCGTCAGGCTTGAGATCGTCTTGGTCAATTCAGTCATCTGGGGAAGTGGTTTCCTCTGAAGCTTCAGGGGCCCAACCCTTGGGGTCGTGGTCATCAGGTGCCCTGGTGGAGGTTAGTCTTGCTTTTCGTTATAGACTGGTGCGTCTTTGTGTCCTACTGCGGCATGTTTTGGCGGTGCTGGAGGATCCCAATCCTGATGGGTTGAGGGATCCTCGTCTTCTGTTCCAAACGGCAAGCTGGGTTAGACATGGGGGGATGAAGTTAATCTCCTTGTTGTCTCCAATTTACTTTCTTTTTGGGGTATCTTATTCCAGTTCTGAGCTTCGGGAGAATGGGGTATCTGATTGGCTGGTCCTGTTAGTGTGCCCATTCTTGTGGTGCGTTCACCTGCGGGTGCTGCCCTCTTTTTCTTTGATCTGGTTAGGATGTATTTTATTTCCTTTTGAGAAGCTCATGTCAGTTATAATTTTTCCGTTGGGAAACATTTCTTCTCTGGAATTTGATACTAGCGATTTTGTGGTCGCTTGGGAACTTCCGCGGAAGTTGCATATTAAGGGTTAGTACTTTGTTATGTCTATAGTTCCTTTTGTCGATTCCTATTGGGGCTTCAATTTTTCTGTGGCCTGGCTCAGTTCTGAGTGCCCTATGTAGCAGGCTGGTCCTGGTTGGGCGCCATTTTCTGTTCCTTAAGGTCTATTTCATCCACGTGGTGCCGGTATACTGGCTGTCCTGGTTGGGTGGTGAGTTGCTCTCTCGGATGAGGAATTCGTTATACTCTGGTTTCTCTTCAGATCGAATACAGTTTGACTTTATTAAAGATTTCCGTGGAGAGGTTCATCAATGAGTCTTCAAAGGTTTTTTGAAGCTCTGCCCCTTGCAGGGCTAAATCATGGTAGAGGAGGCCTTTTCGTTCCTAGACGTCAGGCTGGGTCTCGCTTCTTTTTTTGGGTGGGGCATCAGATGGATTGTACTCAGTCCTCATTGTCCTGTTCCTGATTATTGGCGGGGTTCCAGAAGCGGATCCTGCTAAAGAATTACTCTGGGAGTTCCGGAGGTCCTTTGGTCTCGGAGCTAGGGTTCTCCATTCCCAATGGGACGGGAGGTTTAGATGACTCCTTGGACATCTGGGGTACCAGGTTGGGGCAATTTTTATCTCCTCTATGGTATTCTTATTGGATGTATTTTTGAGGCCTTGATGATGGTTACTCTTCCTTAAAGGGGTCGCAATGTCTTAGGCTTATTTTTTTCCCCTTCTTGGGGCTGGTTGGGGGGTCATCTGTTCTGGGAGTTCGGGCATTTATGGCCTTTTTCTTCCTCCAACTGTTTCTTGTCTGCTCCCGTGTTTTTGGGGCTCTGGAGAATGTGTTTGTCTCAGTTTTTCCTGGAGCTGCCCTTACTTAAGGTATCTCGGTTTTATCTGTCGCTCGACAGGAATTGTGAGGCTCGTCCATTGTTAATTCCTTGAGCTTTGGGGGTTTCCGGGAGGTTGATCCTGATGGGATTGTTTGGAGACTATTTTATCTTCTCAAGCTGGATTATCTAGTTTTGAGCTCTAACTTTGTTGTCCCTCGAGCCTTTAGGAGATATGCTCTCTGTCTCTGGGATGCTTAGCGATCGTCCAGTGTCCAAGGGCCTTTGGATGTGGCTGTGGTTGCATCTCCTTGGGTGCAGGTTCTCCGTATGAGGTATCCCTATGGTTCCTCTGGGGTTACTACCTTGTAGCCAGCTCAGGTTTCCGGATGTCCGTTTTTTCCAGACATATTCTTGTCTTGGATAGCTGATCGCATCTCTTCCGGTTCTGAGACTTACACTTGCCCTTTCAGGGGTTTTTGTTTTTCTCTTATCAGAGACTTGGAAATAGCCTAATGGGTCTAGCTGACTAGCAAGCGGGAGATTGCAGTCGCAATCTGTTGCAATTATTGCACCTTAAAAGCGTGCTTGATGGCTATTTGTTTTTCTACTGGGCCGACTGTTGCAGCCGGATGGTTCCTCTACAATCAGTATTGCCTTTGCCATCTGCTGCTGCACTCTCCATGCCTGTGGGCGGGTAAGCAGTTATATTTGGTTTCTCCTCGACTTAGAGAGATTGAGGCATACCACAGTATCCACCTAGTGCCCCGGAGGTCTTCCTCTGTTCAGTGGGGTCTGCCCTGCGTGCAGGATGTCATGAAGGGTTGGATTCTGGTATTGTGACGTCACTGTTGCTTCTGTGTAGTCTCTTTTTTTGTCTGGGAGTGTCCCTTTTTTTAGGGTATGGATCTGTGCCTGGGGCCTGGAGCCCGATCTCGTCCTTCTGTTTCTGGTGAAGCAGTTGTTTTTGTCAGGTGTTTGGGTAATTTCAGGCTGTGGTGCTCTCTGAATGGGCAGCCTCGTCTACCCGCCCTTTTTTTGCATTCAGTGTCCTCTATAGCTTGGGTATTGTTTTCCCAAAAGTAATCAATGCAGCCGTGGACTCTCCCCATTTAAGAAGAAAAACTTTATATGCTTACCTGATAACTTTCTTTTCTTCTGACGGGGATAGTCCACAGCTCCCCACCCACGTTTTTATATGGGGCGGCCGTTTATTTGTTTTTTATTCTTCTGGCACCTTTTTTCACCCTGATATTTCTCCTACTGTTCCTTGTTCCCTTGGCAGAATGACGGGGGGATGAGGGAAGTGGGGAGGTATTTAAGCCTTTGGATGGGGTGTCTTTGCCTCCTCCTGGTGGCCAGGTTCTGAATTCCCAGAAGTAATGAATGCAGCTGTGAACTCTCCCCGTCAGAAGAAAATTATAAGGTAAGCATAATTTAAGTTATTAACCCCTAAACCGCCATCCCCCGCATAGCAAATACTTTTTCAAACGTATTAACCCCGCTTCCCACCCACATCGCCAACACTAAAGTATTAACCCCCCACATCGCCAACACTAAATAAACATATTAACCCCTAAACCGCCAAGCACCCACATCGCAAATACTAAAATAAACCTATTAACCCCTAAATCACCAGCCGCCCACATTGCAACACACTAAATTAAACTTTTAACCCCTAAACCTAACACCTCCTAACTTTAAATTAAAGTTACAATATAACTACTTTTAAATAAAAAAAAAAACTTACTAAACTATAAATAAATAAACTATAAATAAACCTAATATAACTATTTTAAAAAACTAAAATAAACGAAAAATAAAAAACCTAAGTTACAAAATTAAAAAGTCCTAACACTACAAAAAAATTAAACAAAAACTAACATTACACAGAAAAAAACACTAACATTACGAAAAATAAAAAAAATCTAAGATTACAAAAAATTATAAACAAAATTAGCCAAAATAATAAAAATTAAACCTAATCTAATACCCCTATAAAACCAAAAAAGCCACTCCAAAATAAAAACACTCCAAAATATCACTAAACAGTAAACTACCATAGCCCTTAAAAGGGTCTTTTGTAGGTCATTGCCCTAAAGCCTTTAGAGGCAATGGGTATCTTAGGTTTTTTTAGATTTAGGTTTTTTTATTTTGGGGGGTTGGTTGGGTGGGGGGTTTTACTGTTAGGGGGTACTTTGTCATTTTTTTATGTAAAAGAACTGATTGCTTCCCTACAAAAAGCCCTTTTATAGTTGTTAGATCAGGCGGTGTTTTTATTTTGGGGTGGCTTTTTTGTTTTTAATGGGGGTATAAGATTAAGAGGTTTATTTATAGTTTAAGCTTATTTTTTTTTTAATTTCACAGGTAAGTTTTTTATTTTTATTTAAAGGTAGTTATATTGTAACTTTAATTTAAATTTAGGGGGTGTTAGGTTTAGGGGTAAATAGTTTAATTTAGTGTGTTGCGATGTGGGGGGGGCGGCGGTTTAAGGGTTAATAGATTTAATTTAGTACTTGCGATGTGGGGAGCCGGTGTTTTAGGGGTTAATATGTTAATTTAGTGTGTTGCAATGTGGGGGCCCGGCAGTTTATGTGATGTGCGGGGTCGGCGGTTATGGGGTTAATACGTTTTTTGTAGTGTTGGTGATGGGGGGGTCGGCGCTTTAGGAGTTAATAACTTTAGGAGTTAATAACTTTATTTAGGTGTTAGCAATGCGGGTGGACGGCGGATTGGGGGTTAATAATTTTAATTTGTGTCGGCAAAGTCGGGAGGCGGCGGATTAGGGGTATTTAGACTAGGGGTTTGTTAGGGTGTAACTTTCTTGTCCCCATAGACATCAATGGGGATTGCGTTATAGCGATCCCCATTCTGCAATCGCAGGTGTTATTTTTTTTTTCTAACACTTTCTCTCCATTGATGTCTATGGGGGAAAACGTGCACGAACACGTCAAGTCAGGCCTTGGCTTTTGTGCGGTATGGAGCTTAACACAACATACCGCACAACAAAAGAAGGTTTTTCTGTAACTTGTAATGACAGCGCTATGGAAAGTGAAATACCACAACATTTTTAGCATTATTTACGCACCGGGTTTAGCACACAACTTGTAATTTAGGTTTATGTTTGTGAGTACAATATTATTTTACAATAAATTTGTCATTAAAGATCTTACACTATCTTGGCTGTTTTCCTTTGCGCTCTAGATCTGTTGGATTGTGTCAAACTTACCAATAGTTATTTAATTCCTTACACCAGGATCACTTATTTCCTTGGAGTTTTTCTGGGCTCATCTCTCTCATCTTACCTCTGCTTAAAATCCCATTGTCTTGCATATATTTTCTGCCAACGGAAGAGATCAGAGACATTTGCCTCATGAAAGTATCCATAGAGGCAGTTCCCATTGCTCTTTTTCACATTCTTTCCTTTCTACTGTACTTTCTCACAATCTTAAAGATCGTTCCCAGGGCATCAAATTGCCCTTCCTAATCCATGCTTCTTTCTCATGGTGATGATGTATGTCCTGTATAGATGTTGACCTTATACAGCATAACTGGGTAATGCTCATGGTCACCCTGTGGAGTGTAAATTCTCACCAAAGACATCAGTCTGCTTTTTGTGACCGTTGTATTTTTTACAGCATACCAGTTTGAAGGCTTCTTAGCATCATGGCATTCCTTAGGAATTCCACTCATAGTTTCTCAGAACAAAACATGTATATATTGAACACTTTGAAGTTCTCTCATTTACCTGCTGCTAGCCAATGTTCCATGATGTTCTCACTTGGCCGTTCCAGCTATCAGTACCTGTTGAGTCATTCTTACTGCTTGCTCATTATATCAGACAGCCCTACATCCCTTTTTACGACAACTGTGTGTCATTTCTATATACTTTTTCTTATCCAACTTTCACACCATTCTGCCTTTTGTGCCTGTCAGCTGTCCCAGTCATAGTCTGTGTCTTTCTTCTGATATTAGTCTTATTAGACTCTGCTTGCCAATATCATCTATTTTTCTAGACATGTTGAGATTCTAGCTTTATCCACCTTTTGCCACAATTCAGTTCCTTGCCTCATTCAGCCTATGGTTTGCTGTTTTTTTGGACTACTGCACTTGTCTGTGCTTATTTTTTTTTCAGTAAAGTATTTACAACTATTCTTTTCTTCTTAAATGGAAAGAGTCCACAGCTGCATTCATTACTTTTGGGAAATAAGAACCTGGCCACCAGGAGGAGGCAAAGACACCCCAGCCAAAGGCTTAAATACTCCTCCCACTCCCCTCATCCCCCAGTCATTCTTTGCCTTTCGTCCCAGGAGGCTAGCAGAGAAATGTCAGAATTTATTTTGTCTCTTATGGAGGGTAGTACTCTTCAACATGTGACTGGAGTTGTAAGTAATCTTATCAGTCTCTTAGTGAGGGCTTGGATGAAAGTTAGAGTCTGGAGATGCAGGGAGAGTCTTTCTGCGATATCATCCCGACTCATGTTAACATCTCCTCAAGCAATAAGCGTTGTCGAACTTCGCTCTGCTGCCTGCTTTCTTCTCTCAAGTCCATGGCGGAGGCGATGCTTCTATCCGTCACACTTGAAGGGCCGTGTTCCTGTTCCACGGCGTTGATTCTGGTAAGATTGTTTCTTTTTACTTTATTCGTGAATGTACTGTAATTCAGATGTTTTCCCAAGAGGCTACCACCTTGCGGGTCTAACTTAACATAAGGGTCTCAGTGATCTCCTTTAGTATCTTGGAAACAAGGGTTAATATCTCCTGAGGGGGGTTATTGAACAGGGTTTTTTTTAATCATGTTTGTTATGTGATTCAACCTGATGTGTGGTGTTAATTGGGCTCATGGTTTGGAACATTAAGGCCTCTGGAAGTGACGCAACCTTATGGTTGGGCGCGCTTTTTTGGACTGTACGGTTCAACTTATGGCCGGGCGTGATTATGTTCTGTCTTCCATTTCCACATTCCTGACCGTGTAGCGAAGGAGAAATTCTAGTCCGCAGGGGTCTGGTTCATAGGAGGAGGTGAGTGCCCCAGCCATTGTGGGTGTCAGGTGCCGTTTAATTTTATTTATTCATTTTCTATTTTTTTTTATTATTTTTTTAAATTTCCTTTATTGTTGGAAAAAAAATACTACATAACATTCAGCGGAAAAGAAAAATCACACCACCAAAAACATAACATAAATTAATAAGTACAAATTGGACATTGCAATTCTTATTCTATTCGTAGCTGTCATTATGATATTTTAACATTTATTTGTTATGATGCCAAATAGTCCTCCCATATGAATCTCACATTGCCATAGAAGTCTAGTTGTTAAGATTGAGCATAGTGGTACCTCTCTAGAGTCAATAATTGTGTAACGTTATCTTTCCATTCAGTTATCGTGGGAAGGTGTCGTTTAATTTTAATTCTTTAGTCCATATTTGCATATCCTCTATCCAGTTATGGAGGATTCTGATGCTGAGACTGTTTTAATTTCAGATTCAGATTCTGTGTCTGATGACAAATACGGAATGGCCTCGTTGACACATCTAAACCATTTATGTTCTGTATGCCATATGAGAGCTTCTTGTTCCTCGGGCTCAGGGAATCAAGGGACAGCTGAGCCATCCGCCTCTGGGGGTCCCGTCCTCCGAGAGGCGAGTTCCCTACCGCTCCATACTTCTACACATGCGGGTAACCCAGTTTATGATTATTCCTCCATGCAGGGCAGCGTGTTCCCCCTGGAGGTTGCAGCACGTTTTCGCTTCCACATATTTTTGGCGATTATTCATCTGCAGAGTCCAGGCGTTTATTTGCGATTGTGCTCATGCCCTATTGTCCCGGGTCTCCCGCCTTGGGGGAGCCTCTACAGTTTCCTGCGGGTGTAACTGGTCCTGAGTGTTGTGCCTTTCGTTACAGAATTGCGTGCCTTAACGTATTACTCAGACATGTTTTTTAGTTATTTTGCCCTTCTGGCTCCATCCCTTTCTTAAGGGGTTATTCTCCTTCTTATGGAGTTGTAGTCCCTTTTTGGGGGCTTCTCCTGGATTCAGGAGGTTGGAACTGTGGGTTAACTTATTGGAGAGGGGTGTCTCTCTGGGTTGTTACGTTCCATCTGGAGTCTTGCTGGCTCCAAGTTGAGACTTTGTTGGGCTTTTTTGCTAGGACCTTTGGGTCTACGGCCTTGTCGTCTGTTTTAGGAGTCAGGTTGTACCCGTGCTCTGTGGGGATAGCTGTGGCCATTCTTCCTCTCGTTCTTCAGCTGGTTTCAGGGTTTTTCTGTTCCTCTGTTTCAGATCTGCTGATGCTGGGTTGGTCCGGCTGAGTCTGGGTTCTGAGATAAATTGTCATTTTCAGGATCTAGGTGGGCATAGTTGCTAGCTCCCTAGATTTACAGGCAGAGGGGCAAGGATTACACCTCCTTCGGGCTCTGGGTGTAACCTCTCCTTCTCGGGGGGCCTCGATTAAGGTTCGGTTTTCCCCTTTTGGAGAACTGTGTGTAGGTCTGGCGGCTTAGGTTGCCTAGAGCGTGCCCTCTGTCTGGGGGTTGCTTTTTGCAGTCTGTTCTCTTGTTGGCTGATTCTACTTACTAGCGAGTATCCTTTGTGTCGTCCTGATGTTGATTCTGTGTTCTGACTCTGGGTCTGTTACACATTTGTTTGTGATTGGATACTGTTGTATTCTATGTTCAGTCGCTGTGAGGACTCTGTCTTCAGTTGTCTTTCACTGCTTGCATGATGTTGGTGAGAAGACTTTCTCGGTGTCTCTGCCCGGTCTTATTCCGGGTTCCACTTGGTCTAGGCGTAGCCTCCTTTTCTCTATTGGGCCCATTTGGGTCTTTGTGAGCTGGGCTCACTATTGGAGGTTTCCTTTTATGGATGTGGTGACCTTTTTGGTTTCCTTCGGGTTCTCCTTTGCCTTGTCCCTGTGGGAGTTTAGGCTGGTGTCCTCTTCATTAGTGTGGGAAGAGTGGTGAGGGACCGACTGTTGGGCGACTGTGTCTCCTGGAGGACTGTTGGCTCAGTTGAGTCCGATTTGCGGTCTCTAGCTTGGCTTCTGGACTATCTGCGGGTCAGTGTCCTTGGGGCCTTTCCTTTTAAAGTTTGTTTATTGTTGGGTAGGGGTTCAGGCCTGGTGCCCTCAGTATGGGCTGCCAATTGTACCCTCCTGTCTTGGCATTCAGTGTCATCTATAGCTTGGGTATTGTTTTCCCAAAAGTAATGAATGCAGCTGTGGACTCTTTCTATTTAAGAAGAAAAACATAAATTATGCTTAACTAATAATTTTCTTCTGATGGAAAGAGTCCACAGCTTCCCACCCGTCATTTTTTTTGTGGGGCGTCCTTATTTCTTTTTCTGGCACCTTTCACCTGATATTTCTTCTACTGGTCCTTGTTCCTCGGCTGAATGACTGGGGGATGAGGGGAGTGGGAGGAGTATTTAAGCCTTTGGCTAGGGTGTCTTTGCCTCCTCCTGGTGGCCAGGTTCTTATTTCCCAATAGTAATGAATGCAGCTGTGGACTCTTTCCATCAGAAGAAAAGAAAATTATCAGGTAAGCATAATTTACGTTTTTGTTTTCTAGCTATCCTGACAACAATCTCCAGTTTTACATTCCAGTGAATTGGGCTGTTCATCTTTCATTCTAGGCTTGAAAGATGTAGTTCATGTATCTAACACTGTTTGCAGGATCCATCATGCACCATCATCTGGCCCTCCTGTTTTAAAATCTACTAATTTTCCCAAAGTTGCCTCCTTCAACGCTGACAAGCTGGTGGTTACGGAATCGTAGATAAAGGATTCTCCTAGTGACATTCTCTAACTGCAAAAAAAAAAAAACAATTTCTCCTTCTTCATAAATTCATTATAAATACATTACAAAGGAGATCATTGTGATATTCTCTAACTAAAAGTTAGAATGAATAATGTGTTACCCTGCGCAAGATTTTCTCAAATATCAATATACCAGTAGGTAATGGAGAACCCCTTTCTCCACAAATATACAGACAACTAAAAAATAACTTACTCAAAAGAGAGATAAGATATTTGTAACCTCTGGCGCTGCAAAACAATTTTTGCTGCTAAAATTGATATGTAGAGAATTGTGATATAACCTATTTTATACAAGAAAAACTCATAGGAATTCCCAAAAATACTTTGGCCTCAATAATAAACGTGTATTAAATTGTAAAGAGCATATATTTATTAAACATAGAATAAAAATGATTTAAAATTGCTGATCAGCAGATACGAACGAAAAATAAAAACATAAATGAATAAATAAGTGCAGTATCAATAAAATAAATGAACACAAAAAATATAACAATGAAACTTGATCCAAAGGAGTTCATAAGCCTTCAAAAGTTAATGTTGTGGGTTAGGTCCAGAGCGGAATGAAAACAGAATTTATGCTTACCTGATAAATTACTTTCTCCAACGGTGTGTCCGGTCCACGGCGTCATCCATTACTTGTGGGAAAAATTCTCCCCCACAGGGAAAGGCAAGGAGAGCACACAGCAAGAGCTGTCCATATAGCGCCCCCTCTGGCTCCGCCCCCCCAGTCATTCGACCGACGGTTAGGAGAAAAAGGAGAAACTATAGGGTGCCGTGGTGACTGTAGTGTATAAAGAAAAAAAATGTCAACCTGATTAGGAAACCAGGGCGGGCCGTGGACCGGACACACCGTTGGAGAAAGTAATTTATCAGGTAAGCATAAATTCTGTTTTCTCCAACATTGGTGTGTCCGGTCCATGGCGTCATCCATTACTTGTGGGAACCAATACCAAAGCTTTAGGACACGGATGAAGGGAGGGAGCAAATCAGGTTACCTAAATGGAAGGCACCACGGCTTGCAAAACCTTTCTCCCAAAAATAGCCTCCGAAGAAGCATAAGTATCAAATTTGTAGAATTTGGCAAAAGTGTGCAGAGAGGACCAAGTCGCTGCCTTACATATCTGATCAACAGAAGCCTCGTTCTTGTAGGCCCAAGTGGAAGCCACAGCCCTAGTAGAGTGAGCTGTGATTCGGTCAGGAGGTTGCCGTCCGGCAGTCTCATAAGCCAATCGGATAATGCTTTTCAGCCAGAAAGAGAGAGAGGTAGCAGTAGCTTTTTGACCTCTCCTCTTACCAGAGTAAACGACAAACAAAGATGAGGTTTGTCTAAAATCTTTTGTTGCTTCTAAGTAGAACTTTAAAGCACGAACAACATCTAAATTGTGTAATAAACGTTCCTTCTTTGAAACTGGATTCGGACACAGAGAAGGAACAACTATTTCCTGGTTAATATTCTTGTTGGAAACAACTTTTGGAAGAAAACCAGGCTTAGTACGCAAAACAACCTTATCTGAATGGAAAACCAGATAGGGTGGATTACATTGCAAAGCAGATAATTCAGAAACTCTTCTAGCAGAAGAAATAGCAACCAAAAACAGAACTTTCCAAGATAATAACTTAATATCTATGGAATGTAAAGGTTCAAACGGAACCCCTTGAAGAACTGAAAGAACTAAATTTAGACTCCAAGGAGGAGTCATGGGTCTGTAAACAGGCTTGATTCTAACCAAAGCCTGAACAAAAGCTTGTACATCTGTCACAGCTGCCAGTCGTTTGTGTAACAAGACAGATAAAGCAGAAATCTGTCCTTTTAGAGAACTAGCTGACAACCCTTTATCCAAACCTTCTTGGAGAAAGGAGAGAATCTTTAGAATTTTAATCTTACTCCAGGAGAATCCCTTGGATTCACACCAGCAGATATATTTTTTCCATATTTTATGGTAAATCTTTCTAGTCACAGGTTTTCTGGCTTGGACCAGAGTATCTATCACAGAATTCGAAAACCAACGTTTGGATAAAATCAAGCGTTCAATTTCCAAGCAGTCAGCTGCAGAGAAACTAGATTTGGATGTTCGAATGGACCTTGTACTAGAAGATCCTGTCTCAAAGGTAGCTTCCATGGTGGAGCCGATGACATATTCACCAGGTCTGCATACCAAGTCCTGGCCACGCAGGAGCTATCAGAATCACGAGGCCTTCTCCTGTTTGATCCTGGCTATGAGCCTGGGAAGGTGAGGAAACGGTGGAAACACATACGCTAGGTTGAACGACCAAGGCGTCACTAATGCATCCACTAGAGTCGCCTTGGGATCCCTGGATCTGGACCCGTAGCAAGGAATCTTGAAGTTCTGACGGGACGCCATTAGATCCATGTCTGGAATGCCCCATAATTTGGTTAACTCAGCAAAGACCTCCGGGTGGAGTTCCCACTCCCCCGGATGGAAAGTCTGACGACTCAAATAGTCCGCTTCCCAGTTGTCTACACCTGGGATGTGAATAGCAGATAGATGGCAGGAGTGATTCTCTGCCCATTGGATAATCTTGGTTACTTCCTTCATCGCTAGGGAACTCTTTGTTCCCCCCTGATGATTGATGTACGCAACAGTCGTTATGTTGTCCGACAGAAATCTTATGAACCTGGCTTCCGCTAGCTGAGGCCAAGCCAGGAGCGCATAGAATATTGCTCTTAGTTCCAAAATGTTTATCGGGAGAAGCGACTCTTCCCGAGACCATAGGCCCTGAGCTTTCAGGGAGTCCTAGACCGCGCCCCACCCCAAAAGGCTGGCGTCGGTCGTGACGATGACCCACTCCGGTCTGCGGAAACTCATTCCCTGAGACAGGTGATCCTGGGTCAACCACCAGAGAAGTGAGTCCCTGGTTACCTGGTCTACTTGAATTTGGGGAGACAAGTCTGTATAGTCCCCATTCCACTGATTGAGCATGCACAGCTGTAATGGTCTTAGATGAATTCGAGCAAAAGGAACCACGTCCATTGCTGCGACCATTAGTCCTATTACTTCCATGCACTGAGCTATGGAGGGTTGAGGAATAGAATGAAGAACTCGACAAACGTTTAGAAGCTTTAGCTTTCTGACTTCTGTCAGGAAGATCTTCATTTCCACAGAATCTATTATTGTTCCCAGAAAAGGAACCCTTGTGGACGGTGACAGTGAACTCTTTTCTATGTTCACCTTCCACCCGTGAGATCTGAGAAAAGCCAACACAATGTCTGTGTGGGCCCTTGCTTTGGAAAGAGACGACGCTTGGATTAGGATGTCGTCTAGATAAGGTGCTACAGCGATGCCCCTCGGCCTTAGGACCGCTAGAAGGGACCCTAGCACCTTTGTGAAAATTCTGGGAGCGGTGGCTAAACCGAATAGAAGAGCCACGAACTGGTAATGTTTGTCCAGAAAGGCGAACCTCAGGAACTGATGATGAGTTTTGTGGATTGGAATATGCAGATACGCATCCTTTAGATCCACGGTAGTCAAATTTTGACCCTGCTGGATTGTTGGCAAGATTGTCCGAATGGTTTCCATTTTGAAGGATGGAACTCTGAGGAACTTGTTTAATATCTTTAAATCCAGAATTGGCCTGAAAGTTCCCTCTTTTTTGGGAACCACAAACAGGTTTGAGAAAAAACCTAGACCTTGTTCCCCGGAGGGGACTGGGTTTATCACTCCCATCTTGATAGGTCTCTTACACAATGTAAGAATGCCTGTTTCTTTATCTGGTCTGAAGATAAGCGAGACAGGTGGAACCTTCCCCTTGGAGGAAGTCCCTTGAACTCTAGCAGGTATCCCTTGGAGACTATCTCTAGTGCCCAGGGATCCGGAACATCTCTTGCCCAAGCCTGAGCGAAGAGAGATAGTCTGCCCCCTACCAGATCCGGTCCCGGATCGGGGGCTACCCCTTCATGCTGTCTTGGTAGCAGCAGCAGGTTTCTTGGTCTGTTTACCCTTGTTCCAGCCTTGCATGGGCTTCCAAGCGGGTTTGGGCTGGGCCGCGTTACCTTCTTGTCTAGCGGCAGTGGAGTTATTAGCCGCTCCGTTCCTGAAATTGCGAAAGGAACGAAAATTAGACTTGGCCCTTACCCCCAGTGATGTCTGAAATAATTTCCTTCAATTCCGGCCCAAAAAGGGTCTTACCCTTGAAAGGAATATTAAGTAACTTAGTCTTGGACGACACATCTGCCGACCAGGATTTTAGCCAAAGCGCCCTCCGCGCTACTATAGCAAAACCTGAGTTTTTCGCCGCCAATTTCGTTATTTGAAAGGCGGCATCCAATATAAAGGAATTAGCTAATTTTAATGCGTGAATTCTGTCCATGACTTCTTCATAGGAAGTCTCTTTCTGGAGCGACCTTTCTAGTTCTTCGAACCAAAAGGACGCCGCTGAAGTGACAGTAATAACACACGTAGCTGGTTGAAGGATGAACCCTTGCTGAACAAAAATCTTTTTAAGCAATCCTTCCAATTTTTTATCCATAGGATCTTTGAAAGCGCAGCTGTCCTCTATAGGAATAGTGGTGCGCTTCGCTAGTGTTGAAACAGCTCCCTCAACCTTCGGGACCGTCTGCCATGCGTCCCTTCTAGGGTCTACTATGGGAAACATTTTCTTAAATATAGGAGGTGGGGCAAAGGGTACACCTGGCTTCTCCCACTCCTTTTCCACTATGTTCGCTACCCTTTTGGTATTGGAAAAGCGTTGTCGTGCACTGGGACCTCTAAAAATTTGTCCAATTTGCACAACTTCTCTGGTACTACCATAGAATCACAGTCATCCAGAGTAGCTAATACCTCCTTTAGCAAAGCGCGGAGATGTTCTAGCTTAAACTTAAATGCTACTATATCAGGTTCTGCCTGTTGAGAAATTTTTCCTGAGTCTGAAATTTCACCCTCAGACAGCCCTTCCCTCACAGCCAATTCCGATTGATGTGAGGGTAAAATAGATAAAGCATCGTCAGCGTCTGATTGTTCATCCCTTTTATCTGTATTTAAAGCTGAACAATCACGCTTTCTCTGAAATGCTGGCAGTTTGGATAAAAGATTTGCTATAGAATTATCCACTACTGCTGTTAATTGTTGCATAGAAATAAGCACTGGCGCGCTAGGTGTCGCCTGCGCGGGCAAAGCTGGTGTAGACACAGAAGGAGAGGATGTAGAACTATCCCCACTATCTTCATTAGATAATCATCTTGGGCAACATTATGAAATGTAACAGAGCTGTCCTCATTTTGTTTGGACGCTATGGCACAATTATCACAAACACTCGAAGGGGGAACCACATTTGTCTCTACACACACAGAACATAGGTTATCTGATGGCACAGACATGTTAAACAGATTTAGGCAGGCAAACAATGCAATAAAAACGATTTTAAACAAAAACGTTACTGTCTCTTTAAATAATAAAATGACACACTTTATTTCTGTATGTTCAAAAAACTATGAAGGCAATATCCGATTTTTCTGAAATTTGGACCCCAGTGTCAATAATGCTTAGAAAGTATTGCACAGCAAATATGGAGACTCTAGCTCTTAAAACAAGCAAACCGGAGCTAATTGTTGGATTTAACCGTTTTTATACACCACAATCCCTGCTTACAGCATTGCTGCAGCTTTTACCTTTCTTAGGGGTCAATCATCCACAGAAATAAGCCTTCTGGAGTCACTTTCTGAGCCACAGGACCCTCTCACATGGAACTGCATGCACTGCCTTGAAATTAACTCTTAAATCAAGCAAACCGGAGCTAATTGTTGGATTTAACCGTTTTTATACACCACAATCCCTGCTTACAGCATTGCTGCAGCTTTTACCTTTCTTAGGGGTCAATCATCCACAGAAATAAGCCTTCTGGAGTCACTTTCTGAGCCACAGGACCCTCTCACATGGAACTGCATGCACTGCCTTGAAATTAACTGAAGTGCCAAAATGAGGCCTCCTCCCTCAGTACACTAGAGTGAAGGGGCCTTCCTTACTAGATTTAGGTGTCTAAAGCAAGCCAGTTCAATAAAAAACATCCCCAAGTGTATATGAGCTTATAAAACATTTCAATTGCCATCATATTGTAATAAAAAACAATCGATTTGGCCCCTGACAGTGTCTACCAGCATAAAAATCAAAAAGGGGAAGCCTGTTATCTTTTTTGCTGAGGTGAAAGAAAAATGGCTTACTGTTTTCCCTGAGGGGAAAAATGACTGTCATCTAGCATTAGCCTGTGTTGTTAGAAGGAGACTAGTCATACCTGAAGCAGATGAGTCTGCAAACTGTTACCCCCAACTGAAGTTCTCTGGTTTCAACAGTCCTGCGTGGTAACAGAAATGGATTTTAGTTACTTGTGCTAAAATCATAGCCCTCTTAAACAGAAATCTTCATCACTTTTCTGTTGTAGAGTAAATAGTACAAGCCAGCACTATTTTAAAATAACAAACTCTTGATAGAAGAATAAAAAACTACAACTAACACCACAAACTCCTCACCATCCCCGTGGAGATGCTAGTTGTTCAGAGCGGCAAGGAGAATGACTGGGGGGGGCGGAGCCAGAGGGGGAGCTATATGGACAGCTCTTGCTGTGTGCTCTCCTTGCCTTTCCCTGTGGGGGAGAATTTTTCCGACAAGTAATGGATGACGCCGTGGACCGGACACACCAATGTTGGAGAAATCAGAATCTCCTTCAACAGCTGAGATGGTAAGCGCCAAATTGTAGCGAGAGAAGAGCTGAAATGAAAATGAATCCAAATCAAAAGAACAGCAGAGAACCAAAATTAAGGTGCTCAATTTTACTTACACCGGGTATTTTGGTCTCTGCAGCAGCGATAAACCCCTTTGTAGATAACAGTGGAACCGGGTATTCCTTTGATATAGAGGCCGGTATCAGATGACCACTTCACTCGGGGATTCTCACAGTGTTTACAATTTAATACACGTTTATTATTGAGACCAAAGTATTTTTGGGAATTCCTATGAGTTTTTCTTGTATAAAATAGGTTATATCACAATTCTCTACATATCAATTTTAGCAGCAAAAATTGTTTTGCAGCGCCAGAGGTTGCAAATATCTTATCTCTCTTTTGAGTAAGTTATTTTTTAGTTGTCGATATTCTCTAACTCCATGCCTGAGAATGAAAAAGCACTGTTTAGTTTTTTGTGAATTTCATATAAATACACTCATATTCTGATCATAGTGATATTATCTAATTCCATGGTTGAGAAAGAAGGAAAAACACCTTTCCCAGTCATAAATTTAAAAAAATCACTTTCCACTAGTTGTTTACAAATTATAATTACATTGTAAAAATTTTAATTTAGTCACATTCTTAAAATTAGTGTAAGGATCCACATCTTTTTAAAGCTTTGCTATTATTTCCTAGTCTGCAAATTTGTGTGTGCTTCTCAAATCCTGATTTTCCTTCTATGTACAGTGACTTGTCTAGTGTCCCTAAACATAAGAAGGGAAGATTTTCTGAGTCTCAGGACTTCCTCCTGAAAAAAGTGGGTGAGGATGTGTCTTTTAGGGAATTCTTAAGCACCTTGGAGGTGGAAGAATCCTGCAGCCCTCCTAAAGCTAACACTAAGATGCGTGATAGATTCTAAAAGTCTGCCCCTGAACAGTACACTACCTTACCTATACCTGAATCAGTGTCTGAACTGGTGTCTAAGGAGTGTAACAAGCCAATTGTACCTTTTGTTCTCTCAGACCACTATTCTCTTAGAGTTGTGCTCGACAAATTTGTCACAATCCAGAAGCCAGACGATAATTTTAGGTCATATTTATGAGTTTGATTTGTTTTTCACAGTTGCAAGACCTAGATCCCCGATCCAGCTGCACAAAGCTAAATGTTTACGTCCAGATGTTAGGGACACAGCCTTGGGTGTTATGGGGAGTTTAATCCAGGGTGCCAGGGCCTGGGTTTCTCGAACCTTGCCTTAGAGGATAGTACCTTCTTCATAGACCCAATGGTCCAGCAACTTGAAAGCCATTATAGGTGTTCCTTTCTGCTTTGAGTTATCTATTTTGCCCTATCGTCAGCATGTCCGGCATGACAATAGCTATTTCTGTTTGATGCAATAACCTCTCTGAGATTGTATCAGGTATAGGATCCTTAAAATAGATCCAGGATTGAGTGAAGCTGATTAAGGTTGCCAACAGCTTTATTTGTAATGCAGCAGTGGAAGTGGTTCCTATAAAACTGAAAAGTGCTGCTATGTCTGTTTTGGAAACACATGGTCTTAATCTGTAGACACTGTCTTTTCAAGCAGACTTCTTCCTTTGTCCTTTAAAGATAAAATAATCTTTTGGCCTGGCCTAGATGCTATTATATATATTATTATATATTATTAACACAGGTGTGGAACCAATTCTATTAATTTAAACAAACAAAATCGATTCCCATACACTTAACGCCCATACTTAAAGTGCGGGGGGGGTGCCATAGTGGTCATTAAGATTAACATAAATTACAGCAAGAAAAGATACCAGTGTATTAGCACACACTAACGGATTGATATCTATAGCCTAATGTAGTGGCCATAGTTAAAACTTAACATTTATTCAAAATATTAAAACGGCATCAACAAGAATGCCCAGTTAAAATCACTTAAAAATTCAAACAAACAGCACTGCTGGAGTATTTGGGGATAGATACACTAACACCTGTATCTATATTTGTATCACAATCAAGCAACAATGATGATTTAATAATTAATGCAGTCCAAGAGTAATAATGGATTCATAGGCTCATTGTAAAGCACCCAGTGAGTAAAAAAGTTTCCTAACAATCTACAGACTATGGTCACATGAGCCCCACAAATGTGAGATATAAGTGGGCTTATCAGACTATCTCTCACTTGGTGACTTAATCCTACTCAACTGGATCTCTTAGTTAACCACAATAATTTAATCAGCACACATATTACACATTAATTTTGTTATAAATATTCCAGAGTACTCACAGACAGGCGAACACCTGACGCGTGTTTCGTCTGAGCATTTTCAAAGGCTATTTATTGTATATTCATCAATGGATCATACCTCAGTATGGGGCTTGTCAATATAATAGCATTGATCTCTCCCTGTTAACTCTGTTTGACCTGTCAATAGTAATCTGGGATGCTACCTAAGCTGTGTGCTAAGTATCCACTCAATAAAGACAATACACCACTGACATATAATGCCTCCTGTGACAATAGTGCGGGCGTGTCACGTTACCGCACGTATAGTGATGTCAATAAGAAACACCCAGAATAGGGGTGTGTTGATTCTACTGATCAGTGATTTGATGAATATACCATAAATAGCCTAATAAATGGGGCCGCTCAAGCCATTTGAAAAGAAATGTCAGGTGAAACACGCGTCAGGCGTTTACCTGTCAGTGAGTACTCTTAAATATTTATAACAAAATGACTGTGTAATATGTGTGCTGATTAAATTATTGTAGTAAACCAAGGAATCCAGTTGAGTAGGATTAAGCCTGGACTTTTTTTACAATAATTGTGAAAAGCCACCTAGTGACAGTCTGATAAGCCCACTTATATCTCACATTTGTGAGGCTCATGTAACCATAGTCTGTAGATTGTTAGGAAACTTTTTTACTCACTGGGTGCTTTACAATTGTCCTCTGAATCCATTATTACTCTGGACTGCATTCATTCTGGAACCACAATTTGTTGCTTAATTGTGATACAAATATAGATACAGGTGTTAGTGTATCTATCTCCAGATACTCCAGCAGTGCCGTTTGTTTGAATTTTAAAGTGATTTTAACTGGGCATTCATGTTGATGCCATTTTAATATTTTGAATAAATGTTAAGTTTTAACTATGGCCACTACATTAGGCTATAGATAGAGCATAAAATGAAAGTAATTATCAAAACCCAAAAGAACCAGTAATGCCATATAACATACTCCAGTCTAGATTGAGATAATTTCCCTTCATGAGTATCTTTCTATCTTGTGGGCACAACGTTTCTTATCTAGACTGGATTATGCTATGTGGTGCCCCTGTTTCTCTTTTGTTTTTTTTAGAAGGAACTACCAGTTTGTGGCTATGCCCTTTAACGTCATAACAGCCCCAGATGTGTTGGTGGCCTTGCACATAGTTGCTTAGACTCAGGGAATTTCAGTGCCTCTTTATTAGGGGATATTCAGGTCCAGGTTCCCTCCTTTCAAGGTGGTGGAGCACACAGAAGCCTTGATAGTTGTGCTTCACAAGCATGGTTGGTGCATAAATGTACCAAAGAGCTCTCAAGTTCCAACCACTCAAGTGAGAGAAGAGTGCAGATAGAAACTTCAGGCATCTTATGCCATGTTGCATCACACTCTCCAACTGTGGCTCAGTCTATGGAGGTTGTAAGATTGATGGTTGAGGAGCATCAGGACTTGACTACGAAGATTTCTCTGTATTACCCCTTCATAGTTCAGGCCAAAATTGGATAGTGATCTCAACAAATTACAGCCTTCTATGCTTGGGTGCTGTCTGGGGTCTCTGAGGGTGCAAGGAGTTTGGAGGTGAGGTTACCCATCCGTATTCTGGAACTCAGAATGGTCTTCAATACTCTTCAAAATTGGCCCAGTTAGACATGAATTCTTCATTTGGTTCTAGTCTTACATTCTCACAAAAGAGGTTACGTCAGTGATCAGGGATGAAAATGTAGTTCCTCTGTGAAGCGGGAGGCATCTTGCATCACCAAGTGCGCAGTGTCCCATCAGAGCATGATCTTAGCAATTCATATTTTTGAGGTCTACACCTGGGAAGCAGACTTTTAAGTCTCCGGTGCCTAAACTTCCTTGATTCAGGTGGTATTCAACCAGATTTTGAGGTATTGGTAAAGGCAAGTCCTGGTACCTGCAGCTGGTTCTGGTGGATACTTTAGTCCTTCAAGCTGATATACATCTTTAATCCTTTTGTGCCAATTGCCAAAGTAATAGGCAAAATAAAGCTGGAGAGGACGTCAGTGATACATATTGCTCTGGCTTGGCCTCACAGAACTTGTCATGCAGACCTAGTTCAGATGTCTTCTTGTCCACCATGGCATTTGCCTTTTAGGAGTCCTTTCTTTCATCAAGATTTTTTACCTTGAGTTTGACAGCCTGGTGGTTGAATTTATGATTCTTTCTAATACAGGCCAGCTCACTAAGGCAGTGTTTTTCAACCAGTGTGCCGCGGCACACTAGTGTGCCGTGAGAGATCCTCAGGTGTGCCGTGGCAAACTGACAGCAGTGTGACATATTTTTTAAATTTTGCTTGTTTTTTTATTCTGGGCCGTTTTTTTATTTTGATGATGACTGTGTATGCATGCATGTGTGTATGTATGTATGTATGCTTGTGTATATATTTGTGTGTGTATATTTATATATATATATACAGTGTATATATATATATATATATATATATATATATATATATATACACACACAGTGCTCCACATATAATCTTGTGCTCCACAGATAACACTTTTCCCAGTGCGCGGGGGGGGGGGGGGGGACTTTTCCCAGTGTCCCTCTTTCAAATTTTGAAATATTGGGAGGTATGTGACAGGCTCATCAGGCATCATTTACAGCCATGACATATTGGCATTCATTCACAGACAATCATTATGATTGTTTGTGAATGAATGTCAATATGTCATGTATCATTTGTAGGAGGCATGGCATGACAGCACAGTACAGTGTGTGTGTGTGTATCTATATATATATATATATATATATATATATATATATATATATATATATATATATATATATATATATATGCTGTATTAGGCTACAATGTGTGATTTTGTAAAATTTTGGGATGGTGGTGTGCCGCAGGATTTTTTAATGTAAAAAAGTGTGCCACGGCAAAAAAAGGTTGAAAATCACTGCACTAAGGGGTCAGATTTCTGCCTCGTCTGTGCTGTTTGGGATAGAGAAGGTTTGGCCTAAGTGCCAGATAGTGAGCCCTTATTGCCCGGGAGTGGGTGACTCCTAGCTGTCACCCAAGTAATGTATGAGATAGTGAGAAGGACCCAGGCGCCTATCCTTAAAGAGGCTAAGGTAAGGGCGATTACAAGTAATACTTGTGATACTAATTGGTTAAAACTGCCAAAACAATTTAATCAGACACACATAATAATAAATACAATAAAAACTACTTCATGGATCCATGGAAAAATATATAAAGTTAATAATAAATTATAAAAACAGTGGTAGCAATCAATTAAAAACAACTGGTTTAACAGTGAAAAAATGAATACACAATAATAAATATATATAAAGATGTCCAATATTCCAATGTGAGGGGAAAAATCCTAAAGGTGAGGGATAATCCAAATAAAACGTCAATGTGGTGATGTCCAAAGTTAGTTGATAAAAAGTGAGTGTCCAATCGGACCTTAAAAATCAGAAAAATCCAAAAAACTTCAAACCAAAATGTGTCAGTGATGGCGTAGAAAAATAATGAAAAATAATACTGAAAATAAAAAATAAAAAATATGTGCCCTTTATCAAGACACCTAGCACGGGCTGAAACGCGTAGACCTGCACTGGTAAGCCTTATTTTATTATTGTCTTGAATTTTAGAACATTCTACACTATATTTGTTTTATTTTTCCACAGGAGGATCATTGCACTGGTATTTTTTATATCTTGAACTTTTTCACTATTGTTTACACTACCGGAAGAAGTATGGAAACACTGTTTTTGGATTGTTGTTAATATGTTACCACCACCGGCGATTTATTGATTTTGAACGTTATTTTTATTTTTATACTTTTATATTTTTTTTATTTTCAGTATTATTTTTCATTATTTTTCTACGCCACCACTGACACATTTTGGTTTGAAGTTTTTTGGATTTTTCAGATTTTTAAGGTCCGATTGGACACTCACTTTTTATCCACTAACTTTGGACATCACCACATTGACGATTTATTTGGATTATCCCTCACCTTTAGGATTTTTCCCCTCACATTGGAATATTGGACATCTTTATATATATTTATTATTGTGTATTCATTTTTTCACTGTTAAACCAGTTGTTTTTAATTGACTGCTACCACTGTTTTTATAATTCATTATTAACTTTATATATTTTTCCATGGATCCATGAAGTAGTTTTTATTGTATTTATTATTATGTGTGTCTGATTAAATTGTTTTGGCAGTTTTAACCAATTAGTATCACAAGTATCACTTGTAATCGCCCTTACCTTAGCCTCCTTAAGGATAGGCGCCTGGGTCCTTCTCACTATCTCATACATTACTTGGGTGACAGCTAGGAGTCACCCACTCCCGGGCAATTAGGTCTCACTATCTGGCGCTTAGGCCAACCCTTCTCTATCCCGAACAGCACAGACGAGGCAGAAATCTGACCTCTTAGTGAGCTGGCCTGTATTAGAAAGAATCATAAATTCAACCACCAGGCTGTCAAACCCAAGGTAAAAAATCTTGATGAAAGAAAGGACTCCTAAAAGGCAAATGCCATGGTGGACAAGAAGACATCTGAACTAGGTCTGCATGACAAGTTCTGTGAGGCCAAGCCATACCTTAGCCTCCTTAAGGATAGGCGCCTGGGTCCTTCTCACTATCTTGTCTGTGCTGTTCCACATGTAGATGTATTTTTTGTTGTCCAGGCTCAAATCCATATCAAATCTGTTATTAGATCTACAAATCTTCCTTGCACTCTTAACCTGATCTCGTGACCTAGAAGGTTCTCTTTCTGCTAGCCATTTCATCGGCTCACAACATGTCTGAGCTTTCAGCTCTGTCTTGTAAGTCCTCTCTATTGATTTTTCAGTAGGATAAAGCTAGTCTCAGAACCAACTATTCCTTCTTTCATAAGGGGATTTCTACAGATACCATCAATCAGGAAATTGCTGTTCCTTCCTTGTTTCCAGTTCCTGGGAATACTAAGAAACATCTCCCGCACAACCTGGATGTGGTTCAGGCTCTGAAGTTCTATGTGAAAGCTTTTAAGCTTGTTAGAATGTCTTATGTGTTTTTACTTTGTGGTACCCCACAAGGGTCACAAAGCTACAGCTACTACTTTACCAGCTTGGCTTAAGACTTTCATTAGAAATGCCTATCTAGTGGTGGGTCCCCTCTTGAGCTGATTACTGCCCACTTAACTATTAAAGATTCTTACCTTGGCAAGATTTGTAAAGCAGCTACCTTGTCTTATTTGCATACATTTTCTAAATGTAAACATTTAGACATTTATGATTGTTTTGAGAAAGTTTTAGCAGTAAAGTCATGCAAACTATAGGCCTTGTGGATTTCACTGCTTGGGTATTAGATTGCAAATGTTAGGATTTGTGGACTTTCACTATCATTTGCAGTAAAAAATTATTTTATGTTTACCTGATAAATGTAATCCTTTCATGATAGTGAGAGTCCTCAACCCCATACAAGTTGTCCTTCAGTTGGTGACTCGTCCTGTTTCTGTACTTTATTTGCCCTGCCCTTTCCTGTTTTTCTAGCTTTCTTCCTCTGCTTGGCCATATGTATAACTGGGGAATGCTGTAAGAATGGGTGGGGTAATGGTCTTCAGTTTATGGGTGTTTTCCCTCCTCCCTGTGAACAGGAAGTATAATCCCACATGTGATGATTTGTAGACTCCAACAAACACAAAAAAAAAATTAAAAAAAATGTTTTTTGGTACATAAAATGTTTTGATTTAGATTTACACAAAATGATATGGAAAAATAATACTGTGTGCTTCATCTTTTATATCCAGATTAATTCTATAATATCAGTTTCAGCACCCTAAAATTATACGGCACAGAGAAGCCTGAATAAAATGTAAAAGTAAGGAATTAATTAACTGACAAATGACATTGCTGTCAGGATGCTTAATTTCAGATAAAATTGTGTCATAGCTTCTGACTATAGCTGATTGCTTTTGGAATGTAAAAAATATGTTCTAAGAAAAAAATCCAGATGTATTACTTTTTAAAACTACATACTGTAGATGATTTTGGTTTATAATGTTGCCACTGAATGGTTTAAATATTTACATATAAAAATATAGTAAAAATGGGTAGCATACCAAATTACATATTATTTAATGATTTGGACATTCTCACCTATTTTGTTCATTGTCTTTTTTTAGGAGCACTCATGACCTTGTAGCCATGGATGGATGGCTTTATGCAGTGGGAGGCAATGATGGAAGCTCTAGCCTAAACTCCATTGAGAAATACAACCCACGCACTAATAAATGGGTGGCAGCATCCTGCATGTTCACTAGGAGAAGTAGTGTAGGTGTTGCGGTGCTAGAACTCCTTAACTTCCCCCCACCCTCGTCCCCCACATTGTCTGTCTCCTCCACCAGCCTCTGACAAACAAGGGAAAGGCTGTATTGCATATTGGATCCAAACACATTGAACCAGGAAACCAGAACTCTGGTTTTACAATTTTAGGGGGCTTTTAAAAATGTTCTTTTTGTCTGTGAAAATTCTTCACTACTGAAAAGGCCTCTACCACACCTCAAAGATACTACTTCGCCTGCAACGGAAAAACAGTTGTAAGAGAAAGCAGCAGAGAGTGAGTGGATGTCTTGGGGCCTCTGAAGAATGACATGGAATGAGTGAATCCTCTCCGCATAGCATTACAAATGTCTAGAACATAGAAGGAATTGCTGTTTGTTCTACTGCACTGGATAGGTCTCTCAAGCAGTATCTCCTTATTAACCCATTTAGAAGAATATTCTAAAAAAAAATGACACTTAAAATGATGGAAAATTAACTCTTGTGTGTGACTGAAGAATAGAAATTCTGATTGGAAAAGGGGAGATCATATATTCACTGACAATTATTCATTATTGGTTTGTTCTCATGTAGCTGAATTTGTGGTAAGGAAGGAAGTCCAGTTGTGACTTGCATTCTGCAGCCATCAGGTTACTATTTATTGTAGCACTACAACTCTACACAGGAATTGAAACTTAAGAAAATAATACTGAACCACTCTGTTGGAACATTCTTAAGTTTGCTCCATCTTTTGTTCATCAGGTGCTAAACGTTTTTTTCTAAACTCTTTCATCCTTGATTTAATTATGGCACAATTTGCACATCACCTGAGCTACAAGTGCTTCTGTTGAATATTTAGGGGATGTTCCTTGGAACACGTCTTGATCAGGGTTCAGTTAGGGATAAATAATAACAGGTCCTAAATCACATATTGCGCTCTCATTTTGAATTCCACAAGGCTTCCTTGACCTTTTCTATTTCTGTATTATTTACATTCATAATTTTGTTTTAATGTCTAATCAATCTTATGCACATTCTGCAATAAGCAACCTTGGACTTTTTCATTTTTCCAATATCTCACTTTTCACAGAACCTTGTGGTTATACAATATTTAATATATTGCTCTGATTGCCACTAATATTACTCTCAATATCATACCTAATTGTGCATGGTTTTTTTTTTCTTCTGTAATTGCTTTCTCATTTTTGCTGTATCCTCAACGTTGTGGTTGTTAAATACTTGGTGAGCCATGTCTTTCCACCACACTCCTCTCTACCTGTGAGATTTACTGCACAGGATTTCAAAAGTTTTTAACCAATCAAAGCAGCATTATCAAACACAGCAGTGTAGCTTGTAGCTGATAAAAACAGCAAGAGTTAAATATCTTTTAGCCATTGACTTAGAGAGCAATAACCCATTAATTGATTGTAATTCAGTGTCAGGAAAGTGAAACCTCACTTAGTTCCCTATAAAGTCCTTAAAGGGATACGAAACAGTGCGCTCCTTTAGTAGATACATATGTTAAATCAAAGTAAACATAAAAAGAAACAGATTGTGTTAAAAAAAACAGCAAAGAAGGTACTTGTGTTCTTGCTAAATGAGCACTAAGAAATTTGCAGTGTAGCCACTGCTTGCAGCTAGATAAAAGAGCTACCATTACAGGACTTAAGTTCTACTGTCTCATGATTTTTGCAGCAAATCTCCTCTACAGAGCATGGGCACGAAACTGACTAGAGCTAGTGCTTGTGTCTATTAGCAACCACTTCAAAGGGAATGCTTCTTCTTTTGTACTCCTGTGGAAACCTCACCCAGTCCCCTTGTGGATTTGTGACAGGAATGGACACTGCACAAATGAAGTTAAACAATAAAAGGTAAAATCCTTCTAAATGATAAATAATTGCAATGATTTCTATTAAGTCACTGCTTAGTGAATTTTTATTACAACAATTAAACAGGCAGTTTTATATCTCTTTAAGTGTCGCACTGCTTAGTCTACAAGAGACATCTAATATTATGTTTTGTATTTATTTAAAGTGAATATCAAGTATCGATACATGGTGTTTTCTTTACTTAAAGGGACATGAAACCCAAAAAAAATATTTCATGATTTAGGTAGAACATACAATTTTAAACAACTTTCCAATTTACTTCTATTATCAAATTTGCTTCATTCTCTTGGTATGCTTTGTTAAAGGAGCAGCATTGCACTACTGGTTTCTAACTGAAAACATGGGTGAGCCAATGAGAATCGGTATATATATGCAGCTACCAATCACCAGCTAGAACCTAGGTTCTTTGCTGCTACTGAGCTTACCTAGATAAACCTTTCAGCAAAGGATAACAAGAGAAGGAAGCTAATTAAATAATATAAGTAAATTAGAAAGTTGTTTAAAATTGCATGCTCTGTCTGAATCATGAAAGAAAAAAAATGGGTTTCATGTCCCTTTAAGTATGGTAAAACAAAATAATGGAAAGTCTGAATCCTTATTAGTCTGCCAATACCTAGGACATAGCAACAGCAATGGATGGAATTTCCTTATGGTTGAAGTTACAGCTATTGATAATTTAGTTCACTGTTTCTTGTGGGATTTGCTTCTTCCAACATATAATTATTCCTTATCTCCAGCAGTTTACTGCATCTTATTCCATACACTCAGAAAACAAACAACCAAATTGCTGTTTAAAGTAATAGTGCATTCTAGGGACAAAATATTAAGAGACTTTAAAAGGGAGAGTCTACACCAGAATATTTGTTGTTTTAAAAGATAGGTAATCCCTTTATTACCCATTCCCTAGTTTTGCATAACCAAGACAGTTATATTAATACACTTTTTACCTCTGCGATTATCTTGTATCTAAGCCTCTGCAAACTGCCCCTTATCAGTGTTGGCTCTTAGGAACTCCACATGCGTGAGCACAGTGTTATCTATATGAAACACATGAACTAACACTCTCTAGTGGTAAAAAACTGTCAAAATGCCCTGAGCTTAGAGGCGGCCTTCAAGGTCTTAGAAATTAGCATATGAACCTCCTAGATTTAGCTTTCATCTAAGAATACCAAGAGAGCAAAGCAAAATTGTTGACAGCAGTAAATTGGAAAATTGTTTAAAAGTACATGCCCTATCTGAATAATAAAAGTTTGTTTTGGACTAGTCTTTCCCTTTAAGGGCTCATCACAGTAACCAGCCCAGAAAGAGCCCTGACCCCTTCCTCAAGTGAAAACCCTACCTGCAACCCTAAACCACCACTACGGTTCCATTTGCAAACATGACCCTTCAACATTCAAAGGTCCCCTCTTAACAACCCTCTCTATATACAGCCCCCAAGTTGTGGTAACTTTGATATGAGTTAAAATCAGGTCCGGCTGCTCACTTCAAAACTCATATTTTTTGTGAGCTAATGGTTTAAAAGTGTTCTTCAATCAGCGCTCTAGCTACAGTGCTGTACAGTTAGAGCATCGATTGGAAAATAGATCAAATCGTTAGCTCCAAAAAAAAAAGAGATATTTTTTGCCTGGTTTTTCGTTGTTTTTTTTCTCCAGATCAGTTATTATCAACACTGAATCAACCATCATGCTTTCCTTTCACTGTGGCTGTATGTATGTATGTATATTGTTTCCATGAATTTGTGTGAAAACCCTGTTTGTTATTGCAAATGACAACTCTTCTAATGTATTGGGGTGATTTTGACATTTAACAAAAAACAAAAGAAAAAAAAACATCTAAGCTTGCATATGATCTCACACAGAAATTCCAATTGACTGAAAATAGTGGGCTTCAGTTAATAGCATTTATGTTTTGGAGTGTTAATAGTTAATAGTCACAGCCATCTACCAGCCCATTCACATATTGAATATGCTCTGAGGCAAAGGTTATGGGGCCTATTTATGATGCTGCGAGCGGACATGATCCGATATAGTCGATCATGTCCGCTGCACATCGATAAATCCCGACAGCATACGCTCTCGGCATTTATCATTGCACCAGTAGTTCTTGTGAACTGCTGGTGCAATACCGCCCCCTGCAGAGGGTGTCAATCAACCTGATTGCATTTGATAGGGTTGATTTCTGGCGATTTCTGTCCGCCGCCTCAGAGCTGTTTGCTACAGCTGTTTTTCAATAACCAAATTCCACCTTCCACTTGCCTTATTTGGATGAGCCTATCAAGACTTGCTTCTGGAGAAGACACCGCCATGGGTATTATGATAGCATAAGATGCTATGTTTTGCGGTTCTTGTCTAATCAACTCTGCTGAAGCCTATTGGGATAGATATGTGGCAAAGTAAAAATTAAACTGCAATTGATTGGATAGAGCATGACATTTTAAACAACTTTCCAATTTACTTTTGTTATCAATTTTGCTTAGTTCTCTTGGTTTCCTTTGTTAAAGAGCCATCTTAGGTGAGCTCAGAAGCGTGCACGTGTCTCTAGCCATCTGGCAGCAGCGTTTGCAACATTGTTTATAGCAATGTAATAAATACATACAAATATAGACTGTTAAAGACACATTCATGTGCATGTGCTCCTGTCAGCCTATCTAGCTTTACTCTTCAACAGAGAACAAAACAAACCTGATAATAGAAGTAAATTGGGGGGGGGGGGGGAAATAACACCCTCTATCTGAATCATGAAACTTTAATTTTCACTGTACTGTCCCTTTAAAGGGACACAAAACACAATTGTTTTCTTTCATGATTTAGATAGAGCATGCAATTTTAAGCAACTTAGGAGCCACCAATCAGCAAGCGCTACCCAGGTGCTGAACCAGAAATAGGCCGGGCTCCTATGCTTTAATTCCTTCTTTTTTTTAAAAAAGATAGCAAGAGAATGAAGAAAATGTTATAATAGGAGTAGATTAGAAAGATGGTTTTCTGTCCTTTTAAGCTTGTGAAGACTGCCAAGCAAATTTTTGGTTCTTAGAACTGGAAAACCCACAATTTTCAGACTTATGTTACATAAGAAGATGGAAAATAAATCATTTCCTAATATTGCAAAACTGTTGTACTATGCATAATAGCAAATGATATATTTCCATCTCAAAGTATTTAATGTACTTTTAATAGGTCTTTGTCTAAGCTCATAAATATTACAAATTTGCTTCTGATTGTTTGTAAAATGTAAAACACCACTGTCATGTTCCTTTAAATACCATGAGCTAATTATACGTTTCAAGTAGCATTGATGGTTATCACTGAAAAACACATCAGAGGAGTTGCTATTTTCTTTAATTGTTTAAATCTTTCCAATGTCAGGAAATTGGCACTCATGCTGTTTGTCTAAGTACTCTAAATTGTTAAGTGAATGTGAAGCGTTAGTAGCTGACGTTTCTAGTCATTGCTTTTGATTATAATATTATTTTCAAATTTGAGTGCTCACTATTTGGAAACTGCTGGCAAAGAAAAGCTAACCATTCAAACCTATTTCCTCAATAGATTATAGAGAGAGAGAGAGGGAGAGAGAGAGAGAGAGAAGCAATTTAAATGCCAATTTATAAGGTTAACCTTTAGAGCAACATTTACTGTATATAACTAGTGTGGGGATTTGTATAAAGCAAACAGGTTTTGCTACAGGAAAAGTGCAGGGGTATTAGGCGTATGTGTTCTGCGTTGATACATTCTGTATAAGAGCCATCTATTATGATTTTGGAGGGCCACAAACAGCAGCTATGCAGAATGTTATCACCCCAAGCCAAGACCTATACTCCAATGCATTAAAACACCCAACATCCAAAGGTAAATTTTATCTCAGAGTCTGTGTATTGCAGGGTTGTCTGATATATTAATTGCACCTTACTGACAGTACATAAAGTTTATTGAGATAAAAGTACAATTGTCGTCAGTTAAAAAAAAAAATACATCTTAAAATGGCAATATAGCACTATAAGATTGAATTCAAAATTCTACTGGTTTTCATCTAACAGACAGAAGGCTCTTATTTATTTATATTTATGTGCAAAATATTTATTGGAAAAGTCTATATTTTTTTTCTTTGCTTTCTGTAAATTTGCACTAAGCTGGGACTTTGGAAATATGAAAATGAGCAATATTGTGGACATGTCAAAACCCCAGAAATAAAATATAGTGACTTTTTTTTACCTATTGCTTGGTGTCTTTTTATTTATTAGGATTAAATAACTATTCTTGTAACTACTTACAATTTCTTATAAAATATTTTACCGTTTATCTGCACATAAAGGATAGATGGCCAGGAAAGTAATATCCTGTGCCATATACCTGTATTAGTTAATAAGGTAATTAAAGGACCATTTAATACAGCAGAATTGCATAATCCACAAATGCACAGTAAAAAGACAATGCAATAGCGTAGCGGCTCCATCTTCAAGACATCATCAGAAGAGGATGCTCTGCGTCGGATGTCTTGAAGATGGAGCCGCTCTGTGTCGGAAGGATGAAGATAGAAGATGACGTCTGGATGAAGACTTCTGCTCGTCTGGAGGACCACTTCTTGCCGCTTGGATGAAGACTTCTCCCGGCTTCGTTGAGGATGGATGTCCGTTCTTCAAAAACTGTAAGTGGATCTTCGGGCGTTAGTGTTAGTTTTTTTTAAGGGTTTATTGGGTGGGTTTTATTTTTAGCTTAGGGTTTGGGCTGAAAAAGAGCTAAATGCCCTTTTAAGGGCAATGCCCATCTAAATGCCCTTTTCAGGGCAATGGGGAGGTTAGGTTTTTTAGATAGGATTTTATTTGGGGGGTTTGGTTGTGTGGGTGGTGGGTTTTGCTGTTGGGGGGTTGTAATTTTTTTTACAGGTAAAAGAGCTGATTTCTTTTGGGCAATGCCCTGCAAAAGGCCCTTTTGAGGGCTATTGGCAATTTAGTTTAGGCTAGGGGTTTTATTATTTTGGAGGGCTTTTTTTATTTTGGTAGGGCTATTAGATTAGGTGTAATTAGTTTAAATATTTGATAATTTCTTTTTTATTTTGTGTAATTTAGTGTTGTTTTTTTTTGTAATTTAGTTAATTGTATTTAATTAATGTAATTGATTTAATTGTAGTGTAAGGTTAGGTGTTAGTGTAAGACAGGTTAGGTTTTATTTTACAGGTAAGTTTGTATTTATTTTAACTAGAACTACCTAGTTAAAATAAATACAAACTTACCTAGTTATTAACTATTTACTAACTAGTAAATAGTTAATAACTATTTACTAACTAGTCTACCTAGTTAAAATAAATACAAACTTAGCTGTGAAATAAAAATAAAACCTAAGCTAGCTACAATGTAACTATTAGTTATATTGTAGTTAGCTTAGGGTTTATTTTATAGGTAAGTATTTAGTTTTAAATAGGAATTATTTAGGTATTAATTGTAATTTTTATTTAGATTTATTTTAATTATGTTAAAGTTAGTGGTGTTAGGGTTACCTTAGGGTTAGGTTTAGGGGTCAATAACTTTAGTATAGTGGCAGCGACGTTGGGGGCAGCAGATTAGGGGTTAATAAGTGTAATGTAGGTGGCGGCGACATTGGGGCGGCATATTACGGGCTAATAACTAATGTAGGTGTTGGCGGTGTCGCAAAACTCGTAATCTAGCCTTATGGTAATCATGATTTTAAATTGCTCGATCTACCCTCTATCGACATTGTGCAAGTAGTCATTTAGTAGTAAATGGCTGCAGATTTGGCCATGATAAACTGTTGATATTGCTGGTTTAGTTAACACCATCTGGGACAAATAGGTGTCAGCAGCAGGTTTAGTTAGCCCGTTTGACAAACTGGTTGCCAAAGCAAATTTAGTAAAAGGGTCATGAAACCCACATTTTTTCTTAATAATTTATTCTCTTGGCATCTTTTGTTAAAAAGCAAGGACATAAGCTCAGGAGTGTGCAAGTGTCTTGCAGCAGTTTTGCAAGAATGTTATCCATTTGCAAGAGCACTACATGGCCGCACTATTTCCTGCAATGTCTAGGAACCAGAATTTGTCTGTTTCACCCCAGAAGCAGGGTTCTTCCAGTTTTTACTGGAATCCAAACCTTAATTGGAAGAGGTCTGATCAATCTAAGAAACCTGTCTCCACTACCAAGTCTGCATGTAGGTGGGGCCTCTGATCCATATCTTCTGGTAGGGGAAATATTACAATTTTTTCATGGCGCTTGGTTTCATTCTTTTCGAGTTCTGAACATTATTTCCCAAGCATACAGAACAGGTTTCAGATCAAGTTCTCCCAGGGGAAGGTTTATTCTGTTTCATGTTCCAATGATCCTGTAAAGCCAAAAGCCATTTTTCAGAAGATTTTAGATCTGTATTCTATGGGTGTAATAGTTCCAGAATCGGAACAGAGTCAGGGGATTTATTCCAACCTCTTTATTGTTCCCAAAGAACTTACAGACCTTTTCTGGATTTTAAAACTTTAAACAAGTTTCTCAGGGTTCCTTCATTCAAGAGGGAAACTATTCAGACGATTCTTCCTCTCTTTCAACAATGGCAGTTTATGTCTTCCATAGATCTGAAGGATGCTTATCTTTTTATTTCCCTATCAACAGGGATCATGACATGATTAGTTTCTAAGGTTCGCTTTCTTTGACAAGCATTTTCAGTTTGTTGCTCTTCCATTTGGTGTGGCTACTGCTTTACAAAGGTATTGGGGTCTCTCTTATTGGTAATAAGAGCCCAGGGGGTTTCAGTGGTTCCCTACCTGGATGATATCTTGGTACAGGCTCCATCTTTACATTTAGCAGTATCTCATACCAACAGACTTTTTTTGTTTCTTCAAGAGCACGGTTGGAAATAAATTTTCCAAAAAGTTCTCCGTTTCCTCAGTCCAGGATTACTTTCTGGGTCTAATAATCGACTCAGTCTCCATGAGCCTTTTTTTTACAGAACAGAAAAGTTACTCTCAGCTTGTGTAAATCTTTAGTCAGTACCCTCTACTTCTGTAGCTCTTATTATGGAAGTTTTAGTTCAAATAATAGCAGCCTCAGATGCTATTCCTTTTGCTGAGTTTCATGAGGCATCTTCAGCTTTGTATGCTGCATTAGTGGTACAGGGACAGTGATCTCAACAGAAGTCTCTCTCTTGTTTGTTTGTTTTTAACCCCCTCCTTTCTTTCCCTTTTTCTGACTTCTCTTCTTTCCTTCTGCTCTAATGTTAAGAGTGAACTTAGTTTTATTTTAATATAATCATAATGATAATACATTAGAGATATCGTGAGTCCAGCTATCCAAGGTTCGGCGAGCTTTGGGTTTCGGACTCCAGATGTCTCATTTCATATTCCTTACAATGTTACTGTATTGCTGCTTTGTATCGATTTTGAATGAATGTTATTCTCAATCTTCACTTGGTCCGAATATCATCTTGAGATAAGCCTGAGGGCTCAACCGGACTTCATTGCTTAGACCTTACAAAAGTGAATGTTAATTTACGATAGACTTTTAATATAAAATGTAAAGCTGTGTTTTTCTGCATGTTAATTTTATGTTCCAGAGTCTCTTGTTGAGTCTACTACCAGTGTGTATTGAGATTATTGGATAACACTTATGTTTTGTAGCTCTTTTACAGGGGGCACCCACGACTTGCATATGTTTATACATTTTTGTGTGACTGTGAGATTAATTTGTCCCAGGTCGTATTTACTTCCTAAATAAAGAATATTCTTTTTTTTTTTTTTATCTACTGTGTTCTTGCACACTCACAGGTTACTAAGGATTCTAGCTTGTTTGTATATTTTTCTGGTTCCAGAAAGGATCTACGAAAGCTACTGCTATTTTGTTAGCCTCTTGGTTGAAGCTTTTTGATTCGTAAGCTTACTTGGAGGTGGGTCAGTCTCCTCCTAAACAGATTACTGTCCATTCCACTAGATCAGTTGCTACTTCATGGGCCTTTAAGAATGTGGCCTCTGTTGATCAGATTTGCAAAGCAGCTACTTGGTCTACCTTTACATACTTTTACTAAATTCTACCATTTTGATGTTTTTGCCTATTTTGAGGCAGCTTTTGGTAGGAGTCCTTCAGGCAGTTGTTTCTGGGCATTAAATATTATTGTATATACTGTATATATATTTTCTACATTAAAAAGAAAACAAATCATCCATTCTAAATGGAATGGTTTAATAAGTCTGATGCCACCCAAATTACTTGTGGACTCCACACCTTAGGTATTACTTTCCCAGGAGTAATGGGTCACCGCCTTTATGAAAGAAAATATAATTTATGTTTAGCCGATAAATTCATTTATTTCATGAGCCCCTGACCATTTTTCTGTATTTTCATTTATTTCTGGTGGCAGTTCACGTATGCACTTCTTTTTTCCCTCTCTTCCTTGTTGTCTTCCTACCTTTTCCTTTTTTCTGGCTTGTCTATACCTCAGACTAGTTTCCAGTAAGGTGGGAGGAGTTTTAAGGGTTCTTGGAGTTTTTGAAATCTTTCCCTCCTCCTAGTCGTCATGAATATAATTCCCAGGCGTAATGGATCATGGACAATGAAAGAAATTAATTTATCATGTAAACATAAATTATATTTTCTTTCCATAAGGCAGGGAGAGTCCATGACTTCATTCCTTACTGTTGGGAAATACAACACCTGGCCACCAGGAGGAGGCAAAGACACCCCAGATAAAAGCTTAAATATCCCTTCCACTTCCCATATCCTCCCAGTCATTCTTTGCCTTTTGTCACTAGAGGAGGTGGCAGAGAAGTGTCAGAAGATTTTGGATAGTCCTGTAATGGGTGTGTTCTCTTCAAGAGAGGACTGGAATTTTAAGTAATCATGTCAACATCTCACTGAGAGTATTGATGAAAGTGGAGATGCAGGGAAAGTTTTTCTGCAAACCCATCCAGACTGTCGACTAGCAACTCCTGAGCAATCAGTGTTGATGAGTTTTACTGCTTGCTGTTACACACTCAGGTCCCTGTCAGAGCGTCGCTGCAAGACTGTCACAATTGAGAGGTTGTATCTGCTCCACAGCGTGGATCCTGGAGGGTAAGACCACTTTATTATGTATAGGAGAGATTCTAATATAGGGTCAAAGTGTGGCTCCTGTATACCTCAAAAGGATCAAGGGTTAATATTTTCTTCAGGGAGATTATTTGGAACAGTTTTGGGGATTTTTATGTACTGCTTTCACTTTGTGAGGGTTTGGGCTCATAAGACTGTGTGCTTTTGGCTTGGAACAAACAGGTTTCACTTTCGTTTTTTTTTTAAATATATTCTGAATCATGATTTCCAGGCTACCAAATTTTAAAGGAGTTGTGCAGCTTATATTAGCTTAGCACCCTTTTTCATAGGAAGCAAAGTCCTGTCTTGCGCACCACATGATCTGGTGCGGTCTCTTTCACTTCCTTACTATCCTGCTGCAGACATCACTCCTTGATAGCCTGTCCGGGTCTAGGAGGTTGTGAGTACCCCATCCATTGGGAATATAAAGGTGCCGTTTTATATATAAAGTGCTTTATTTTGTTCAGTTTTTTATTCCATCTGTTAGAGTACATACCAAAGCTATGGAGGACTCTGATACTACATTAGGAGGTTCCGCTCCTTCTGTTGAGAATAATACCTGTTTATACTGTGAGGAGGCTATGGTTTGCCCGCCTGCTCAATTTTGTTCCATTTACCTAGGCACTGTTTTAAAGTCTAAAAAGGGAGCTAAGTCTGTTAATACACATAGCGGAATTAGTCCCTCTGAGCCATCAACCTCTTAGGAGTCTATGTCCCGAGAGATTACTACCCTTTCCACTCAAATGGCTTCACATGCAGTTCCCCACGGCACAACTAATTCTCCATCTGGAGGGGGCATTTTTCCTGCTGACTTTACCGCGCAGCTACAATCGGCGCAAGAGAAAGGTCAAACATAGTTCTCCTGATTTAGTATGTATGTCCCAGCTATCTGAGGATGAGTTAACCTCTGTAGCTTCAGAGGGTGAACATTTATGAGTTGGAGACTTCCGTTACTAAATCTCTTCCAGCGTAGGAACCCTCCTTTAGTTTTAAAATTGAACATATGCATTTTTTGCTTAAAGAGGTTCTGTCCATGTTAGAAGTTCCAGAGACTAAGCTACCTGAGGAACCTATGATCCCTAAGTTAGACAGGGTTTATGAAGACAGAAAGGTCCCACAGACTTTTCCTGTACCAGTTCGTATGGCAAACACTGTTAGTAACGAATGGTTAAAGAATCAGAACTTCCTTTTCCCCCTCGTCAACCTTTAAGAAAATGTTTTCAGTCCCTGACTCTCAATTGTAATTATGGGGTTCCATTCCTAAGGTGGATGGCGCCATTTCGACGCTCTGCATACTACTATCCCTTTTGAGGATAGTTCTTCTTTTAGAGAGCCTATGGACAAAAAGTTGGAACCTTTTCTGAGGAAAATGTTCCAACACTGCATTTTTATTCCCACCGGCGGCAGCTGTAGCAGCTATCTACCGGTGCAACTCTCTGTATGAACCTATTGAGGTGGAATCTCCCCTTGAGGATATTTGGGAGAGAATTAAGGCTCTGAGAATTGCTAACTACTTCATTTGTGATGCGAATATGCAGAGTATACACCTAAATGCAAAGGCTTCAGGTTTTGTGGTCCTAGCCCGCCGGGCTCTCTGGTTGAAGTCTTGGTCTGTGGATATGACTTCTAAATCCAGACTCCTTTCTCTTCCCTTCAAAGGGAAGATATTATTGGGTCCAGGGCTGGACTCCATTATTTCTATAGTTACTGGACAGAAGGGTACCTTCCTACCACAGGATAAGAAGAACAGACCTAAGGGAAGGCAATCATCTAATTTTCATCCTTTTGTTCGTACAAGTCCCAACGATCTCGACCTTCTTCCAAGCCCGAGCAGCCCAGGAGTACTTGGAAGCCGGCTCAGTCCTGGAACAAGTCCAAACAGACAAAGAAGCCCACCTAGAACAAATCAGCATGAAGGGGCGGCCCCCGATCCGGGATCGGATTGAGTAGGGAGAAGATTGACGCTTTTCTCAGACGCATGGTTCCAGAATGTTCAGGACCCGTGGGTTCTGGAGGTCATATTTTAGGGATACCGGATAGGATTCAAATATCCGCCCAGGAGCAGATTCCTACTCTCCAGACTCTCTACAAGACCAGCATAGAGGACTGGCTTTTCAGGTTGCCTTTAAGATCTAGCCGCTTTAGGAGTAATTGTCCCGGTACCTACATCAGAAAGAGGTCTGGGGTTCTATTCAAACCTCTTAGTTTTTCCAAAAAAGGTCCCAAATCTGGACCCGAAGTGCCTAAACATTGTTTCTGAGTGTCCCCTCTTTCAAAATGGAGACAATACGGTCAATTCTTCCCTGGTTTATGATGGACAGTTTATGATCACCATAGACCTGAAGGATGCATACCTTCATGTTCCGATACACGGGGAACATTTTCAGTTCCTGATGTTTGCCTTTCTGGACCAGCACTTCCAGTTCATAGCACTTCTGTTTGGCTTAGCTACTGCTCCAAGGATATTTACAAAGGTTCTGGCGCTCTTCTAGCGGTTGCCAGCAGTAGCACCTTACCTGGATGATATCTTGGTACAAGCACCATCTTTTCATCTAACAAGGGAGCACTCAGAATTCCTTCTCAGTCTTCTTCGATCACATGGATGGAAGATAAACATGGAAAAGAGTTCTCTTACTCCAAATACCAGGGTGAATTCCCTGGGTACGGTGATAGACTCTATATCCATGAAGGTCTTTCTAACAGATAAGAGACGTTTCAAGCTAACATCAGCATGTCTTGCCCTCCAGGTCTGCTTGAGACCTTCAGTGGCCCAGAGTATGGAGGTGTATGGACATCATTCTATTTGCCAGATTCCATCTCAGGCCCTTACAGCTATGCATGCTGAGACAATGGAACGGTGACCATTTCGATCTGTCCCAACAGATAGTAATGGACAGCATGTCGAGAGATTCGCTCTCTTGGTGACTCTGTCAAGATCACCTGTCCCAAGGCACGTGCTTCTTGAGACCGTACTGGAAGATTGTGTCTAAAGACGCAAGTCTATCCGGCTGGGGAGCCGTTTGGAGTGCCGATCAATACCTTGCAACTCCGTGCAATCTTCAATGCTCTGAAGGCTTGGACCCTTCTGGGTTTCGTCCCAGTTTATCAGATTCCACTCAGACAATATAACTTTGGTAGTCTACATCAACCATCAGGAAGGAACGAGAAGTTCCTTAGCGATGAGAGAAGTATCTCAAATTCTAGAATGGGCGGAGGCCCACAATTGTATGCTGTCAGCGATCCACATTCAGGGTGTGGACAACTGGGAAGCAGACTTCCTGTCAGGGTGCCAGGAATCAGACTGAGACGAGAAGTGCAAAAATAATCACACCTTTATTCATAGCAAAAAATAATAAAAAGTCCACAAGTCAAATAACAAGCCAGGAGTCAAAACCAGAGCTGGTAGTCAGACGAGCCGAGTCAGGAGCCAAAGCGAATAGTCAGACGAGCCGGAATCAGGAACAAGGAAAACAGCAGAGTCAGGAACAAGCCAGGGATCAGGAACCAGGAAGGACATCTGGCAGCCAGGTAATACACAGGAACTCTCACAAACGGGTCTGAGACAACGCAAAGGCAAAGCATACTGAACAGAGGCCCTTTAAATAATAAGTGATGACATCACAATTCTGAGACTGCATCCTGTCTCACATGGATGATGCACACCAGTCTGGCAATAAAAAGAAGTGTAGGAAATGAGCAGCATCCCCCACAATGCACCATAGTCAGGAAGAGAGGTGAGTAAAATGGCTGCCAGCAGCACATGGCAAACAACAGGGAAAAAACCCTGACAGTACCCTCCCCTCAACGACCCCTCCCTGCGGGAAGACAAAAGGCTTATTGGGGAAACGGGCATGGAAGGCACGGAGGAGGGCGGAGCATGAACATCAGAGGAGGGAACCCAAGAACGCTCCTCCGGACCGTAGCCCCTCCGGTGAACCAAATACTGTACACGGCCCCTGGACATACGAGAGTCAATATTGCTGCTGACCTCATACTCCTCATGGTTGTCAATAAAGATAGGACGGGAACGAGGCAACACAGTGGTAAACCTATTACAAACCAATGGTTTCAAGAGGGAAACATGAAAAACATTGGAGATGCGCATAGCAGGAGGAAGGTCAAGAGCGTAGGCCACAGGATTAACCCGTCGGAGAATTCAAAAAGGACCAACATAACGGGGAGCCAATTTATTGGAAGGCACACAAAGGTTCAAGTTGCGGGGGGACAGCCAAACTCTCTCACAAACCTGGTAGGAAGGCGCGGGCAGACGCCTACGATCAGCCTGGAACATTTGGTGCTGAATAGAACGATGAAGCCAATCCTGAATCTGCACCCACGTGGAACGGAGTTGCCGGAGATGCTCCTCCAAAGCCGGAATACCCTGAGACATGAATGAATCGGGCAACAAGGATGGTTGAAACTCATAATTCGCCATGAACGGGGATAATTTGGAGGAAGCATTAATAGCACTATTACGAGCAAACTCTGCCCAAGGTAACAGTTCAGACCAATTATTGTGGTGATCTGAGACATAGCAATGGAGGAACTGTTCCAGAGCTTGATTAGACCGTTCTGCAGCCCCATTGGATTGAGGGTGATATGCCGAGGAGAAGGAAAGCTGGATCCCAAACTGGCTACCCCGGTCCGACACTATCTCCTTGGGTAACCCATGTAAACGGAAGACCTCCCGGGCAAAAATTGAAGCAAGCTCCTGAGCGGTAGGCAGCTTCATCAAGGGAATGCAATGTGACATTTTAGAAAAACGGTCAACCACCATAAGGATAACAGTATTGCCATTGGAAACAGGGAGCTCGACAATGAAGTCCATGGAAAGATGTGTCCAAGGACGCTCACCATTAGCAATAGGTTGAAGAAGACCCACAGGAAGACGTCTAGGAGTCTTATTCTGTGCACAAACTGGTTGAAGCTTTTTGATTTGTAAGCTTACTTGGAGGTGGGTCAGTCTCCTCCTAAACAGATTACTGTCCATTCCACTAGATCAGTTGCTACTTCATGGGCCTTTAAGAATGTGGCCTCTGTTGATCAGATTTGCAAAGCAGCTACTTGGTCTACCTTTACATACTTTTACTAAATTCTACCATTTTGATGTTTTTGCCTCTTTTGAGGCAGCTTTTGGTAGGAGTCTTTCAGGCAGTTGTTTCTGGGCATTAAATATTATTGTATATACTGTATATATATTTTCTACATTAAAAAGAAAACAAATCATCCATTCTAAATGGAATGGTTTAATAAGTCTGATGCCACCCAAATTACTTGTGGACTCCACACCTTAGGTATTACTTTCCCAGGAGTAATGGGTCACCGCCTTTATGAAAGAAAATATAATTCATGTTTAGCCGATAAATTCATTTATTTCATGAGCCCCTGACCATTTTTCTGTATTTTCATTTATTTCTGGTGGCAGTTCACGTATGCACTTCTTTTTTCCCTCTCTTCCTTGTTGTCTTCCTACCTTTTCCTTTTTTCTGGCTTGGCTATACCTCAGACTAGTTTCCAGTAAGGTGGGAGGAGTTTTAAGGGTTCTTGGAGTTTTTGAAATCTTTCCCTCCTCCTAGTCGTCATGAATATAATTCCCAGGCGTAATGGATCATGGACAATGAAAGAAATTAATTTATCATGTAAACATAAATTATATTTTCTTTCCATAAGGCAGGGAGAGTCCATGACTTCATTCCTTACTGTTGGGAAATACAACACCTGGCCACCAGGAGGAGGCAAAGGCACCCCAGATAAAAGCTTAAATATCCCTTCCACTTCCCATATCCTCCCAGTCATTCTTTGACTTTTGTCACTAGAGGAGGTGGCAGAGAAGTGTCAGAAGATTTTGGATAGTCCTGTAATGGGTGTGTTCTCTTCAAGAGAGGACTGGAATTTTAAGTAATCATGTCAACATCTCACTGAGAGTATTGATGAAAGTTAGAGTCTGAAAATGCAGGGAAAGTTTTTCTGCAAACCCATCCAGACTGTCGACTAACAACTCCTGAGCAATCAGTGTTGATGAGTTTTACTGCTTGCTGTTACACACTCAGGTCCCTGTCAGAGCGTCGCTGCAAGACTGTCACAATTGAGAGGTTGTATCTGCTCCACAGTGTGGATCCTGGAGGGTAAGACCACTTTATTATGTATAGGAGAGATTCTAATATAGGGTCAAAGTGTGGCTCCTGTATACCTCAAAAGGATCAAGGGTTAATATTTACTTCAGGGAGATTATTTGGAACAGTTTTGGGGATTTTTATGTACTGCTTTCACTTTGTGAGGGTTTGGGCTCATAAGACTGTGTGCTTTTGGCTTGGAACAAACAGGTTTCACTTTCGTTTTTTTTTTAAATATATTCTGAATCATGATTTCCAGGCTACCAAATTTTAAAGGAGTTGTGCAGCTTATATTAGCTTAGCACCCTTTTTCATAGGAAGCAAAGTCCTGTCTTGCGCACCACATGATCTGGTGCGGTCTCTTTCACTTCCTTACTATCCTGCTGCAGACATCACTCCTTGATAGCCTGTCCGGGTCTAGGAGGTTGTGAGTACCCCATCCATTGGGAATATAAAGGTGCCGTTTTATATATAAAGTGCTTTATTTTGTTCAGTTTTTTATTCCATCTGTTAGAGTACATACCAAAGCTATGGAGGACTCTGATACTACATTAGGAGGTTCCGCTCCTTCTGTTGAGAATAATACCTGTTTATACTGTGAGGAGGCTATGGTTTGCCCGCCTGCTCAATTTTGTTCCATTTACCTAGGCACTGTTTTAAAGTCTAAAAAGGGAGCTAAGTCTGTTAATACACATAGCGGAATTTGTCCCTCTGAGCCATCAACCTCTTAGGAGTCTATGTCCCGAGAGATTACTACCCTTTCTACTCAAATGGCTTCACATGCAGTTCCCCACGGCACAACTAATTCTCCATCTGGAGGGGGCATTTTTCCTGCTGACTTTACCGCGCAGCTACAATAGGCGCAAGAGAAAGGTCAAACATATTTCTCCTGATTTAGAGTCATCTAAATTTCTGTCGGATCTAGCTTGTATGTCCCAGCTATCTGAGGATGAGTTAACCTCTGTAGCTTCAGAGGGTGAACTTTCTGAGTTGGAGACTTCTGTTACTAATTCTCTTCCAGCGTAGGAACCCTCCTTTAGTTTTAAAATTGAACATATGCATTTTTTGCTAAAAGAGGTTCTGTCCACGTTAGAAGTTCCAGAGGCTAAGCTACCTGAGGAACCTATGATCCCTAAGTTAGACAGGGTTTATGAAGACAGAAAGGTCCCACAGACTTTTCCTGTACCAGTTTGTATGGCAAACACTGTTAGTAACGAATGGTTAAAGAATCGGAACCTCCTTTTCCCCCTCGTCAACCTTTAAGAAAATGTTTTCAGTCCCTGACTCTCAATTGTAATTGTGGGGTTCCATCCCTAAGGTGGATGGCGCCATTTCGACGCTCTGCATACTACTATCCCTTTTGAGGATAGTTCTTCTTTTAGAGAGCATATGGACAAAAAGTTGGAACCTTTTCTGAGGAAAATGTTCCAACACTGCATTTTTATTCCTACCGGCGGCAGCTGTAGCAGCTATCTACCGGTGCAACTCTCTTTATGAACCTATTGAGGTGGAATCTCCCCTTGAGGATATTTGGGAGAGAATTAAGGCTCTGAGAATTGCTAACTACTTCATTTGTGATGCGAATATGCAGAGTATACACCTAAATGCAAAGGCTTCAGGTTTTGTGGTCCTAGCCCGCCGGGCTCTCTGGTTGAAGTCTTGGTCTGTGGATATGACTTCTAAATCCAGACTCCTTTCTCTTCCCTTCAAAGGGAAGATATTATTCGGTCCAGGGCTGGACTCCATTATTTCTACGGTTACTGGACAGAAGGGTGCCTTCCTACCACAGGATAAGAAGAACAGACCTAAGGGAAGGCAATCATCTAATTTTCATCCTTTTGTTCGGACAAGTCCCAACGATCTCGACCTTCTTCCAAGCCCGAGCAGCCCAGGAGTACTTGGAAGCCGGCTCAGTCCTGGAACAAGTCCAAACAGACAAAGAAGCCCACCTAGAACAAATCAGCATGAAGGGGCGGCCCCCGATCCGGGATCGGATTGAGTAGGGAGAAGATTGATGCTTTTCTCAGACGCATGGTTCCAGAATGTTCAGGACCCGTGGGTTCTGGAGGTCATATTCTAGTGATACCGGATAGGATTCAAATATCCGCCCAGGAGCAGATTCCTACTCTCCAGACTCTCTACAAGACCAGCATAGAGGACTGGCTTTTCAGATTGCCTTTAAGATCTAGCCGCTTTAGGAGTAATTGTCCCGGTACCTACATCAGAAAGAGGTCTGGGGTTCTATTCAAACCTCTTAGTTTTTCCAAAAAAGGTCCCAAATCTGGACCCGAAGTGCCTAAACATAGTTTCTGAGTGTCCCCTCTTTCAAAATGGAGACAATACGGTCAATTCTTCCCCTGGTTTATGATGGACAGTTTATGATCACCATAGACCTGAAGGATGCATACCTTCACGTTCCGATACACAAGGAACATTTTCAGTTCCTGATGTTTGCCTTTCTGGACCAGCACTTCCAGTTCATAGCACTTCTGTTTGGCTTAGCTACTGCTCCAAGGATATTTACAAAGGTTCTGGCGCTCTTCTAGCGGTTGCCAGCAGTAGCACCTTACCTGGATGATATCTTGGTACAAGCACCATCTTTTCATCTAACAAGGGAGCACTCAGAATTCCTTCTCAGTCTTCTTCGATCACATGGATGGAAGATAAACATGGAAAAGAGTTCTCTTACTCCAAATACCAGGGTGAATTCCCTGGGTACGGTGATAGACTCTATATCCATGAAGGTCTTTCTAACAGATAAGAGACATTGCAAGCAAGCTAACATCAGCATGTCTTGCCCTCCAGGTCTGCTTGAGACCTTCAGTGGCCCAGAGTATGGAGGTGTATGGACATCATTCTATTTGCCAGATTCCATCTCAGGCCCTTACAGCTATGCATGCTGAGACAATGGAACGGTGACCATTTCGATCTGTCCCAACAGATAGTAATGGACAGCATGTCGAGAGATTCGCTCTCTTGGTGGCTCTGTCAAGATCACCTGTCCCAAGGCACGTGCTTCTTGAGACCATACTGGAAGATTGTGTCTAAAGACGCAAGTCTATCCGGCTGGGGAGCCGTTTGGAGTGCCGATCAATACCTTGCAACTCCGTGCAATCTTCAATGCTCTGAAGGCTTGGACCCTTCTAGGTTTCATCCCAGTTTATCAGATTCCACTCAGACAATATAACTTCGGTAGTCTACATCAACCATCAGGAAGGAACGAGAAGTTCCTTAGCGATGAGAGAAGTATCTTAAATTCTAGAATGGGCGGAGGACCACAATTGTATGCTGTCAGCGATCCACATTCAGGGTGTGGACAACTGGGAAGCAGACTTCCTGTCAGGGTGCCAGAAATCAGACTGAGATGAGAAGTGCAAAAATAATCACACCTTTATTCATAGCAAAAAATAATAAAAAGTCCACAAGTCAAATAACAAGCCAGGAGTCAAAACCAGAGCTGGTAGTCAGACGAGCCGAATCAGGAGCCAAAGCGAATAGTCAGACGAGCCGGAATCAGGAACAAGCCAGGGATCAGGAACCAGGAAGGACATCTGGCAGCCAGGTAATACACAGGAACTCTCACAAACAGGTCTGAGACAACGCAAAGGCAAAGCTTACTGAACAGAGGCCCTTTAAATAATAAGTGATGACATCACAATTCTGAGACTGCATCCTGTCTCACATGGATGATGCACACCAGTCTGGCAATAAAAAGAAGTGTAGGAAATGAGCAGCATACACCACAATGCACCATAGTCAGGAAGAGAGGTGAGTAAAATGGCTGCCATCAGCACATGGCAAACAACAGGGAAAAAACCCTGACAGTACCCTCCCCTCAACGACCCCTCCCCGCAGGAAGACAAAAGGCTTATTGGGAAATGGGCATGGAAGGCACGGAGGAGGGCGGGAGCATGAACATCAGAGGAGGGAACCCAAGAACGCTCCTCTGGACCGTAGCCCCTCCGGTGAACCAAATACTGTACACGGCCCCTGGACATACGAGAGTCAATATTGCTGCTGACCTCATACTCCTCATGGTTGTCAACAAAGATAGGACGGGGACGAGGCAACACAGTGGTAAACCTATTACAAACCAATGGTTTCAAGAGGTAAACATGAAAATCATTGGAGATGCGCATAGCAGGAGGAAGGTCAAGAGCGTAGGCCACAGGATTAACCCGTCGGAGAATTCAAAAAGGACCAACATAACGGGGAGCCAATTTATTGGAAGGCACACAAAGGTTCAAGTTGTGGGGGGACAGCCAAACTCTCTCACAAACCTGGTAGGAAGGCGTGGGCAGACGCCTACGATCAGCCTGGAACATTTGGCGCTGAATAGAACGATGAAGCCAATCCTGAATCTGCACCCACGTGGAACGGAGTTGCCGGAGATGCTCCTCCAAAGCCAGAATACCCTGAGACATGAATGAATCAGGCAACAAGGATGGTTGAAACTCATAATTCGCCATGAACGGGGATAATTTGGAGGAAGCATTAATAGCACTATTACGAGCAAACTCTGCCCAAGGTAACAGTTCAGACCAGTTATTGTGGTAATCTGAGACATAGCAATGGAGGAACTGTTCCAGAGCTTGATTAGACCGTTCTGCAGCCCCATTGGATTGAGGGTGATATGCCGAGGAGAAGGAAAGCTGGATCCCAAACTGGCTACCCCGGTCCGACACTATCTCCTTGGGTAACCCATGTAAACGGAAGACCTCCTGGGCAAAAATTGAAGCAAGCTCCTGAGCGGTAGGCAGCTTCATCAAGGGAATGCAATGTGACATTTTAGAAAAACAGTCAACCACCATAAGGATAACAGTATTGCCATTGGAAACAGGGAGCTCGACAATGAAGTCCATGGAAAGATGTGTCCAAGGACGCTCACCATTAGCAATAGGTTGAAGAAGACCCACAGGAAGACGTCTAGGAGTCTTATTCTGTGCACAAACTGAGCAGGAGGCAACATACGCAGCAGTATCAGAACGAAGACCTGGCCTCCAAAATTGTTGAGTGACAGACCAAATCATTTAGTTCTTGTCTGGGTGACCTGCGGCTTTAGGATAGTGGTAAGTGTGCAAAAGTTTAGTTTGAAGATTCTCAGGAACAAAACACTTTTTTCTCAGGAGGTGCACTGGTTTGTGCAGCCAAGATCTCCTCCCCAAGGGAGAAGTCAAATTAGTACGTATGGTAGCCAAAATATGGTCAGGAGGTATAACAGGAGTAGGTACAGACTCCTCCTTGGACAGAGGCGAAAATTGTCGAGAGAGGGCATCAGCCCTAACATTCTTACTACCAGGCAGGTAGGAGACCACATAATTAAACCTAGACAAAAATAGCGTCCATCTGGCATATCGGGGTGACAAACGTTTTGCTTCAGATAGATAAGTTAAATTCTTGTGGTCAGTAAGAATGAGCACTGGCACGCTAGTACCCTCGAGAAGATTCCTCCATTCCTTGAGTGCCAAAATTATGGCCAGTAATTCCCTGTCGCCAATTTCATAATTGCACTCTGCTGGAGACAATTTCTTAGAGAAGAAACCACACAGATGCAAGGAACCGTCAGGCGTAGGACGTTGAGACAAAAGGGCACCTACTCCAGTCTCAGAGGCATCGACCTCAAGAACGAAAGGCAGGACAGGGTTAGGATGAGCCAGAACTGAAGCGGCAGCAAAGGCAGTCTTAAGTCTATCAAAGGCCTTAATGTCAGTAGGTGACCAATGGAGTGGATCATTCTCTTTATGGGTCATGTCTGTGATAGGTTTGACCAAGGAAGAAAAGTTTTTAATAAACTTTCTATAGTAATTGGAAAACCCCAAAAAACGTTGAATAGACCGAAGACCAACTGGGCGATGCAACTGCAGAACTGCAGATAACTTGTCAGTATCCATGGAGAACCCTGCAAAGGAGATAACATAACCTAGGAAGGTTACTTGAGTCTGATGGAACTCACATTTCTCGAGTTTACATAACAGGTCGTTCTCACATAGTCTCTGAAGAACCTGTGTAACATCAGAACGATGAGCCTCAAGTGTGGGTGAGTGTATGAGGATGTCGTCTAAGTACACCACAACACACTGTTGCAACATATCTCGTAGGACATCATTAATAAATTCCTGAAAAACAGCAGGAGCATTACAAAGGCCAAAGGGCATTACAAGATACTCATAATGCCCGCTCCTGGTGTTAAATGCTGTTTTCCATTCATGACCCTCCTTAATCCTAACGAGTTTGTACGCTCCTCTCAAATCAAGTTTAGTAAAGACCGTAGCTCCCTTGAGGCGGTCAAAGAGTTCCGTAATGAGCGGAATAGGGTAAGCATTCTTAATGGTAAGACGATTAAGATCCCTATAATCGATACATGGTCTTAACTCGCCACCCTTTTTCTTCCCAAAGAAGAAGCCAGCCCCTGCAGGAGAGCAGGATTTGCGGATGATTCCCCGCGACAGAGTATCAGCAACATACTCCTCCATAGCACAATTCTTTGCAACAGACAGAGGGTACACCCGGCCCCGAGGAGGAATGGCTCCAGGTTGCAGGTCTATGGCACAATCGTAAGACCGGTGAGGAGGCAACGTACCGGCACGCACCTTGTCAAACACATCTAAGAACTCTCGGTACTCCTCTGGCAATTGAGATACCGAAGAAGTGCACAAGACGTTAACTGGTTTCAGAAGACAAGTGGAAATACATTGCGGGGACCACGACAAAATTTCGGACCTGCGCCAGTCGAGACTGGAATTGTGCTTTTGGAGCCAGGGATAACGCAGAACAACCAGAAAATGCGGAGAGTTTATCACCTGGAACTGGAGGGTTTCAAAATGGAGAGCCCCAACAGCCATGGACAATGGAGCACTTTTGTGTGTAACGAGTGTGGGCTGACGGGGCCTGCCATCAATGGCCTCAATAGCAAGCGGAACGGACCGAGGCAAAACAGGAATGGAGTGCTTTAATACAAAAGCACTGTCAATGAAATAGCCCGCAGCACCGGAGTCAACAAGAGCCTGAGTGACTATGGAGGAGTCCACCCAGGAAAGGACAAACGTGACAAAAGGTTCCTCCTTAACCGGTTCCGGGGACGAGGATAAACCACCCAAGGTCTGCCCCCGACAGGACCTTAGGTGTGAGCGTTTCCCGGCCGTGTAGGACAAGACTTCAAAAGGTGGCCCTGTAACCCACAATAGAGGCAGAGCCCCTCCCTCCTCCTAAAGGCCCTCTCCGCCACGGAGAGACGAGTGAATCCCAACTGCATTGGCTCAGCAGTACCTGGTGACTCGGGACCAGGAGGCATGGGAGGAGAGGGAGGCATGGGTGGGAATGAACATGTAGGAGACAACGGAACAGGAGGCTTCCGCAAGCGCTCCTTGAAAGAGGACCTCTCACTGAGTCTGATGTCAAATAGGATCAAAATATGCACCAATGCCTCGAGATCCTCTGGTAAATCTCTGGCAGCAACTTTGTTTTTAATCGCATCAGAGAGCCCATGAAAGAAGGCGGCAACAAGGGCTTCATTGTTCCAACCTACCTCTGTGGCAAGCGTACGGAACTCAATAGCATACTGAGCAACAGATCTTGTACCTTGCTGAATGGACATGAGTCGTTTAGCAGCAGAGGAGGAGCGAGCCAGAACATCAAATACCCTTCGAAAGGAGGCCACAAATTCAGGGTAATTTGAAATCACAGGTTTATTAGTCTCCCACAAGGGATTAGCTCAGGCAAGAGCTGTGTCAGAGAGTAACGAGATGAGAAATCCCACCTTAGCTCTGTCAGAGGGAAACGCCTGAGGTAACATCTCAAAGTAAATGCCCACCTGGTTCAAAAACCCTCTGCACTGGATAGGATTGCCTCCATATCGCTGAGGTAGAGGTGCAGAACCGGACATGCTCCTGGTAGGCATAGGTGCAGCAGCGGAAACAGGAGCAGCCATAACTTAACATACACTTTGGTCCAAATGTGCAGTGCGAGTCAGCAGGGTTTGCAGGGCTAGTGCAAATTGATCCAAGCGGTGATCCTGTTCATCCATCCTGGAAATGATGGCAGGTAAAGGTGGATTATTAGCACCATCAGGATTCATGGCCTTTGCGTAATGTCAGGGTGCCAGGAATCAGACTGAGACGAGAAGTGCAAAAATAATCACACCTTTATTCATAGTAAAAAATAATAAAAAGTCCACAAGTCAAATAACAAGCCAGGAGTCAAAACCAGAGCTGGTAGTCAGACGAGCCGAGTCAGGAGCCAAAGCAAATAGTCAGACGAGCCGGAATCAGGAACAAGGAAAACAGCAAAGTCAGGAACAAGCCAGGGATCAGGAACCAGGAAGGACGTCAGGCAGCCAGGTAATACACAGGAACTCTCACAAACAGGTCTGAGACAACGCAAAGGCAAACCATACTGAACAGAGGCCCTTTAAATAATAAGTGATGACATCACAATTCTGAGACTGCATCCTGTCTCACATGGATGATGCACACCAGTCTGGCCATAAAAGGAAGTGTAGGAAATTAGCAGCATCGCCCACAATGCACCATAGTCAGGAAGAGAGGTGAGTAAAATGGCTGCCAGAAGCACATGGCAAACAACAGGGAAAAAACCCTGACACTTCCTTAGCAGGCAATCCTTTCACCTGGGGGAATGGTATCTCCATCCCAAGGTATTTGCAGAGATATGCAGCAGATAGGGATGCCTGGGATACACCTCATGGCCTCCCGTCTAAATCTCCAACTACCCAGTTATGGGTTGAGATCGAGGGATCCTCAAGCAGAACTAATAGATGCTCTAGCGGTTCCTTGGAGGTTCAGACTCATATATCTGTTTACTCCGTTACCTCTTCTTCCGCGGGTGCTGGCCCGCATCAAGCAGGAGCAAGCATCAGTGATTCTAATTGCTCCATCCTGGCCGCGAAGGACTTGGTTTGCGGATCTGGTTGGAATGTCCTCATCTCCTCCGTGGAGGTTACCCTGTCGCAGGGACCTGCTTCTACAGGGTCCATTTCTAAATCAAAATCTAGATTCTCTGAGGCTGACTTTGTGGAGATTGAACGCTTAGTCTTAGCCAAGAGAGGTTTCTCTGAGAGTGTCATCTACACTTTGATTCAGGCTCATAAGCCAGTGACTCAACGCATCTACCATAAGGTGTGGCCGACTTACCTGCACTGGTGTGAGGAGCGTGGTTTTTCTTGGCATAAGGCCAGGAATCAAAACAAGAACTGGTAGTCAGACGAGCCGAGTCAGGAGCCAAAGCAAGTAGTCAGACGAGCCGGAATCAGAACAAGGAGAACAGCAGAGTCAGGAACAAGCCAGGGATCAGGAACCAGGAGGTATGTCAGACAGCCAGGTAATACACAGGAGCTCTCACAAACAGGTCTGAGACAATGCAAGGGAAAAGCATATTGAACAGAGGCCCTTTAAATAATAAGTGATGACATCACAAATCTGAGACTGCATCCTGTCTCACACGGATGATGTACACCAGTCTGGTTATAAAAGGAAGTGCAGGAAATGAGCAGCATCACACAGTATGCACCAGAGTCAAGAAGAGAGGTGAGTAAAATGGCTGCCAGAAGCACATGGCAAGCAGATCAGGGAAAAAACCTTGACAGTACCCGCGGGAGGACAAAAGGCTTATTGGGGAAACGGGCATGGAAGGCACGGAGGAGGGCATGAGCATGAACATCAGAGGATGGAACCAATGAACGCTCCTCCGGACCATAGCCCTCCGGTGAACCAAATACTGTACGCGGCCCCTGGACATACGAGAGTCAATAATGCTGCTGATCTCATACTCCTCATGGTTGTCAACAAAGATAGGGTGGGGACGAGGCAACACAGTGGTAAACCAATTACAAACCAATGGTTTCAAGAGGGAAACATGAAAAACATTGGAGATGCGCATAGCAGGAGGAAGGTCAAGAGCGTAGGCCACAGGATTGACCCGTCGGAGTATTCGAAAAGGACCAACATAATGGGGAGCCAGTTTATTGGAAGGCACACAAAGGTTCAAGTTGCGGGAGGACAGCCAAACTCCCTCACCAACCTGGTAGGAAGGCACGGGCAGACACCTACAATCAGCCTGGAACTTTTGGCGCTGCATAGAACGATGAAGGCAATCCTGAATCTGCACCCACATGGAACGGAGTTGCCGGAGATGCTCCTCCAAAGCCGAAATACCCTGAGACATGAATGAATCGGGCAACAAGGATGGCTGAAACCCATAATTCGCCATCAACGGGGATAACTTGGAGGAAGCATTAATAGCACTATTACGACCAAACTCTGCCCAAGGTAACAGTTCAAAACAATTATTGTGGTGATCTGAGACATAGCAACGGAGGAACTGTTACAGAGCTTGATTAGACCATTTCTCAGCCCCATTGGATTGATGGTGATATGCCGAGGAGAAGGAAAGCTGGATGCCCATTTGAGCACAAAAGGAACGCCAAAATCTGGAGACAAACTGGCTACCCCGGTCCGACACTATCTCCTTGGGTAACCTATGTAAACGGAAGACCTCCCGAGCAAAAATTGAAGCAAGCTCCTGAGCAGTAGGCAACTTCTTCAAGGGAATGCAATGTGACATTTTAGAAAAACGGTCAACCACCAAAAGGATAACAGTATTGCCATTGGAAACAGGGAGCTCGACAATGAAGTCCATGGAAAGATGTGTCCAAGGACGCTCACCATTAGCAATAGGTTGAAGAAGACCCACAGGAAGACGTCAAGGAGTCTTATTCTGTGCCCAAACTGAGCAGGAGGCAACATACGCAGCAACATCAGAACGAAGAGCTGGTCACCAGAATTGTCGAGTGACAGACCAAATAATTTGGTTCTTGCCTGGGTGACCTGCGGCTTTAGGATAGTGCTAAGTGTGCAAAAGTTTAGTTCGATGATTCTCAGGAACAAAACACTTACCACTAGGTTTCTCAGGAGGTGCATTGGTTTGTGCAGCCAGGATCTCCTCCCCCAAGGGAGAAGTCAAATTAGTACGTATGGTAGCCAAAATATGGTCAGGAGGTATAACTGGAGTAGGTACAGACTCCTCCTTGGACAGAGGTGAAAATTGTCGAGAGAGGGCATCAGCCCTAACATTCTTACTACCAGGCAGGTAGGAGACCACATAATTAAACTGAGACAAAAATTAGCGCCCATCTGGCCTGTCAGGGCGACAAACGTTTTGCTTCAGATAGATAAGTTAAATTCTTGTGGTCAGTAAGAATGAGCACTGGCACGCTAGTACCCTCGAGAAGATGCCTACATTCCTTGAGTGCCAAAATTATGGCCAGTAATTCCCTGTCGCCAATTTCAAAGGCAGTCTTAAGACTATCAAAGGCCTTAATGGCAGTAGGTGACCAATGGAGTGGATCATTCTCTTTATGGGTCATGTCTGTGATAGGTTTGACCAAGGAAGAAAAGTTTTTAATAAACTTTCTATAATAATTGGCAAACCCCAAAAAACGTTGAATAGTCCGAAGACCAACTGGGCAAGGCCACTGCAGAACTGCAGATAACTTGTCAGGATCCATGGAGAACCTTGCAACAGAGGTAACATAACCTAGGAAGGTTACTTGAGTCTGATAGAAATCACATTTCTCGAGTTTACAAAACAGGCCGTTCTCACGTAGTCTCTGAAGAACCCGTGTAACATCAGACGATGAGCCTTAAGTGTCGGTGAGTGTATGAGGATGTCGTCTAAGTACACCACAACACACTGTTGCAACATATCTCGTAGGACATCATTAATAAATTCCTGGAAAACAGCAAGAGCATTACATAGGCCAAAGGGCCTTACAAGATACTCATAATGCCCGCTCCTGTTGTTAAATGCTGTTTTCCATTCGTGGCCCTCCTTGATCCTAACGAGATTGTACGCTCCTCTCAAATCAAATGTAGTAAAGACCGTAGCTCCCTTGAGGTAATGAGCGAAATAGGGTAAGCATTCTTAATGGTAAGACGATTAAGACCCCTATAATCGATGCATGGTCTTAACTCGCCACCCTTTTTCTTCACAAAGAAGAAGCCAGCCCCTGCAGGAGAACAGGATTTGCAGATGATCCCCCGCGACAGAGCATTGGGAACATACTCCTCCATAGCACAATTCTCTGCAACAGACAGAGGGTAAACCCGGCCCCAAGGAAGAATGTCTCTGGGTTGCAGGTCTATGTCACAATCGTAAGACCGGTGAGGAGGCAACGTACCGGCACGCACCTTGTCAAAAATGTCTAGGAACTCTCGGTACTCCTCTGGCAATTGAGATACCGAAGACGTGCACAAGACTTTAACTGGTTTCCAAAGACAAGTGGAAATACATTGCGGAGACCATGACAAAATTTTGGACCTGCGCCAGTCGAGACTGGGATTGTGCTTTTGGAGCCAGGGATAACCCAGAATAACCGGAAAATGCGGAGAGTTTATCACCTGGAACTGGAGGGTTTCAAAATGGAGAGCCCCAACAGCCATGGATAACGGACCAGTTTTGTGAGTAACGAGTGCGGGCTGAAGGGGCCTGCCATCAATGGTCTCAATAACAAGCGGAACTGACCGAGGCAGAACAGGAATGGAGTGCTTTGATACAAAAGCACTGTCAATGAAATAGTCTGCAGCACCGGAGTCAACAAGAGCCTGGGTGACTATGGAGGAGTCCACCCAGGAAAGGACAACCGTGACCAAAGGTTTCTCCTTTAGCAGGTCCGGAGACAAGGATAAACCACCCAATGTTTGCCCCCGACAGGACCTTAGGTGTGAGCGTTTCCCAGCCGTGTAGGACAAGACTTCAAAATGTGGCCCTGTAACCCACAATAGAGGCAGAACCCCTCCGTCCTCCTAAAGGCCCTCTCCACTGCGGAGAGACGCGTGAATCCCAACTGCATCGGCTCAGCAGTACCTGGTGACTCGGGACCAGGAGGCATGGGAGGAGAGGGAGGCATGGGTGGAAATGAACACGTAGGAGACAACGGAACAGGAGGCTTCCGCAAGCGCTCCTTGAAAGAGGGCCTCTCACTTGGTCTGATGTCAATTAGGATTAAAAAAGACACCAATACCTCGAGATCTTCTGGTAAATCTCTGGCAGCAACTTAATCTTTAATCACATCAGAGAGCCCATGAAAGAAGGCGGCAACAAGGGCTTTATTGTTCCAACTTACCTCTGCGGCAAGTGTACGGAACTAAATGGCATACTGAGCAACAGATCTTGTACCTTGCTGAATGGACATGAGTCGTTTAGCAGTAGAGGAGGAGCAAGCCGGAACATCAAATACCCTTCGAAAGGAGGCCACTAATTCAGGGTAATTTAAAATCATAGGTTTCTTAGTCTCCCACAAGGGATTAGCCCAGGCAAGAGCTGTGTCAGAGAGTAACAAGATGAGAAATCCCATCTTAGCTCTGTCAGAGGGAAACGCCTGAGGTAACATCTCAAAGTAAATGCCCACCTGGTTCAAAAACCCTCTGCACTGATTAGGATCACCTCCATATCGCTGAGGTAGAGGTGCAGAACTGGACATGCTCCTGGTAGGACTAGGTGCAGCAGCGGAAACAGGAGCAGCCATAACTTGCGAGACACTTTGGTCCAAATGTGCAGTGCGAGTCAGGAGGGTTTGCAGGGCTAATGGAAATTGATCCAAGCGGTGATCCTGTTCATCCATCCTGGAAATTATGGCAGGTAAAGGTGGATTATTAGCACTATCAGGATTCATGGCACTTGCGTAATGTCAGGGTGCCAGGAATCAGACTGATACAAGAAGTGCAAAAATAATCACACCTTTATTAATAGCAAAAAATAATAAAAAGTCCACAAGTCAAATAACAAGACAGGAATCAAAACCAGAACTGGTAGTCAGACGAGCCGAGTCAGGAGCCAAAGCGAATAGTCAGACGAGCCGAGTCAGGAGCCAAAGCGAATAGTCAGACGATCCGAGTCAGGAGCCAAAGGGAATAGTCAGAAGAGCCGAGACAGTATCCAAAGCGAGTAGTCAGATGAGCCGGAATCAGGAACAAGGAGAACAGCAGAGTCAGGAACAAGCCAGGGATCAGGAACCAGGAGGGACGTCAGACAGCCAGGTAATACACAGGAGCTCTCAAAAACAGGTCTGAGACAACTCAAGGGCAAAGCATACTGAACAGAGGCCCTTTAAATTATAATTGATGACATCATAATTCTGAGACTGCATCCTGTCTCACACGGATGATGTACACCAGTCTGTCCATAAAAGGAAGTGCAGGAAATGAGCAGCATCACACAGTATGCACCAGAGTCAGGAAGAGAGGTGAGAAAATGGCTGCCAGCAGCACATGGCAAACAGATCAGGGGAAAAAACCCTGACAAGGAGGGACTGGAGAAGGGTCTATCTGCTAATTTCCTGAAGAAACAGATATCAGCCCTAAATAATATAAAAAGAAATTCCTGAGGAGGAAAAAACTTAAGAGGATGCGCTTGGAACACAGGTTATCAAAGTAGGACCTAACACTTTATGATTGGGTTTGTACCCGTATGCATAAATAAAAAAATTATTGTTATAAACAGCACAGTGTTTGGTATGTGTGAAAAATTTATAATAATGACGAAAATAAATTGTGTGTAAAAGAAGTGCTCAGGACAATTTGTGTATAATATTAGTGATACATTGAAATAATCAGATATCACAGATAAACAATGATATTTGTGGCGATGAGTAAAATATATAAAAAAAGTACTTATCAATGTCCCAAAAATTGCTGTGATGTAAAAAATAAGTGTCCAATCCTAATATGTGAACGGTGATGTGTTCAGGTGTTTGGCGTGCTCCTCTTGTGTCCCGCGGTGCGATGGGTCAGGGTGTCTAGAATGGAAGATAAACAAGGGGCGACAACATAGTGTGAATCGTTCAAACAACAAATATAAAAGTGATGTGCAAAAAACTACTCACAAGGAAAGTGGCACCTTAAATGAATAAGGTGCGATAAAGCAGGCTGACATTCAAATTCCAGCAGTCAGTACGCTGGAGGTCTCACCCAGAGGACCTGTGGAATCCAGATAGGCATCTAGAAAGTAGCATCCACGTTTTTTAGGGCCAATGGCCGGACCAGGTGAGCTGCAAGCTGATAGGTGTTCTCCTGCTGCACTCACGCCACCGAGACTTTTCTCCAAAACTGACAGTGTCAGTGTATGAAAGGTTCCGTGGTAAAAGTCCCCAGTTATGCTGTTGTAGTAAGTCTACAGCAAATCTGTCAAATCTTCTTTTCACACTGCAGCTAGAGAAAGGCTGGTTCAATTCTGGGAGGGGAAAACGGGTGTGCATAGACAGGAAAGCTTAAAGGGACACGCAATCAAAATTAAACTTTCATTATTCAGATAGAGCATGACATTTTTTGCACATCACTTTTATATTTGTTGTTTGAACGATTCACACTATGTTGGCGCCCCTTGTTTATCTTCCATTCTAGATATCAGCCCTGTCTGTGTTGCTGCACAAGAGATTAGCTGAGCTTCCCAATGTGCAGTCCTTTGTTGGCAGGTAAAGGTGGATTATTAGCACTATCAGGATTCATGGCCCTTGCGTAATGTCAGGGTGCCAGGAATCAGACTGATACAAGAAGTGCAAAAATAATCACACCTTTATTATTAGCAAAAAATAATAAAAAGTCCACAAGTCAAATAACAAGACAGGAATCAAAACCAGAACTGGTAGTCAAACGATCCGAGTCAGGAGCCAAAGCGAATAGTCAGACGAGCCGAGTCAGGAGCCAAAGCGAATAGTCAGACGAGCCGAGTCAGGAGCCAAAGCGAATAGTCAGACGAGCCGAGTCAGGATCCAAAGCGAGTAGTCAGATGAGCCGGAATCAGGAACAAGGAGAACAGCAGAGTCAGGAACAAGCCAGGGATCAGGAACCAGGAGGGACGTCAGACAGCCAGGTAATACACAGGAGCTCTCACAAACAGGTCTGAGACAACGCAAGGGCAAAACATACTGAACAGAGGCCCTTTAAATAATAATTGATGACATCATAATTCTGAGACTGCATCCTGTCTCACACGGATGATGTACACCAGTCTGTCCATAAAAGGAAGTGCAGGAAATGAGCAGCATCACACAGTATGCACCAGAGTCAGGAAGAGAGGTGAGAAAAATGCCTGCCAGCAGCACATGGCAAACAGATCAGGGAAAAAACCCTGACAAGGAGGGACTGGAGAAGGGTCTATCTGCTAATTTCCTGAAGAAACATATATCAGCCCTGTCTGTGTTGCTGCACAAGAGATTAGCTGAGCTTCCCAATGTGCAGTCCTTTGTTAAGGCCCTGACTAGAATCAGAACTGTGTTTCGAAGCCTTGGAGCCTCAATCTTGTTCTTCGTGTGTTGCAGCAGGCTCCATTTGAGCCCATGCATAATGTTGACATTAGAATTTCAGTGGTAGATGGCGCCATCTACCACTGAAATTCTACCTTAACCACGGTCCCTGTGGAGAGACTGAAAGAAGGCAGCGGTCTAACCATAAGGAGAGTATTAGTTATCAGTCCATTTGTAACAGATTGTTGTTTTTACCACTCAGCTCGCAGAGTCTCTGAGATTTCTCCTTTGCATTGTGACCACCCTTACCTTGTTTTTCATCTGGATAAGGCGGTTTCACGTAGGTTTCGTTCCTAAGGTGGTGTCAGATCGTAACATTAATCAAGTGATTTTTGTTCCCTCCTTGTGCCCCAATCCTTCCTCGACGAAGGAGCGTTTGCTTCACAATCTAGATGTGGTTCGTGCCTTGAAGTTTTACCTTCAGGCTACTAAGGAGTTCAGACAATCTTCATCTTTGTTTGTCATGTATGCGGGTAAGCGTAGGGGTCAGAAAGCCACTACGTCTTCCCTGTCTTTTTGGTGGAGAAGTGTCATCCGCCTAGCTTATGAGACAGCGGGACAACAGCCTCCTGAGAGGATTACGGCTCATTCCACTAGAGCAGTAGCTTCTTACTGGGCTTTTAAGAATGAAGCCTCTCTGGATCAGATTTCTAAGGCGGCTACCTGGTTCTCCTTACATACTTTTTCTAAATTTTACAATTTTTATGTGTTTGCTTCGGCTGAAGCAGCTTTTGGGAGAAAGGTTTTGCAGGCTGTGGTGCCCTCATATTAGGGTTCGCCTCTTTCTTGTTCCCTCCCTTTATTCTTTCAGTGTCCTCTGGAGCTTGGGTATTGTTTTCCTAACAGTAAGGAATGAAGTCATAGACTCTCCCTGCCAGGAAAGAAAGGAATTTATCTGGTAAGCATAAATTTTGTTATTTATTTAAAGCGTCTAACAAAAATGATGAGTTGTCTAGGAAGTTCCGGAGGAGCAGCTTGTGTATATGTCGTGTAGCACAAGCTCTGCTCCCTGCAGGTAACCCATTGGCGGTAGTTCTTGCGCCGGGAACCTCAACAATCGAGGGTAAAGATACTGCAGCCGGCTCAGTTTGTGCCTTGAGGGACTCTCATAGCGCTTTTTGTAACCTGCGCTACGCTAAAATACTCGTTGTGTTGAGCTCCACGCAGGACATCGCGTGTAGAAGCTAAGACCAATTGCGGCAGTCCCCCCCCTCCCACCGGTGCTGCGTGAGGGGGGTAGATAGCCCAAAAAAGCTTGGAATTTTTTTAGACTAAAGGACTTTAGAAGCGGTCCCCCCCTTCCACCGGTGCTGCGCTAGGGAGGTATACAGTTCAATCAGCTGGAAGCAAGAAGTGCAGGCGTGATGCAGTTCCTTCCTATCCATCTGCATTGGATACCCTGTTTGTGATCCAGGGTTGCCTGACGTTCGGAGCATTGACTCATTGCTCCGCTCAGCTTAATCAGCTGGAAGTAAGAAGGGATGGCAAGATAAAGTCTTTACCTACCTACCTGCATCGGATGTCTTGTGTGAGATCCGGGGACGCCTGAGGCTGAGACCATTGGCTTACTGTTCCGCTCAACTCAATCAGCTGGAAGTAAGAAGCACTGGTGAGAGCGGTCTTTGCCCACCTTTCTGCATCGGATGCCTTGGTTGGGACCCGGGGGCGCCTGAGGCAGAGAGCACTGGATATTGCTCCACCCATCGACACATTGCCAGGTGTTCTCGGCTTGTTTGCTCATCGTGGAGGGTGCAAGTGAGGAGCTGCGGGCTTCGTAGCTGAAACAGAGCCGTCTGGGTGAGTTTGAGCGGCTGTTCGCGCTCCCAGTTACCGATATTAAGCCTGAACTTATTGTAAGGTCCCGGCTCTCCTTACTCTTATGGAGCTTACAGCCTCTTCACGATCTTCTGCAATTTAGAGGCTGAGGGCTGGATAATCTCTGGGACTAAGTACATGGTTATTGGTTAAAGGAGACTGTCCCATTAATAAGACTGAAGGGGTGATTGTGAAGAGCTTCTCTGCAGAGGGGTGAGCGTAAATCGTTCTACAGCTGTCGATGACTCCAGCACCCATTAGTTAACTCTTAGCCATATAGCTCTATACAGTCATCAGAAGGCATAAATAATTAATGGACTCCCCCACTTTTTGTTCTTTTAGTCTAACTTAATTGTTTCGCCTCATTTTTTTTCTTTAAGACTGTTACATAAGAGGCAACCATATAAACAGCTTACAAGTTTGAGTATAATCTGTTGGAATTCTCTTTTTAAGTTTTTCCTGCAAATTTGGTTTTGTGGTTGTTGTTTTTTTTTGTTTGTTTGTTTTAATTTTCTTATTGATCTACATGCTCTGTGAATCCTGTGATTTAAGAAAGGGGATAATTCTGTTCATATTTTTTTAGGCTCCTAATGAATCAAATTATTTAGTCTGGAATGAGCTTGGGTAAACTCTCACTGATTTTTCTTGTTGTATTACTTTGACTCATAGAAGGGGGCAATTATACTTTGAGTTGAATTATTTAGCCTAGCTATAAAATAAAAGCTGAAATTGGCTCAGATCCTTTTTAGAGGGTAAGTTGATTCCTATAACATACTAAACTGAAATGAAGTTTGATGTGAGATAAGAATTTTGGAACCTATTTAATTGAAAACTCAAATGTAACTTCCTAGTTATACTAAGTTTGAAATAATCAACTACACCAGCTAGGAAGCTAAATTGTAAGGGGCTCCCTAGACAACATAGTTAACCAGAAATAGTTGCGCCAAGACTTAAACCAGAAGGTTAGGGGCTTCACGGTTGGTCTTAATTGACTTAGAGGTAATCCTTCAACCTCTGGGACTGAGAATCTCTGGTGGTCTTAACACCCCCTTATCACTGAATTTGATTAGGCACTTCCTTAATTCACTTTATTCCCCCAATTCCTCACTCCCCCTATCCCTCCCCCCTTCCCCCCTCTCTTTCCCTCCCCCCCCCCTTTTTTTCCCCTCTTTCCCTTTTTCCCCAGTCACAAATTAAGCACTTAGATAATTTCCTCACGTTTTCTTTTTATTTATTTTTTGCGTCGCACATTCTTTTCACTTTGTTCTTTATTGCACTTATGGATAGATTCTTAAACTCACCATCGCACCACAAAATCACTTCACCAACCATGGCTTCCAGACCCAGGGATAGGGGGAATAAAACAGTAGCTGAATCCCTGGTTGACCTACACCCTGAACCTTGCCCTACTACAAGGCCCAATGATGCTACAAACTCACAGACACTAGTGAACAACATCATAGAAGCCCTGAACCCGAAATTCGAGTCTCTTAGGCTAGAGATAAAACAAGATTTAAATACACTCTCTATGGAGGTCAAGCAGTTCTCAACTAGGATACAAGAGGCTGAGCAGAGAGTGTCTGATCTTGAAGACCTCACAGCTTCACATGATACTAAACTGCAGGCAAACTTCCTCTCTTTGATAGAATTACAGAACAAGATTGAGAATTTAGAAAATCGATCTAGGAGAAACAATGTCAGAATAATTGGGGTCCCTGAAACTTTACATCACACAGAATTATTGAAATTTGCAGCTGAGACTCTCCCTCAGCTTTTGAATATCGCGCAAGAATCACTGCCTTTAGCTGTATAGAGAGCCCACAGATTGGGGAGGTCACCTGTGCTAGTCGGTGACAAATCTAGACCTAGACCCATAATAGTGAGATATCTAAATTATCAGGACAAAGTCAGAGTCATGCAAGCATCTCGTAAGAATGTACCTATTTTGTTAGAAGGAACCAAAATCCTGGTTTTCCAAGATTTTGCTTATGAAACTTCTCTGAAAAGAAGGGAACTCTCCCCAATCTGTGGTAGGTTGATTAAAGAAGGATTTTTTGCTACAGTTATTTATCCGGCTAGGCTTAAGGTGGAAGCTCAGGGCCACACTAATTTCTTTGACACTGCCTCTGAGGCAGAAAAATTTTATTCTGAAAAATGTGTCAAATAATTAAAATAAGGTGTTATATTTCAGATTTTTTTTTTTCACTCTGATTGATGATGCTATTTCAAATGTATGTTAGACTTATGTATCTGCTGCCTTTCTCTTCTCAGCCCTCTCTGGTGAATAGGGGCAGGGGGATGGGGATAGAGTGGTGAGGTTCCTATTCCCCCCTTTTTTTGTTTTCTCTTCCCTTAGTTGTATTAAATGACGACTAAAGTAAAAAAACTGATTTTTTTCCTCTTGGAATGTCAGAGGCATCTCAACTCCAATAAAGTGTAAAATGATAATCTCACAACTAAAGAGGCTGAATTCGGATATCACCTTTATTCAGGAGATGCATTTGAACGCAGAAGAATCCTTAAAGTTAAGATTTTCTTGGCTTAAGGAAGTATTCTTTACACCAAGTATAGGTAGGAAAAGGGGGTGGCTATTTTATTGGGGAAGAACATCTCATATGAAGTAATATCAGAATTTTCTGACCCAGAAAGCAGAATCTTGATTTTAAAAATTAAATTGGCTAATTCAGTATTTACACTTTGCAATCTTTATGCTCCTAACAAATTTGAGCTAAGCTTCTGGGAATTTTTACAGTCAAAAATTTTACAATTAGGTGAAGGTAATATAATTATAGCAGGGGATTTCAAAATGGCTCCACAGATTCCCCTCAATAGGTTTAGGCAAGCACATATCACTTATATGTCTAAGAGGGATAAATTGGAAGGTAAAATGTTTAAAACCTTGTTCAGGAATTTAGCTCTTAAAGACATCTGGAGGATTCAGAACCCAACTCAAAGAGAGTTCACATGTAAGGCCAGAAATGGGAACTCTTTGTCTAGAATTGATTTATTCCTAGTGAGCGAGAACCTACTAAAAATCTGTGCTACAGCTAAAATTACACAAGTTACCATTTCAGATCATGCCCCAATCATATTAGATATCCCGCTATACACTAAACTTTTTCCCTAAATTTTTGTTTAAAAATCTAAAATTAAAAAATTGGCTAACCGCTAGAATGACAAAAAAAAATTCCCTAAACTTTGGTTCAGTCAACGACCCAAGTATATTATGGGAAGCAGGTAAGGCAGTAATAAGAGGGGACATTATTGCATATATGGTCAATCTTAAACGGAAAACTGCTCTCAGAGAAAGTGAAGCACTGAGATCGCTCACCAATACCTATAATAAATACTTAGCCCAACCCACATCTGCAAACTGGAGGAGATTTACCTCTGCCAAAGGAGAGAGAGATACTCTTTTAATGCATATTTCAGTTCAAGTCGACTTCAAATCTAGAGCCAAATTCTATAGCCATGGTGGCAAGGCAGGTAAACTACTGGCAAAACTAGTTAAGAATGTACAGGGGAGCTCTTTTATTGACTCCCTTTTGGAACAAGACATTTTACTTAAGAATCCAAAAGAAATTCTTGATACTTTCTATACTTACTATAGAGATCTATATTCTTTCAGGGAATCAGATACAGAAGCATCAGAACTTTTCTGGAGAGGGCTTGATCACCCACTTTTGAACGATGAAGCAGTAACAAAAATCAATGCCACTATTTCTGATCAAGAAATTCTTCATGCTATTAAAGAGCTGAGCCTGGACAAAGCCCCTGGTCCAGATTCTCTCCCTAATGAGTTTTTTAAGATCTTAGCTCCGGTTATTACCCCACATTTAAAGAACATTTTTAATTACTTTTACATAGAAAACAACTCTATTCCTTCGACTTTTGCTGTATCTACCACAACATTAATTTTGAAGCCGGGGAAAGATCCCTTGAAAAAGGAGTCCTATCGGCCCATTGCACTACTCAACTCCGACTATAAGCTATTATCATCAATTCTAGCCAAGAGACTTCAACGAGAGATAGGGATTCTTATTAATAAAGACCAGGCAGGTTTTTTGTCCAAGCGCAACCTAGCAGCTAAAATTAGAGAACTATTGTTAGTTCTTGATCATTTCTATAACCATCGAGAGATTTCCTTACAAGATCAGACAGATATATATCGTCACGCTTGACGCAAAAAAAGCGTTTGACTCGGTGTATCATCAGCATATCTTAACTTCTCTATCTCATTTTGGCTTCAAAGATAACTTTATCTCCTTCATCAATAACCTTTGCAAAACTCTTCAACAAAACTAACTATTAACAATTTAGAATCTAATTTAATTAATCTTCAAAGAGGTACAAGACAAGGATGTCTTTTATTTGATCTTGCGATGGAGCCTTTAGCCCTTAAGGTCAGACAGTTATTGCAGGGGATAAAAATTGGCTCTTTAGAACAAAAAATTGCATTATATGCGGATGATGTGTTAATCTACATCTCCAATACAAGAACTAATGTCCCAAGATTACTCTTGATTACTAACTCCTTTGGAACCTTTACAGGCTACAAGATCAATATCTCTAAGTCAAAATTAATGTGGATCAGAAAAAAGGAGGCTTCTCTTTCTGTGTCACCTTTTAAAGAAGTTCTATCTCATTTTAAGTATTTAGGAATTAACATATCAGTTAATCCACAAGAATGGTATAGTCTTAATATTTCTCCCATCTTACTTAGAATTAAAGAGCATATGAGAAGCTGGCAAAACCTCCCACTTTCCTTGTCAGGACGTATTGCCTTATTTAAAATGGTTCTCCTTCCAAAAATTCTCTATCCATTACAAAATATTCTGGTCATCTTGAAAGCCAAAGACTGGAAAAGCCAGAACAGGGCTCTCTGATATTTCATCTGGAAGTGCAAAAGACCGCAAATCTCTTTAAATAAACTTTATCTTCCTAAAAGGTTCGAGGGATTGGCTCTCCCTGTGATAGACTGGATTTTGAATAAGGACTATTTTACTAATAATAAGCTTGAATTAAATATCTTATAAACCCACAGCTTTAATTCATTGCCAGGCACATTTAATTCCGAAGGAAGTGAAACGTTTTAGCTACTGACGTGCACTCTTTTTTTGCGTGTGTATGCGTGTGTTGTAAATAATGCTAATTGCCCTTATGCAACCTGCTAATTTAATCATCAATTTAAGCTACCACAACGGTTCATATATTGGCTTCTTCTCGGGCCTATCTTAGCCAGTGCCTCACTTGCCTCTGACCTGGTTTTAGCTCTATATACACGATAATACAGGCTTGGAAAAAACTTGGGCAGAAACTAGGTATTGACCTTTCTATCCCAAAATTCAAAGGATTATGTGGTAATCCAGAATTTCAAGGAGGTTCACAATCTCAAGTATTTCCGGTTTGGCATGAGAAGGGCTTGACCTGTATGACTCAACTTATAGACCAAGACACCCTATCAGTAAAAACTTTTGATAGATTGAAACAGAAATTTCTCCTAAGTAATAAGGATTTTTTTGCTTACCTCCAGGCCAGACATTATCTCTTTTCACTCACTGAGAAATTTGGCTGGTCCTGGTCCTGGGGGAAATTAGATAACTGGCCTATCCTTGTTAAAAATGACTTATCATCCATCTCAATCTGGTATGACTTGGTGACCAGTCAATTTGGAGAATCTAATTTACACCAGATAACACAAAAATGGAATCTTCTGTCCCCAGAATTAGACATTGAGGTGGATCAGGTGGAAAAATCTTTAGCCATAATAACGCAAACCACTCTATCTGCAAGTTGGAGAGAATCACACATAAACTGCTGGATAGATCTTATTACACCCCACTAAAGGGATTTAAATGAGATCCTTTGGTTCCCAGTATCTCCGAAATTAAAAATTATATGAAAAAACAATGCATTATTGAACAGATGGATACGACTTTATCCTCCAAAAGGGAAGTATCTCTTTTTTTTCAAAAAATGGTCCACATTTATCAAGATCTTTTCTCCAGAGGAAATAGACCAATTCATTTATCCCTTTAGACATTCCAAAATAGTATTATTAGATCGTTGGTAACAATCATTCCCCCCCCTTTTTTTTCTCTCTCTCCCCTCCCCCCCCTCTCCCTGTTCCCTAGCCGGTACGGCCACATCGCTTAGGCATCATTTAGTTGAGAGGAAGAATCTGTATAAGAATTTAAAGTTATAATGGAAAACAAGAGATTTATTTTTTACATGCTAACGTTAAGTTGAATAGCAAGTTGTTAACTGTTTTTCTTTCTTTTTGTGTTTTTGTGTTTCCTGAATTGTCTTGGTTGCTCCTTAATTTTTGAGTTGTATTTATGCAATATATACCTCAATAAAAAATATTATTTAAAAAAAAAATGATAGCCAGTTACCCTGTTTTATCTTCTCAAGCTATCTACTATGTTTCTACTGATAATACTCTTGAGTGGTTGAGCTGTCAGTTATTATTAACCCTTAACATTTTAAGAGATAGCTCAGTGTTATCCAGTCTTTTTCAAGAACTTATTTAAATAAGACATAGTGAAGGTTTTATTTTTTTACACACAGTTACGAAGTTGCACATACTGCTGTTTTCTTTCATGTAAGTGGCAAGAGTCCATGAGCTAGTGAAGTATGGGATATACATTCCTACCAGGAGGGGCAAAGTTTCCCAAACCTCAAAATGCCTATAAATACACCTCCAACCACACACAAACCTCAGTTTTACAAACTTTGCCTCCTATGGAGGTGGTGAAGTAAATTGTGCTTGATTTATTCTGTGATAGGCGCTTCTAAGCATTCTGAAACCCAATTCCTCTCAGAGTACAGTGTTTGTCAGGGGGTGTGTTAAGGGAGTATTGCCTGTTGATTTAGTGGTTTCACCCATGGGAAATCCTTTCAAAGGCTCTCTGTAATCGGTCCCAGGTATTCATCCCCTGCCTCCCTTTTCAGATCGACGTTATACTCCTATACCATTACCTCTGCTGATATTTTTCAGTACTGGTTTGGTTGTCTGCTATATGTAGATGGGTGTCTTCCAGTAAGTATGTATAATTTTTTAAGACACTCTCAGCTATGTTTGGTGATTTATGTTATAAAGTTTTAAATATATGTATTTGCTTATATTTGCCAAAAGTCAGGTCTATGTATTTTTCCCTTTTCTGCAGACTATCAGTTTCAGTATGGAATTTATATTTGTGAAGACTATTTTTTCTTACCTGGGGTTCCAGTTTTTTTCAATTTGACTTGATTTTTCCAAAATTTTTGCGGGCAAACTAGGCTCGCGAGGACACAAAATGCCATTTTTTATGGTGTCATTCTTGGCGCCCAAAAAAATTTGGCACAGAATTGCGTCTAAGGTGACGCAAGTTTCGTCATTTCCTGAGTCTTTGTTGATGTAAGTTGTTTTGTCGCGAAGTCGCGCTTGTTATGACGCAAGTTGCGTCATTCCCTGATGTTAACTTTGGCGCCAACATTTTTTTTACTTCCTTTTGCGTCATACTTGGCGCCAAAAAGTTTTTGTTTATTACCCCTCTTCCTTTAATTCTTCTGGTTCTCTTCATATTATTAAGAGCTATGATGCTTATTTTTTTGCATTAGACTTTAGCATAAGCATTTTTTCCCATTCCTGAAACTGCTATATGAGGAAATTGGATATTTTGTTTAAATTTTGTTTTTTTCGTTTTACATTTTGCAAGATGTCTCAGTCTGATCCTGCCTCTGATGTTGCTGTATAAACCATGCTGCCTGAACGCAGTTCTTCCAAAGCTAAGTGTGTCTGTTGTAAATTAACTAATGCTATTTCTTCAGCCCAATTATGTGGCATCTGTCATGATAAGCTTTTGCATGCGGATAATGTTTTTATTAGTACTAATACATCGTCTGTTGTTCCTTTAACGTCTAATGTACCTAATATTCCTGCATATGTAAAGAATTATATTGCTGCAGCTATAGATAAGGCTATGTTTGCTATTCCGCCTTCAAATAAACGTAAAAGGTCTTTTAAAACTTCACATACCAAAGGTCTTTTAAAACTTTTAACAGTGACAGGGAGAAGGCTGAGATACTAAACCAGTTTTTTTCTTCAGTATACACAAGAGAGGAACCATTGGATGATACTTTTGAACAAAATAGAACATGTCAGCCCATACCATTAACTGGGTTATGTATTGAGGATATCAGGAACAAATTGGATAATATTAAGGTAAATAAAATTCCAGGCCCAGATGGAATACACCCATGGGTGTTAAGGGAACTTAGCACTGTTATAGACAAACCTCTATTATTAATTTTTCAAGACTCATTATTCTCAGGCATGGTACCAAGGATTGGCGTAAAGCTGATGTGGGGCCACTCTTCAAAAAGGGAAGTAGGGATGATCCAGGAAGCTATAGACCAGTTAGTCTGACATCAGTAGTGGGGAAGATGTTTGAAGGGATTATAAGGGATTATATTAATGAGCATATTCGTGTAAACAAGATTATGAGTTCTAATCAGCATGGTTTTATGAGAAATAGATCATGTCAAACTAATCTAATTAGATTCTATGAGGAAGTAAGTAAAAATACTGTATAGATAAAGGGGAATCAGTTGATGTGATATACTTAGATTTTGCAAAGATGTTTGATACAGTGCCACTTGAGAGATTAATGCACAAAATTAAGGGACTGGGAATAGCTGAAAATGTTAGTTTATAGATAAATAACTGGATAAAAGATAGGGAGCAACGAGTAGTAGTAAATGGATCATACTCAGATTGGACAAAGGTAATCAGTGGATTACCCCAGGGATCAGTGCTGGGCCCTATTCTTTTTAATATTTTTATTAATGACTTGGAGCTAGGAATAAATAGCGACATCTCTATTTTTGAAGATGATACTGAGTTAAGTAAGGTCATTAGGTTAGCGCAAGATGAACTTTCGTTACAAAGGTACCTGCAAAAATTAGAAGTATGGGCAGGTGAATGGAAAATGAGATTTAATACAGGAAAATGCAAGGTTCTACATTTTGGAAGTAAAAATAAGCAGGCAACGTATTATTTAAATGGGACAAGACTTAGCCAAACACAGGAGGAAAGGGATTTGGGGGTAGTAATAGATAACAAGCTAAAGATGGGTGCACAATGCAGGGCAGCAGCTTCAAAGGCTAATAAGATACTAGCATGTATTAAAAGAGGCATTGACTAAAGGGAGGAAAGCATAATTCTGTCACTATATAAAGCCCTGGTAAGACCTCACCTTGAGTATGGAGTGCAGTTCTGGGGACCAATCGCAAAAAAAGATATAAGGGGATTGGAGAATTTAACCTATGAGGAGAAGCTAGCCAAACTGGGTCTTTTTTCTTTAGAAAAAAGGCGCTTAAGAGGTGACATGTTTACTTTATATAAATATATTCAAGGCCCATATACAGAGATGGCAGAAGCTCTGTTTATTCCAAGAAAATTGTTTGTGACCAGAGGTCACAATTTAAGGTTGGAGGAAAGGAGATTTAATCTCCTGCAACGGAAACGTTTTTTCACTGTAAGAGCAATAACATTGTGGAACCCATTACCAAAGGAGGTAGTGAATGCCAATACCCTAGATACATTTAAAAATATTTGGATACATTTCTGTCTATAAACGAAATTCATGGATATGATTGCTAGTATTAAATGGGTCACATTTTAGTGGGATTATTTAAGTTTAACTGGAGCTTTTTGTATATATTTTAGATTTGTATAGGTTGTATATGTTGAACTCGATGGATTTTGGTCTTTTTTCAACCTCATCTACTATGTTACTATGTTACATAATTCTGATGAACTTTGTATTGACCGACAGCATACTGAAATGTCCTCTGCTGATGAGGATTCCTCTGGTTCAGAGGATCCTGATTCAGATTCTGAAATTGACAAATCTTCCTATCTGTTTAAGATTGATTATATTCGCTCTTTGTTAAAGGAAGTTCTGGTTACTTTGGGTATTGAAGAGTCTAGTCCTCTTGATAACAAGTTGCTCCTGAGGTTTTTCCTATTCCAGATGCTGTTTCTGTTATGATTACTAAAGAATGGTCTAAGCCTGGTTCTTCTTATAATCCTTCTTCTAGGTTTAAGAAGTCGTATCCTTTACCTGTGGCTAATTTAGAGTTTTTGGGAAAAGTCCCTAAGGTTGATGGGGCTATTTCCACTCTTGCCAAACGTACTACTATTTCAATGGAAGATAGTACTTCTTTTAAGGATCCTTTAGATAGAAAGATTGAATCTTATCTAAGAAAAGCTTATTTACATTCTGGTTATATTCTTAGACCTGCCATTCCTATGGCTGATGTGACTGCTGCTTCAACTTTTTGGTTGGACAGTTTAGCATTATTCTTCTGCTTCAACATGCTAATCATTTCATTTGTGATGCTATATTTGACATTATTAAGATCGATGTTAAATCAATGGGGCCTAGTTATCAAGCCGTCAACCTCAAATACGCTGGAATTCCGCAGCGTATTTGTGGCGAGGCTGATTCGCCTTAGTTATCAAAGGCTAGAGACCGGCAAAAGTAGAATTTTGTGACGTAAACTTCGATCCGCCGGACTCAGTCCGACACAGATCGATTCTTACGTCACTCCAGATGTTGTGTGCGGCACAATCTGACTACTTTTGCTAGTTATCAAAAAACTAGCAGGTACGCTCGGCACTTTTCTGGCCCAGCGTACCTGGTTTTCAAACCGCCACCCTGGAGGCGGCGGATCCCATAGGAATCAATGGGAGTCTGACCATAGCGAAAGTACAAGTTCGCTGCTGCCAGACATCCCATTGATTCCTATGGGAACTGTCTACACCTAACACCCTAACATGTACCCCGAGTCTAAACACCACTAATCTGCCCCCTACACCGCCGCAACTAAATAAAGTTATTACCCCTAAACCGCGGCTCCCGGAGCCCACCGCAAGCTACTCTATACATATTAACTCCTAAACCGCCGCTCCCGGAGCCCACTGCAACCTATATTAAATTTATTAACCCCTAATCTGCCCCCCCTACAACGTCGCCACCTATAATACATTTATTAACCCCTATCCTGCCCCCCACTACACCGCCGCCACTGTAATAAAATTATTAACCCCTAAACCTAAGTCTAACACTAACCCTAACACCCCCCTAACTTAAATATTAATTAAATAAATCTAAATAATATTTCTATTATGAACTAAATTAATCATATTTAAAACTAAATACTTACCTGTAAAATAAACCCTAAGATAGATACAATATAAATAATAATTATACTGTAGCTATCTTAGGATTTATTTGTATTTTACAGGCATCTTTCAATTTATTTTAACTAGGTACAATAGCTATTAAATAGTTATTAACTATTTAATAGCTTACCTAGCTAAAATAAAGAGAAATTTACCTGTAAAATAAAAACTAACCTAAGTTACAATTACACCTAACACTACACTATACTTTAATAAATTATTCCTATTTAAAACTAAATACTTACCTGTAAAATAAACCCTAAGATGGCTACAATGTAATTAATAATTACATTGTAGCTATTTTAGGAATTATTTTTATTTTACAGGTAACTTTGTATTTATTTTAGCTAGTTAGAATAGTTATTAAATAGTTATTAACTATTTAATAACTACCTAGCTAAAATAAATACAAAATTACCTGTAAAATAAATCCTAACCTAAGTTACAATTAAACCTAACACTACACTATCATTAAATTAATTAAATAAATTACCTACAAATAACTACAATTAAATACAATTACATAAACTAACTAAAGTACAAAAAATAAAAAAAGCTAAGTTACAAAAAATAAAAAAAAAGGTTACAAACATTTTAAAAATATTACAACAATTTTAAGCTACTTACACCTAATCTAAGCCCCCTAATAAAATAACAAACCCCCCCAAAATAAAAAAAATGCCCTACCCTATTCTAAATTAAAAAAGTTCAAAGCTCTTTTACCTTACCAGCCCTTAAAAGGGCCATTTGTGGGGCATGCCCCAAAGAATTCAGCTCTTTTGCCTGTAAAAGAAAAATACAACCCCCCCCAACATTAAAACCCACCACCCACATACCCCTAATCTAACCCAAACCCCCTTAAAATAACCTAACACTAATCCCCTGAAGATCATCCTACCTTTAGTCATCTTCACTCAGCCGAGCCACCGATGGAACTGAAGAGGAGACCCGGACCGGCAGAAGTTATCCTCCAAGCGGCGCTGAAGAAATCTTCCATCCGATGAAGTGATCCTCCAAGCGGCGCTGAAAAAGTCTTCCATCCGGGTGATGTCATCTTCCAAGAGGCGCTGAAGAAGTCTTCTATCCGGGCGATGTCATCTTCCAAGCCGGGTCTTGAATCTTCATCCCGCCGACGCGGAACATCCTTCTTTACCGACGGACTACCGACGAATGAAGGCTCCTTTAAGGGACGTCATCCAAGATGGCGTCCCTTCAATTCCGATTGGCTGATAGGATTCTATCAGCCAATCGGAATTAAGGTAGGAAAAATCTGATTGGCTGATTGAATCAGCCAATCAGATTCAAGTTCAATCCGATTGGCTGATCCAATCAGCCAATCAGATTGAGCTCGCATTCTATTGGCTGATCGAAACAGCCAATAGAATGCGAGCTCAATCTGATTGGCTGATTGGATCAGCCAATCGGATTGAGCTTGGATCTGATTGGCTGATTCAATCAGCCAATCAGATTTTTCCTACCTTAATTCCGATTGGCTGATAGAATCCTATCAGCCAATCGGAATTGAAGGGACGCCATCTTGGATGACGTCCCTTAAAGGAGCCTTCATTCGTCGGTAGTCCGTCGGATAGAAGACTTCTTCAGCGCCTCTTGGAAGATGACATCGCCCGGATGGAAGACTTTTTCAGCCCCGCTTGGAGGATCACTTCATCGGATGCAAGATTTCTTCAGCGCCGCTTGGAGGATAACTTCTGCCGGTCCGGGTCTCCTCTTCAGTTCCATCGGTGGCTCGGCTGAGTGAAGACGACTAAAGGTAGGATGATCTTCAGGGGATTAGTGTTAGGTTATTTTAAGGGGGGTTTGGGTTAGATTAGGGGTATGTGGGTGTTGGGTTTTAATGTTGGGGGGGTTGTATTTTTCTTTTACAGGCAAAAGAGCTGAATTCTTTGGGGCATGCCCCACAAATGGCCCTTTTAAGGGCTGGTAAGGTAAAAGCGCTTTGAACTTTTTTAATTTAGAATAGGGTAGGGCATTTTTTTATTTTGGGGGGGTTTGTTATTTTATTAGGGGGCTTAGATTAGGTGTAAGTATCTTAAAATTGTTGTAATATTTTTAAAATGTTTGTAACCTATTTTTTTTATTTTTTGTAACTTAGCTTTTTTTATTTTTTGTACTTTAGTTAGTTTATGTAATTGTATTTAATTGTTGTTATTTGTAGGTAATTTATTTAATTAATTTAATGATAGTGTAGTGTTAGGTTTAATTGTAACTTAGGTTAGGATTTATTTACAGGTAATTTGTATTTCTTTTAGCTAGGTAGTTATAAATAGTTAATAACTATTTAATAACTATTCTAACTAGCTAAAATAAATACAAAGTTACCTGTAAAATAAAAATAAATCCTAAGATAGCTACAATATAATTATTATTTATATTGTAGCTATATTAGGGTTTATTTTAAAGGTAAGTATTTATTTTAAATAGGAATAATTTATTAAAGTATAGTGTAGTGTTAGGTTTAATTGTAACTTAGGTTAGTTTTTATTTTACAGGTAAATTTCTCTTTATTTTAATAACTATTTAATAGCTATTGTACCTAGTTAAAATAAATTGAAATTTGCCTGTAAAATAAAAATAAATCCTAATATAGCTACAATATAATTATTATTTATATTGCAGCTATATTAGGGTTTATTTTAAAGGTAAGTATTTAGTTTTAAATAGGATTAATTTAGTTCATAATAGAAATATTATTTAGATTTATTTAATTAATATTTAAGTTAGGGGGGGTGTTAGGGTTAGTGTTAGACTTAGGTGTTAATAAATTTATTACAGTGGCGGCGGTGTAGTGGGGGGCAGGATAGGGGTTAATAAATTTATTATAGGTGGCGACGGTGTAGGGGGGGGCAGGATAGGGGTTAATAGGTATAATGTAGGTGGCAGCGGTGTCCGGGAGTGGCGGTTTAGGGGTTAATACATTTATCAGAGTTGCGGCAGGGTCTAGGAGCGGCGGTTTAGGGGTTAGTAACTTTATTTAGTTGCGGGGGGCTCCGGGGGCGCCGGTATAGGGGGTAGAACAGTGCAGTTTAGTGTGAGTGCTTAGTGACAGGCTAGCAATAAAGCTGGGAAAAAGCCGAAGAGCAGCGAGATTGGATGAGTGATAACTCTCACAGTCCACTGTTCATCGCCCCGTACTTGGTGCACGGCTTTTTGATAGCTTTATTTGATAACTTAGGCGAAATATTTCAGGTCCGCGGCGGCGATGTGAGGCGAGCTTAGGCGGGCGTATTGGGCCGGCGAAGGCAGGAAAGTTGACACGTTGATAACTACCCCCTATGTCTTTAGCTATTTTAACCAGAAGATGCTGACATGGTGTCTAAATCTAGATTATTATTTCTATCTTTCCAGGGTAAGAATCTATTTGGTTTTCAATTGGATTCTATTATTTCCATTATTATTGGGGGGAAAGGAGTTTTTACCTCAAGATAAAAGTCTAAAGGTAAATTTAAGGCTCCTAATCATTTTCGTTCCTTTCATAAGAACAAGGAACAAAAGTCGACTCCTTCCCCCTAAGGCCTCTGGTCTTCAAATTGGAATAAAACCAAGCGTTATAAAAAACAAATCCAGCCCCTAAGACTGCATGAGGATGCGGCCCTCAATCCAGTTCAGCTGGTGGGGGGTAAGATTGAAATTATTTCAGAAAATTTGGTCAGGTTCCGTTCAGAATCAGTGGATTCAGAATATTGTGTCTCAAGGGTATTGAATAGGTTTCAGAATGAGACCTCCAGTGAGAAGATTCTTTCTCATGTTCCAACAAATCCTGTGAAGGCTCAGGCTTTTCTGAAGTGTGTTTCAGAGCTAGAGCTTTCAGGGGTGATTGTTCCAGTTCCTCTAAAGGCACAGGGTTGGGGGCTGTATTCAAATTTATTCATTGTCCCAAAGAAAGAGAATTCTTTCAGACCAGTTCTGGATCTGTAACTTTTAAATCATTCTGTAAGAGTCCTAACTTTCAAGATGGTGACTGTAAGGACTACTCTGCCTTTTGTTCAGCAAGGGCATTTTATGTCCACAATAGACTTACAGGATTCTTATCTTCATATTCCAATTCATCCAGACCATTATCGGTTTCTGAGATTCTCTTTTCTAGACAAGCATTTCAGTTTGTTGCTCTTCCATTTGGCCTAGCAACAGCTCCAAGAATCTTTTCAAATGTTCTAGGTGCTCTTCTATCTGTAATCAGAGAGCAGAGTATTGCGGTGTTTCCTTATTTGGACGATATCTTGGTACTAGCTCAGTCTTTTTATTTAGCAGAATCTCACACGAAACAACTACTGTTTTTTATTCAAAGGCATGGTTGGAGGATCAATTTACAAAAGAGTTTCTTGATTCCTCAGACAAGGGTCACCTTTTTAGGTTTCCAGATAGATTCAGTGTCCATGACTTTGTCTTTAACAGACAAGAGGTGAATTAAATTGGTTTTAGCTTGTCTAAACCTTCAGTCTCGATCGTTCCCTTCAGTGGCTATGTACATGGAAGTTCTAGGTCTCATGACTACAGCATCAGACGTAATCCCCTTTGCTTGTTTTCATATGAGACCTCTGCAGCTTTGCCTGCTGAATCAATGGTACAGGGATTATACTCGGATATCACAACTGATTTACTTAAATCCCAACATTCAACTCTCTTTGTCATGGTGGTTGGACCCTCATCGGATTGTTCGAGGGGCTTCTTTTCTTCATCCTTCCTGGACTGTGATCTCAACGGACACAAGTCTTACAGGTTGGGGAGCTGTCTGGGGGTCTCTGACTGCACAAAGGGTTTGGAAACCTCAAGAGGTGAGGTTACCAATCAATATTTTAGAACTCTGCTATCTTCAGAGCTCTTCAGGCTTGGCCTCTGTTAAAGAGAGAACTTTTCATTCGTTTTCAGACAGACAATATCACAACAGTGGCATATGTCAATCATCAGGGAGGGACTCACAGCTCTTTAGCAATGAAAGAAGTATCTTGGATACTTTCTTTGGTGGAGTCCAACTCTTGTCTAATTTCTGCAATTCATATTCCAGGTGTAGACAATTGGAAAGAGGATTATCTCAGTCATCAGACTTTGCATCCGGGGGAGTGGTCTCTCCATCCAGATGTGTTTCATCAGATTGTACAAATGTGGGGTCTTCCAGAAATAGATTTGATGGCCTCTCGTTTGAACAAGAAACTTCCCAGATATCTTTCCAGATCCAAGGATCCTCAGGCAGAGATGGTGGATGCTTTAGCAGTTCCTTGGTTTTACCAACCTGCTTACCTTTTTCCGCCTCTAGTTCTTCTTCCAAGGGTGATCTCCAAGATCATAATAGAACAATCTCATGTGTTTCTAATAGCACCAGCATGGTGGATGTCCAGTTGCCAGCCTTGGCCACTTCCTTTAAGGCCAGACCTTCTGTCTCAAGGGCCGTTTTTCCATCAAGATCTCAAATCTCTAAATTTGAAGGTATGGAAATTGAACGCTTAGTTCTTAGTCATAGAGGTTTCTCTGACTCAGTGATTAACACTATGTTACAGGCTCGTAAGTCTGTTTCAAGGAAGATTTATTATCAGGTTTGGAAAACCTATATTTCATGGTGCTCCTCATAATTTTTCTTGGCATTCTTTTAGAATTCCTCGGATTTTACAGTTTCTTCAGGATGGTTTGGATAAGGGTTTTTATGCAAATACTTTGAAGGGACAAATCTCTGCTGTTTCTACTTTATTTCATAGAAAGATTGCTAAACTTCCTGATATTCACTGTTTTGTTCAGGCTTTGGTTTGCATCAAACCTGTTATTAAGTCTGGCCTAGATTTGGAGTTCGGCGGTAAAAGGGCTGTTAACGCTCCGCGGGTTTTTTTCTGGCCGCACCATAAATTTAACTCTGGTATCGAGAGTTCAAACAAATGCTGCGTTAGGCTCCAAAAAAGGAGCGTAGAGCATTTGTACCGCAAATGCAACTCTCGATACCAGAGTTGCTTACGGACGCGGCCGGCCTCAAAAACGTGCTCGTGCACGATTCTCCCATAGGAAACAATGGGGCTGTTTGAGCTGAAAAAAAACCTAACACCTGCAAAAAAGCAGCGTTCAGCTCCTAACGCAGCCCCATTGTTTCCTATGGGGAAACACTTCCTACGTCTGCACCTAACACTCTAACATGTACCCCGAGTCTAAACACCCCTAACCTTACACTTATTAACCCCTAATGTGACGCCCCCGCTATCGCTGACCCCTGCATATTATTATTAACCCCTAATCTGCCGCTCCGTACACCGCCGCAACCAACGTTATCCCTATGTACCCCTAATCTGCTACCCCTAACACCGCCGACCCCTATATTATATTTATTAACCCCTAATCTGCCCCCCTCAACGTCGCCGACACCTGCCTACACTTATTAACTCCTAATCTGCCGAGCGGACCTGAGCGCTACTATAATAAATGTATTAACCCCTAATCCGCCTCACTAACCCTATCATAAATAGTATTAACCCCTAATCTGCCCTCCCTAACATCGCCGACACCTACCTTCAATTATTAACCCCTAATCTGCCGACCGGAGCTCACCGCTATTCTAATAAATGTATTAACCCCTAAAGCTAAGTCTAACCCTAACACTAACACCCCCCTAAGTTAAATATAATTTTTATCTAACGAAATAAATTAACTCTTATTAAATAAATTATTCCTATTTAAAGCTAAATACTTACCTGTAAAATAAATCCTAATATAGCTACAATATAAATTATAATTATATTATAGCTATTTTAGGATTAATATTTATTTTACAGGCAACTTTGTAATTATTTTAACCAGGTACAATAGCTATTAAATAGTTAAGAACTATTTAATAGTTACCTAGTTAAAATAATAACAAATTTACCTGTAAAATAAATCCTAACCTAAGTTATAATTAAACCTAACACTACCCTATCAATAAAATAATTAAATAAACTACCTACAATTACCTACAATTAACCTAACACTACACTATCAATAAATTAATTAAACACAATTCCTACAAATAAATACAATTAAATAAACTAGCTAAAGTACAAAAAATAAAAAAGAACTAAGTTACAGAAAATAAAAAAATATTTACAAACATAAGAAAAATATTACAACAATTTTAAACTAATTACACCTACTCTAAGCCCCCTAATAAAATAACAAAGCCCCCCAAAATAGAAAATTCCCTACCCTATTCTAAATTAAAAAAGTTACAAGCTCTTTTACCTTACCAGCCCTGAACAGGGCCCTTTGCGGGGCATGCCCCAAGAATTTCAGCTCTTTTGCCTGTAAAAAAAAACATACAGTACCCCCCCCCCCAACATTACAACCCACCACCCACATACCCCTAATCTAACCCAAACCCCCCTTAAATAAACCTAACACTAATCCCCTGAAGATCTTCCTACCTTGTCTTCACCATCCAGGTATCACCGATCCGTCCTGGCTCCAAGATCTTCATCCAACCCAAGGGGGGGTTGGCGATCCATAATCCGGTGCTGAAGAGGTCCAGAAGAGGCTCCAAAGTCTTCCTCCTATCCGGCAAGAAGAGGACATCCGGACCGGCAAACATCTTCTCCAAGCGGCATCTTCGATCTTCTTCCATCCGGTGCGGAGCGGGTCCATCTTGAAGCAGGCGACGCGGATCCATCCTCTTCTTCCGATGTCTCCCGACTAATGACGGTTCCTTTAAGGGATGTCATCCAAGATGGCGTCCCTCGAATTCTGATTGGCTGATAGGATTCTATCAGCCAATCGGAATTAAGGTAGGAATTTTCTGATTGGCTGATGGAATCAGCCAATCAGAATCAAGTTCAATCCGATTGGCTGATCCAATCAGCCAATCAGATTGAGCTCGCATTCTATTGGCTGTTCCGATCAGCCAATAGAATGCGAGCTCAATCTGATTGGCTGATTGGATCGGCCAATCGGATTGAACTAGATTCTGATTGGCTGATTCCATCAGCCAATCAGAAAATTCCTACCTTAATTCCGATTGGCTGATAGAATCCTAGTCAGCCAATCGGAATTCGAGGGACGCCATCTTGGATGACGTCCCTTAAAGGAACCGTCATTAGTCGGGAGACATCGGAAGAAGAGGATGGATCCGCGTCACCTGCTTCAAGATGGACCCGCTCCGCACCGGATGGAAGAAGATCGAAGATGCCGCTTGGAGAAGATGTTTGCCGGTCCGGATGTCCTCTTCTTGCCGGATAGGAGGAAGACTTTGGAGCCTCTTCTGGACCTCTTCAGCACCGGATTATGGATCGCCAACCCCCCCTTGGGTTGGATGAAGATCTTGGAGCCAGGACGGATCAGTGATACCTGGATGGTGAAGACAAGGTAGGAAGATCTTCAGGGGATTAGTGTTAGGTTTATTTAAGGGGGGTTTGGGTTAGATTAGGGGTATGTGGGTGGTGGGTTGTAATGTTGGGGGGGGGGTATTGTATGTTTTTTTTTACAGGCAAAAGAGCTGAAATTCTTGGGGCATGCCCCGCAAAGGGCCCTGTTCAGGGCTGGTAAGGTAAAAGAGCTTGTAACTTTTTTAATTTAGAATAGGGTAGGGAATTTTCTATTTTGGGGGGCTTTGTTATTTTATTAGGGGGCTTAGAGTAGGTGTAATTAGTTTAAAATTGTTGTAATATTTTTCTTATGTTTGTAAATATTTTTTTATTTTCTGTAACTTAGTTCTTTTTTATTTTTTGTACTTTAGCTAGTTTATTTAATTGTATTTATTTGTAGGAATTGTGTTTAATTAATTTATTGATAGTGTAGTGTTAGGTTAATTGTAGGTAATTGTAGGTAGTTTATTTAATTATTTTATTGATAGGGTAGTGTTAGGTTTAATTATAACTTAGGTTAGGATTTATTTTACAGGTAAATTTGTTATTATTTTAACTAGGTAACTATTAAATAGTTCTTAACTATTTAATAGCTATTGTACCTGGTTAAAATAATTACAAAGTTGCCTGTAAAATAAATATTAATCCTAAAATAGCTATAATATAATTATAATTTATATTGTAGCTATTTTAGGATTTATTTTACAGGTAAGTATTTAGCTTTAAATAGGAATAATTTATTTAATAAGAGTTAATTTATTTCGTTAGATAAAAATTATATTTAACTTAGGGGGGTGTTAGTGTTAGGGTTAGACTTAGCTTTAGGGGTTAATACATTTATTAGAATAGCGGTGAGCTCCGGTCGGCAGATTAGGGGTTAATAATTGAAGGTAGGTGTCGGCGATGTTAGGGAGGGCAGATTAGGGGTTAATACTATTTATGATAGGGTTAGTGAGGCGGATTAGGGGTTAATACATTTATTATAGTAGCGCTCAGGTCCGCTCGGCAGATTAGGAGTTAATAAGTGTAGGCAGGTGTCGGCGACGTTGAGGGGGGCAGATTAGGGGTTAATAAATATAATATAGGGGTCGGCGGTGTTAGGGGTAGCAGATTAGGGGTACATAGGGATAACGTAGGTGGCGGCGATTTGCGGTCGGAAGATTAGGGGTTAATTATTTTAAGTAGCTTGCGGCGACGTTGTGGGGGGAAAGTTAGGGGTTAAGAAATATAATATAGGGGTCGGCGGGGTTAGGGGCAGCAGATTAGGGGTACATAAGTATAACGTAGGTGGCGGTCGGCAGATTAGGGGTTAAAAATTTTAATCGAGTGGCGGCGATGTGGGGGGAGCTCGGTTTAGGGGTACATAGGTAGTTTATGGGTGTTAGTGTACTTTAGGGTACAGTAGTTAAGAGCTTTATAAACCGGCGTTAGCCAGAAAGCTCTTAACTCCTGCTATTTTCAGGCGGCTGGAATCTTGTCGTTAGAGCTCTAACGCTCACTTCAGAAACGACTCTAAATACCAGCGTTAGAAAGATCCCATTGAAAAGATAGGCTACGCAAATGGCGTAGGGGGATCTGCGGTATGGAAAAGTCACGGCTGAAAAGTGAGCGTTAGACCCTTTAATCACTGACTCCAAATACCAGCGGGCGCCCAAAACCAGCGTTAGGAGCCTCTAACGCTGGTTTTGACGGCTACCGCCGAACTCCAAATCTAGGCCTCTGTTTCTCCGCCTTGGAGTCTTAATTTGGTTTTAAGGATTTTGCAGGCTCCTCCTTTTGAGCCTATGCATTCTTTGGATATTAAACTACTTTCTTGGAGTGTTATTTCTTTTGGCTATCTCTTCTGCTAGAAGACTTTCTGAGTTGTCGGTTCTTTCCTGTGAGTCTCCTTATCTGATATTCCATCAAAATAAAGCGGTTTTACGGACTTCGTTTAAATTTTTATCTAAGGTTGTGAATTCTAACATCATTAATAGGGAAATTGTTGTTACTTCCTTGTGATCTAATTCTAAGGGGCCCATTTATTTATGTGTGGACGGACATCAATAAATGCCAACAGCATATGCTGTCAGCATTTATCATTGCACCAGCAGTTCTTGTGAACTGCTGGTGCAATACCACCCCCTGCAGATTGCCTTGAAACACATAGTGGAGTGTGGACCTGGCCAAGCAAGCATTATTTTGTTTCTCATGTGTATTTTAACCTACTCTGTGTTTCATAGATGTTTTATATGTATTGATTTTTTTACTTGAGACATACTGTTATAACCACACCCTCCATCATTAATACTCAGTGGTTTTATTGTATTTTTTATTGTGTTTTTTAGTTACAATAAAATTTATTGTTCACCTACATTATGTTTTTCCTTGTTTTAGTGCTGTCTATACTATACCAATTTGGAATTTATATATTAAGCCCTTCATGCCAGGGGGGAATTGTTTAACATTGGAACAAAGTTCCTATGTAAAAACTTGCTGGAAAAATAAAATCATGCAATCGTTGATGTGATCATGTGATTTCAAGGCTGTAATTGGATCATAGGGGACTGCCTACGATGCTAGGCACACCCCCAGTCTAATTTTCCATTCCCTAAAAGTAGGAGGGTGCAGAATGCCATATATGGTAGCACGTTTCATGCCGTCCTAATGGTGTTAAAGCCCAGTGCTGTTAGGACGGCATGGAATAAGATAACAGCCTAAAAGGAAATAATACAATTGCTATTTTTTTTATCTTTGTTGATTTCACAAACTCGGCACTCTTAGAAGATAAGTGCTATATATATATATATATATATATATATGTATATAAAACCAAAAATGTTTTGCCCCCAATCTTAAAGATATACTGGTACATAGCCACTACCAAAAGGATGCTAAAAAATCATGGTTACAACAATACCATGATAGAGAGGGTAACATCAGATGTAAAAGGTGTTCAGTATGTACTAATATGCAAGAAGGCAGATTGTTCATTGATAAATATGGTAAGACCTTTAAAATAAAAGGTAAAATTAATTGTCGAAGTGAAGGTATTATCTATTTGGTCTTTTGTAATTGCCCGATGTACTACATTGGGAAAACCTATAGGGAGCTCAAGGAGCATATAAAAGAACACAAAAGGGATATATCAAATGAAATTGAAAAGAGTAGCGTAGCCAGACATTTCAAAAAATTTCATGAGAGTAATGAACATAAATTGAAGTTTTTGGGTCTAGAAAAAGTGGACCTTTCTATTAGAGGGCGTAACCTTGATAATCTACTCCTACAAAAGGAGTGTAGATGGATATTTGATCTCAAATCTCTAAAACCTCATGGGTTAAATGAAGAAATTAACTACGCCCCATTCCTATAGAGACTGTAAAAATAAAAATAATTATCTGCCCAAATCATTCCCAACCACTATTAAAATTGAATTACTAAAATATAAGTCGGTCAAAAATCATACAAAGTAAATAAGCTTGTAGTATTTCATGTGATTGAATAAATATAATTCTTTTAAATTTCTAGGCGAAGAATGTTATTTATATTATATCCCTAAAACTGTATTACATAGTTTTGGCTCCAGAGGGTACTCCAGCAAGAGATAGCTTTAACTCCCTCCACCATCATTTTTCTGACAGACCTGGGGATTACATCCCAACATCGGAAATTTCTGAACTCTGTGATTCTGCTCTCTAGGCGACTAATCATGCAGTATTGGGTAAGGGATAAGGCCCCACCCTTCAAGAAACTGTTGGGGGCAATACACACTCAGGTTTTGGTGGAGCAGGCGGACGTACAGGGAGATCTTGATAAAAGAATAAAATCTTATATATATAAATGGGAACCTTATTTACTGTACATCTCTCCACAAGTAAGACATAGAATACTTTATCCTTTTCGCAATTCAACATTTATCATGGAGGAAAATCTGAGAGGGAACTGGTGTCTTTCTCTGTCGCCCCCCCTCCCCCCCCCCCCCCTCTCAGCCAACCTGACCACATACGCATAGCTTTGTAGTAGCCCTTAAATTCTCTTCGACATAAGTGCCAGGGAGCTCAGTCCCCCCCCCTCCCCAAAATCTATCCCTACCCCCCCCCCCCGGAGTGGAAGGACCTGATTCGATTTGATTTGATAGGATTGTTTACTGTTTATGGTTTGTATTAGTTACTTGATGCTTTATAAAGAAAATGGAAAAAACCAGATTAACACCTCAGTATGGAGATATCTTATTTTGGGAAGACTCTTCCCCCGGACTGTGGGGGAGGAGGGTCGTCGAATTCCCTTTCTGTATCTTAAAATGTAAATTCTGATGTATTACATACTATGACTTCCATGTTGTGATGGATCTGGATTATAAATAAAGTTTTAAAAAAAAAAAAAATAAAAAAAAAAAAAAAAACTGTATTACATAAAACCTTTGTATGCCAAAATATAGATAGGTATATATATATGTTTTTGTGACCTAACATAACTTCTAAAACAATGAGAAGAATGGTTATCTAAATAGTTATGTGCTAAGGTGTTGTTTTTATTTCACCTGTATGGGCGGAGTAACTTCACGGCTTAAAAGTCAGGAAACTGACGAATGAAAGACAAGCCGGATGAAGCCCTATGCCTTGACATACTAATGAGGGTGAAACGCGCGTCGCAAGTTTGAAGCAATCATGTTTGGTGAGGGTAACAGCTGAACCCTCCATGTTGTTTGCTAACCGGAGCAAGAAAAGCACAAGGGTGGTCGAGTAGCGGGTACACTCACGGAGAACTGGGATATAAAACAGCGGTACTACAAGTAGGAGACAAGTAAAGCCTACGATCTTCAATCAAGGTAAGCGCAGCAACTAAAGCTGCGGTCCTGAATTGCTTGAAATAAATAAGCAGTGTGGAACATTGTAAGCCTACCTGGAGAGGCGTATTTTGCATACAAGTTAAACTCAATTTGCATACACCTACTATTGAACTTAAAGCTGTGACTGCAGAAACATACACACCCGTAGGTTTTAAATACCCGTGAGTGTTCAAAACAAACCTTGCCATAATCTCCCACTGAAGATTTTACAAAGTCAAGCTAAGGTGGAACAATTAACCATTACAATTATGGGACACAAATATCCGAACTTTAAAACCCTCTTTTTTCTCCCATTAATGCTGGGAATTTTTCGGTATACCGATTAGTTTAAGTGGGCCCACCTAACATACTTTGTATTATATGATTGTGTTTTCTCCTGTAGCAATAAAGTAACTGCTTAGTATATATGTATTTAATTCTTATTGCAACATTGTGATTTTAACAATTATTGTTGAGTGCTTTAGAAGTTTAGGGAACTTAAATTTGGGATTTTTCTACCACTGGGGAACGAGTAGGATATTTTAAACCTAATACCCTGGTGCCAGAAAAGGGGTAACCAAATGTGGGCTTAGACCTAGCATTTTTCTTCTGTTCATACAATATATATATATATATAAAACCAGAAATGTTTTGCCCTCCCTATGATATATAATAAAATCATAATATAAACAAGAAATATATATATACATACATACATGTAATGATAAAGAGAACAGGAGCGCACAAACATACATACATACATACATATCATATAATATAAAAGGCAAAGTGTGTTTGTCCAAAGCTGTCATGCACAGTAGAGGACAAACACACCTGGCCTTCAACAGACTGACCTGGCATCTGGGGCCGACCGGGTGTGACCGGGGCAGGGCCAGGCGTGATGCGAGCGGAGCCAGGTGTGACGTGAGCGGGGCCGTGCGGACGTCAGAGAGAGAGTTCAAAAGAGTGGGATAGAGAGAGAGCAAAATAGGGGAGATAGAGAGAGAAAAAGAGGGGGATAGATACAGCAAAAGAGAGGGAGAGAGACAGCAAAAGAGAGGGGAGAGGGAGAGCAAAAGAAAGGGGAGAGAGAGAGTAAAAGAGGGGAGATAAAGAGAGGGACAGCAAAAGAAAGAGGGGAGAGAGCAAAAGAGAGGGGGAAGAGACTTCCGGTGGGCGGGCCAAGGAGCAGGCAGCTGAAGTTAGGAGCTCCGGAATTAATGCTCTATTATTGGGAATTATTGTGGATTAAAACCTGCTCTTTTTGTCTTTTAAAGACTTTCACATAGCCCGAGTGCACTTTAGCCTTGGCACACAGGGTGCCCGGCACTTCTCGCACAGACGACAGTCATCTCGCCCCCACCGCCGGTTCATCAGCACATGGACGTGCGCATACCAGCAATTGGAACCGGTGAAATAGACTGTACTAACTGCATGCCCGCTATTTTTTCTGGCGCAATGGAACTGGAGGAGGAGGTGGCGTTGCAGATACTTAAGGCTTTCCTGCCTGCATTAGATCGCCTACTTATGAGCTGTGAAGGACTATGTGAGGCGGTACATTCTGCGGCGAAGCCTCATCTTATAAACAGTGAGCCATCAAACTTGAAAACCTCCTCTCCAGCATGCACTCTGTATGACTCACCTCGCATTCATCCACACGGATCTATCATAACAGACGACTCGCACGTTCCTATCTCGGACCACTCGCAGACATGCCAAGACGAGGAAGATCTGTCTCCTTTGTACTCATTTACTGAGACGGAGTGTGGCCTTGATAGAAGTGCTGGGGATTCCACTCCGTTGGAGCATTCTATTCTTACCTGGCATGGAGAGAACCATAATACCGGGACATTATCTATATTTACCCCGCTAAGGAAATTCTCCTCTGAACATGTTACGCAGATGGCCTCTGCCATCAGAGAGTGCCCCACTGATACTTTGCTGTACGAAACTACTATCATGAAGATACCTTCCTCTAACATATCAGCTGGGATGGCAAGGTATGCCGGCGATACATTCCTGTCTACATTCTGCCTCTGTGAGCATGGCACAGTTGAACGCACCCTCCAAATATCACAACTAAGATGGCTGCCAGACCCATATTATGAGCCGTTGGCTCTGTCCAGGGAGGGAGTGGGATAATACCTATGGATCCTCTTCAGGCTGTCTCCTATGGCTTTGGAATTATCGGCTGATCTGAGCTCTGAATAATACAAGCACTTTGAACTGCATCTATGATGCAAACCATTCACTAAGATATAATAATGCCGTTTGCAGTGCTCATCTCCGGGAGGCATGTGGGCATCCAATCTTTTATGGGACTGTGGCTGTGCGGTAGTTGCCGTATCTGCAGTGAACCTTTAATCCGCTGCCCTTTGAAACAAGATGGACTCGTATCATAATAGCTGATTGGATGCCAGCCTGCAAATCCACCGCATTACACTGTTACTGTCTTACATTGGCTCTTATTGCTGGCCCTGTTGGCCATGAGTATTGTTCTATTCTGTTTTTATTTATGTATAATATCTAGAAAACGTAGATGGATTTTGAAGCACACGCTGCCTATAAGTGTTTTCAATACCCAGTCTCCTACATACAAGATCATCCAAGCTCCCCCTTAAACCAATTCTTAGGTGCTGTAGTTATTTTTGATGGTATTTATGTTTGCGTTAGTATGCTGCTAATTACATTCCACTTACTAGTTTAGTATCTATTATTGAGGCACACGATATGCTAATTGGATTTCTCACAGCTCTCCATATAAAAACTGATGCACCACAGGCTGCCTAAGTTACAGGTTACTGCTTAGAGCTGCACCTCATACTTCCCTTCCTGTAACTCTATACGGAGACAGACATATGCCTATACTTGCTTTTGATCAAAATCAAATATAGCTCCACAAAAGTATGTTTGATATGTTAGGATAAATTCCTTGTCCAGTCTGACACGCTTTGGGCTGACATACTGCAGTAAGATAATTATATTGAAAATGATAGGTACCTACTAGACTATATTGCAGTTATGAAAATCAGCTTTCCTAGAGCTCTTATTTTAACACCAACCCATATAGTTTCCCTCATTTTAATTAGACTGGACATTCACACTTAACATCCAAATTAATAACACTTCAGTACAATACAATAGTTAAATCAGATCTGCCTCTTTAATACTACCCCTCTCAGCTATACTTCAGCATATGTATTGCTTAATTGAATGCGTAGGCTTGCTCATACTATAATACTGAACAACATATATTGATATTTCTCCTTCATATCTAGGGAGGGACTATATACCTCTGAATTCATTGGATCTGTTGAGGATTTAGTGTGTGTTGGGTTTTTTTTTTAATGTTTTGTTTAGCTTAAGTTTAATAAAGTTAAAATTAAGAGAATTTGGGTAACAGGCAATGAGAACGCCAGGGTAAATGTGAAGAAATAAAGATCTCACTTCTACTGAATGTACCATCTTATGTTTCCAAATCTTAATACAATCTAGCACGCGCTAGGGAAATTTGTCCATACATATCTATGAATCAGACCAGTAATGTGCATTCTGTTATATTCTAGAAGATAGTCATATCTATTATTCTATTTTATTGTAAATGCATTGAATGTGACACTGTACAATTATATACAATTCTGAATTACCTTTATGTAACTGTTTACATGTTGTATGCCTGAATTCTCTTTAATAAAAAAGAATTTAAAAAAAAAAAAAGAGAGAGGGGGAAAGCGCAAAAGGGGGGAGAGCGCAAAAGAGAGAGAGCACGGAAGAGGGGGGGAGAGAGGGGAGAGAGAGAGTAAAAGAGAGGGGGAGAGCGCAAAAGAGAGTGGGGACAGAGGGGGGAGAGAGCAAAAGAGAGGGGAGCGAGAGAGCAAAAGAGAGGCAGAAAGAGAGCAAAAGAAAGGGGAGAGAGAGAGATCAAAAGAGGGGGATAGAGAGAGCAAAAGGGGGATAGAGAGAGCAAAAGAGGGGGGAGAGAGAGCAAAAGAGGGGGGAGAGAGAGCAAAAGAGGGGGGATAGAGAGAGAAAAAGAGGGGGGAGAGAGAGAGCAAAAGAGGGGGGAGAGAGAGAGCAAAAGAGAGGGAGAGAGACAGCAAAAGAGAGGGGGGAAGAGAGCAAAAGAAAGGGGGAGAGAGAGATGGGGGATAGAGAGAGCAAAAGAGGGGGGATAGAGACAGCAAAAGAGAGGGAGAGAGACAGCAAAATAGAGGGCGGAGAGCAAAAGAAAGGGGGGAGAGAGAGAGAGAGCAAAAGAGGGGAGAGAGAGAGAGGGACAGCAAAAGAGAGGGGGGAGAAAGGGAAGAGAGAGAGCAAAAGAGAGGGGAGAGAGAGCAAAAGAGAGGGGGAGAGCGCAAAAGGAGGGAGAGCGCAAAATAGGGGAGAGAGAGAGCGCGGAAGAGAGGGGGGAGAGAGATAGCAAAAGAGAGGGGAGAGAGAGAGAGCAAAAGAGAGGGGGGATAGAGAGCAAAAGAGAGGGGGGAGAGAGAGCAAAAGAGAGGGGAGCGAGAGAGCAAAAGAGAGGGGGAGAGCGCAAAAGGAGGGAGAGCGCGGAAGAGGGGGGGAGAGAGAGAGCAAAAGAGAGGGGGAGAGAGAGAGCATAAGAGAGGGGGAGAGAGAGCAAAAGAGAGGGGGAACGAGCAAAAGAGAGGGGGGAAAGAGCAAAAGAAAGGGGGGAGAGAGAGAGAGAGAGAGAGAGAGAGAGAGAGAGAGAGAGAGAGAGAGAGAGCAAAAGAGGGGGATAGAGAGAGCAAAAGAGAGGGAGAGAGACAGCAGAAAAGAGGGGGGAGAGAGCAAAAGAAAGGGGAAGAGAGATAGAGCAAAAGAGGGGGGATAGAGAGAGCAAAAGAGAGGGAGAGAGACAGCAAAAGAGAGGGGAGAGAGAGCAAAAGAGGGGAGCGCAAAAGAGAGGTGGAGAGAGAGAGCAAAAGAGAGGGGAGTGAGAGCAAAAGAGAGGGGGAGAGAGAGAGCAGAAGAGAGGGGGGAGAGAGAGCAAAAGAGAGGGGGATAGAGAGAGAGAGAGAGAGAGCAAGGGGTGGAACCACTGTAATGCAAACAATGGCCCGTGTATACGGGCTTTAGGACTAGTACACTATGAGGCCGAATTATCAAGTGTCTGTCGGACCTGATCCGACAGTGCAGATCAGGTCCGACAGACATCGCTGAATGTGGAAAGCAATACGCTCTCCGTATTCAGCATTGCACCAGCAGCTCACAGCATGTTGTTTGCTAACCGGAGCAAGAAAAGCACAAGGGTGGTCGAGTAGCGGGTACACTCACGGAGAAATGGGATATAAAACAGCGGTACTACAAGTAGGAGACAAGTAAAGCCTACAATCTTCAATCAAGGTAAGCGCAGCAACTAAAGCTGCGGTCCTGAATTGCTTGAAATAAATAAGCAGTGTGGAACATTGTAAGCCTACCTGGAGAGGCGTATTTTGCATACAAGTTAAACTCAATTTGCATACACCTACGATTGAACTTAAAGCTGTGACTGCAGAAACATACACACCCGTAGGTTTTAAATACCCGTGAGTGTTCAAAACAAACCTTGCCATAATCTCCCACTGAAGATTTTACAAAGTCAAGCTAAGGTGGAACAATTAACCATTACAATTATGGGACACAAATATCCGAACTTTAAAACCCTCTTTTTTCTCCCATTAATGCTGGGAATTTTTTATATGATTGTGTTTTCTCCTGTAGCAATAAAGTAACTGCTTAGTATATATGTATTTAATTCTTATTGCAACATTGTGATTTTAACAATTATTGTTGAGTGCTTTAGAAGTTTAGGGAACTTAAATTTGGGATTTTTCTACCACGGGGGAACGAATAGGATATTTTAAACCTAATACCCTGGTGCCAGAAAAGGGGTAACCAAATGTGGGCTTAGACCTAGCATTTTTCTTCTGTTTATACAATATATATATATATATATATATATATATATATATATATATATATATATATATATATATATATATATATATATATATATATAACCAGAAATGTTTTGCCCTCCCTATGATATATAATAAAATCATAATATAAACAAGAAATATATATATACATACATACATGTAATGATAAAGAGAACAGGAGCGCACAAACATACATACATACATACATATCATATAATATAAAAGGCAAAATGTGTTTGTCCAAAGCTGTCATGCACAGTAGAGGACAAACACACCTGGCCTTCAACAGACTGACCTGGCATCTGGGGCCGACCGGGTGTGACCGGGGCAGGGCCAGGCGTGATGCGAGCGGAGCCAGGTGTGACGTGAGCGGGGCCGTGCGGACGTCAGAGAGAGAGTTTAAAAGAGTGGGATAGAGAGAGAGCAAAAGAGGGGAGATAGAGAGAGAAAAAGAGGGGGATAGATACAGCAAAAGAGAGGGAGAGAGACAGCAAAAGAGAGGGGGAGGGAGAGCAAAAGAAAGGGGAGAGAGAGAGTAAAAGAGGGGAGATAAAGAGAGGGACAGCAAAAGAAAGAGGGGAGAGAGCAAAAGAGAGGGGGAAAGCGCAAAAGGGGGGAGAGCGCAAAAGAGAGAGAGCACGGAAGAGGGGGGGGAGAGAGGGGAGAGAGAGAGTAAAAGAGAGGGGGAGAGCGCAAAAGAGAAGAGGGGGGAAGAGAGCAAAAGAAAGGGGGAGAGAGAGATGGGGGATAGAGAGAGCAAAAGAGGGGGGATAGAGACAGCAAAAGAGAGGGAGAGAGACAGCAAAATAGAGGGCGGAGAGCAAAAGAAAGGGGGGAGAGAGAGAGAGAGCAAAAGAGGGGAGAGAGAGAGAGGGACAGCAAAAGAGAGGGGGGAGAAAGGGAAGAGAGAGAGCAAAAGAGAGGGGAGAGAGAGCAAAAGAGAGGGGGAGAGCGCAAAAGGAGGGAGAGCGCAAAATAGGGGAGAGAGAGAGCGCGGAAGAGAGGGGGAGAGAGAGAGCAAAAGAGAGGGGAGAGAGAGAGAGCAAAAGAGAGGGGGAGAGAGAGCAAAAGAGAGGGGGGAGAGAGAGCAAAAGAGAGGGGAGCAAGAGAGCAAAAGAGAGGGGAGAGAGAGCAAAAGAGAGGGGGAGAGCGCAAAAGGAGGGAGAGCGCGGAAGAGAGGGGGGAGAGAGAGAGCAAAAGAGAGGGGAGAGAGAGAGAGCATAAGAGAGGGGGAGATAGAGCAAAAGAGAGGGGGAAAGAGCAAAAGAGAGGGGGGAAAGAGCAAAAGAAAGGGGGGAGAGAGAGAGAGAGCAAAAGAGGGGGATAGAGAGAGCAAAAGAGAGGGAGAGACAGCAGAAAAGAGGGGGGAGAGAGCAAAAGAAAGGGGAAGAGAGATAGAGCAAAAGAGGGGGGATAGAGAGAGCAAAAGAGAGGGAGAGAGACAGCAAAAGAGAGGGGAGAGAGAGCAAAAGAGGGGAGCGCAAAAGAGAGGTGGAGAGAGAAAGCAAAAGAGAGGGGAGTGAGAGCAAAAGAGAGGGGGAGAGAGAGAGCAGAAGAGAGGGGGGAGAGAGAGCAAAAGAGAGGGGGAGAAAGAGAGCAAAAGAGAGGGGGGATAGAGAGAGAGAGAGAGAGCAAGGGGTTGAACCACTGTAATGCAAACAATGGCCCGTGTATACAGGCTTTAGGACTAGTACACTATGAGGCCGAATTATCAAGTGTCTGTCGGACCTGATCCGACAGTGCAGATCAGGTCCGACACACATCGCTGAATGTGGAAAGCAATACGCTCTCCGTATTCAGCATTGCACCAGCAGCTCACAGCATGTTGTTTGCTAACCGGAGCAAGAAAAGCACAAGGGTGGTCGAGTAGCGGGTACACTCACGGAGAAATGGGATATAAAACAGCGGTACTACAAGTAGGAGACAAGTAAAGCCTACGATCTTCAATCAAGGTAAGCGCAGCAACTAAAGCTGCGGTCCTGAATTGCTTGAAATAAATAAGCAGTGTGGAACATTGTAAGCCTACCTGGAGAGGCGTATTTTGCATACAAGTTAAACTCAATTTGCATACACCTACGATTGAACTTAAAGCTGTGACTGCAGAAACATACACACCCGTAGGTTTTAAATACCCGTGAGTGTTCAAAACAAACCTTGCCATAATCTCCCACTGAAGATTTTACAAAGTCAAGCTAAGGTGGAACAATTAACCATTACAATTATGGGACACAAATATCCGAACTTTAAAACCCTCTTTTTTCTCCCATTAATGCTGGGAATTTTTCGGTATACCGATTAGTTTAAGTGGGCCCACCTAACATACTTTGTATTATATGATTGTGTTTTCTCCTGTAGCAATAAAGTAACTGCTTAGTATATATGTATTTAATTCTTATTGCAACATTGTGATTTTAACAATTATTGTTGAGTGCTTTAGAAGTTTAGGGAACTTAAATTTGGGATTTTTCTACCACGGCGGAACGAGTAGGATATTTTAAACCTAATACCCTGGTGCCAGAAAAGGGGTAACCAAATGTGGGCTTAGACCTAGCATTTTTCTTCTGTTTATACAATATATATATATATATAAAACCAGAAATGTTTTGCCCTCCCTATGATATATAATAAAATCATAATATAAACAAGAAATATATATATACATACATACATGTAATGATAAAGAGAAAAGGAGCGCACAAACATACATACATACATATCATATAATATAAAAGGCAAAGTGTGTTTGTCCAAAGCTGTCATGCACAGTAGAGGACAAACACACCTGGCCTTCAACAGACTGACCTGGCATCTGGGGCCGACCGGGTGTGACCGGGGCAGGGCCAGGCGTGATGCGAGCGGAGCCAGGTGTGACGTGAGCGGGGCCGTGCGGACGTCAGAGAGAGAGTTTAAAAGAGTGGGATAGAGAGAGAGCAAAAGAGGGGAGATAGAGAGAGAAAAAGAGGGGGATAGATACAGCAAAAGAGAGGGAGAGAGACAGCAAAAGAGAGGGGGGAGGGAGAGCAAAAGAAAGGGGAGAGAGAGAGTAAAAGAGGGGAGATAAAGAGAGGGACAGCAAAAGAAAGAGGGGAGAGAGCAAAAGAGAGGGGGAAAGCGCAAAAGGGGGGAGAGCGCAAAAGAGAGAGAGCACGGAAGAGGGGGGGAGAGAGGGGAGAGAGAGAGTAAAAGAAAGGGGGAGAGCGCAAAAGAGAGTGGGGACAGAGGGGGGAGAGAGCAAAAGAGAGGGGAGCGAGAGAGCAAAAGAGAGGCAGAAAGAGAGCAAAAGAAAGGGGAGAGAGAGAGATCAAAAGAGGGGGATAGAGAGAGCAAAACGGGGGATAGAGAGAGCAAAAGAGGGGGGAGAGAGAGCAAAAGAGGGGGGAGAGAGAGCAAAAGAGGGAGGAGAGAGAGAGCAAAAGAGGGGGGAGAGAGAGAGCAAAAGAGGGGGGAGAGAGAGAGCAAAAGAGAGGGAGAGAGACAGCAAAAGAGAGGGGGAGCGAGACAGCAAAAGAGAGGGGGAGAGAGAGATGGGGGATAGAGAGAGCAAAAGAGGGGGGGATAGAGACAGCAAAAGAGAGGGAGAGAGACAGCAAAATAGAGGGGGGAGAGCAAAAGAAAGGGGGGAGAGAGAGAGAGAGAGCAAAAGAGGGGAGAGAGAGAGAGGGACAGCAAAAGAGAGGGGGAGAAAGGGAAGAGAGAGAGCAAAAGAGAGGGGAGAGAAAGCAAAAGAGAGGGGGAGAGCGCAAAAGGAGGGAGAGCGCAAAATAGGGGAGAGAGAGAGCGCGGAAGAGAGGGGGGAGAGAGAGAGCAAAAGAGAGGGGAGAGAGAGAGCAAAAGAGAGGGGGAGAGAGAGCAAAAGAGAGGGGGAGAGAGAGCAAAAGAGAGGGGAGCGAGAGAGCAAAAGAGAGGGGAGAGAGAGCAAAAGAGAGGGGGAGAGCGCAAAAGGAGGGAGAGCGCGGAAGAGAGGGGGGAGAGAGAGAGCAAAAGAGAGGGGAGAGAGAGAGAGCATAAGAGAGGGGGAGAGAGAGCAAAAGAGAGGGGGAGAGACAGCAAAAGAGAGGGGGAGAGAGACAGCAAAAGAGAGGGGGAGAGAGAGATGGGGGATAGAGAGAGCAAAAGAGGGGGGGATAGAGACAGCAAAAGAGAGGGAGAGAGACAGCAAAATAGAGGGGGGAGAGCAAAAGAAAGGGGGGAGAGAGAGAGAGAGAGAGAGAGAGCAAAAGAGGGGAGAGAGAGAGAGGGACAGCAAAAGAGAGGGGGAGAAAGGGAAGAGAGAGAGCAAAAGAGAGGGGAGAGAAAGCAAAAGAGAGGGGGAGAGCGCAAAAGGAGGGAGAGCGCAAAATAGGGGAGAGAGAGAGCGCGGAAGAGAGGGGGAGAGAGAGAGCAAAAGAGAGGGGAGAGAGAGAGAGCAAAAGAGAGGGGGAGAGAGAGCAAAAGAGAGGGGGAGAGAGAGCAAAAGAGAGGGGAGCGAGAGAGCAAAAGAGAGGGGAGAGAGAGCAAAAGAGAGGGGGAGAGCGCAAAAGGAGGGAGAGCGCGGAAGAGAGGGGGGACAGAGAGAGCAAAAGAGAGGGGAGAGAGAGAGAGCAAAAGAGAGGGGAGAGAGAGAGAGCAAAAGAGGGGGATAGAGAGAGCAAAAGAGAGGGAGAGAGACAGCAGAAAAGAGGGGGGAGAGAGCAAAAGAAAGGGGAAGAGAGATAGAGCAAAAGAGGGGGGATAGAGAGAGCAAAAGACAGGGAGAGAGACAGCAAAAGAGAGGGGAGAGAGAGCAAAAGAGGGGAGCGCAAAAGAGAGGTGGAGAGATAGAGCAAAAGAGAGGGGAGTGAGAGCAAAAGAGAGGGGGAGAGAGAGAGCAGAAGAGAGGGGGGAGAGAGAGCAAAAGAGAGGGGGAGAAAGAGAGCAAAAGAGAGGGGGGATATATAGAGAGAGAGAGAGAGAGAGAGAGAGAGAGCAAGGGGTGGAACCACTGTAATGCAAACAATGGCCCGTGTATACGGGCTTTAGGACTAGTACACTATGAGGCCGAATTATCAAGTGTCTGTCGGACCTGATCACAAGAGCTGCTGGTGCAACGCCGCCCCCTGCAGATTCGCGACCAATCGGCCGCCAGCAGGGAGGTGTCAATCAACCCGATCATACTCAATAGGGTTGAATTGTGGCGATTCCTCTCCGCCTCATCAGAGCAGGCGGACAGGGTTATGGAGCAGCGGTCCGTACGGAGCTTGATAAATGGGCCTCTCTATAATAACAACACAATAAAAGTTGGATTTGAATTTCATAGCTGTGATGACTAGAAAGTATTTAGCAACACTACTTTAATGTTGGCTAATTATTCTAGAAGTTTAGAGTTTCTTACAAGGCACTAATGTTTAAGCTACTTACATTCTGGCTGTGCTGATAAATTTTTAAATGAAACTTACAGTAGCTTTTACTACTGTTACAAAAAAATGTTATCATACATTCTGTATAAAGAGCATCTTTCTCAGGTTCCTTTTTAATTGGTCAAAGTAAGGACCTTTTGGAATTCATTTGTAATTTATCTTGTTCCTGCCTCTGAATGTCAAGTTTTTTTCACCCACTTCATGAGTTGCTTCATCATGTTTTTTTATTTGCTCCCATTAATTACAGGTACAAGCAATTGTTCCCATTCAGGGGTCAAGTCCTACAAAAAATAGTGTGGGAACTCACCAAGACTTCCATCCCCCTCACAATTAATATTGTTTTATACACACACACATACTGTATATATATGTATATAATCTATACACTTAGGTTAATGAAAGCAAATTAAAACTAATAAAGGGTTGAACGGTTGCCTTTGGGCCTGAGAATCCTCCTCTGTCACAAAGTCTCAACAACTTAAGGTGCAATAGTCTTTTTTTCTGCTATTGAGGAGCTAAATAACCCTAGAGCAAGCCACACAGAAATGTAAGCACCATGTGTTACACACAGTGCAGGGTGATCACACAGCAGGACCGCTCATAGCCTTGCATTTAGTGTATTGTAGGAAGTGTTACTGCCCATTACTAGAGGACCTCACTATTCCTCTAACCAGAGACCAGCAGCAGCAGTGTTTACTGAAGCATTTCTGTTCTCTGTCTAGAGAGAACTAAGTTCCTCCTGCTAAAATAGTGCAGGAACTCCGTTCCCATGCGTTCTTGCTCGACTTGACCCCTGTTCCCATTTTTAAGATACTCTGGAAATAGGACAATAGATATCCAATGGAGGTCTGGAGCCATGAGTTTCAGACAGAGTTGAGGAGGGTGAGTAAAAAAAATTAGAATTTCACAAAGTACCAGGAATAATTGTTAACCTTAGAAGTTTTTACTATATAATATATATATATATATATATATATATATATATTAAAGCAAAAAAACACAGCGCTGAAAAGGCAACCTGGAATCTAACAGCAAAAGATATATATATATATATATATATATATATATATATATATATATATATATATATAATATAATAAATAATGTGTGAAAAAATGCACAAATGGATATTTGTTAATACTACTATTAATCTCAAAGTGTATGTTGTTAAAAAAAAATTTTTAAAAGATATTTCAAAATGTCCATAGATTAGAGTAGAACAAACAAAGTCATAGTCACCAGAGTAGTATTATAAAAATACTTTAAGGGGAGCTCAAGTTCCAAGAGAAAAATTTCCACAAGAAACTTGATAGTAGATATATCTGATCGATTCCAATGTTATCCACTGTACTCTTCCCTGGGTGCTGCTTGAATTAAGAAAGTTGCTGCTGTTTCATCAATTGGACAATGCTCTGGGGAAAAAACACAAGCGCAACCCAGATTCAAGGAAGTAAACCACAATTTATTAAAACACAATGTGCTATATTGCACTTACAGGATTGCAGATAAAAACTTGACACATCATTAGATATCTTGGCAATGAACAACTTCACTGACAGCTCAGGATCCACAGCGAGTCCAATCTTTAAAAGTCCAATCTTTGCAAGCTGGTTGCTCCAAGGACCAGTGATACATATGAATCCTTTTTAGCTCTTCAACTATACGCGTTTCGTCTGCCTTCTGAGTAGACTTTGTCAAGAGATTTCCAAACAAACATAAACTTTTCTCCCAAGTATGCACTTTTTATGCCGTTACGAACATACACTCCCCCTCAGATGATTGGAGAATAACTTAAGTGGTGTGGCCAATTGAAAGGCTTGGAGGAACACACCGTCATTTTCGTTGGTTAAATGTACACACACATAGGGGTAGCGTGTGTATGACACAAAGGATACTTACAACCATGTTTATAAATATATATCTAATGTGCGATATTGCTCATATAGCAAAGTGATGTATTTTATTTTTATACTAACACAAATGGCGAGCAAAAAATGTTGTCTGGAGGGGAAATAGAATACTAGGATAAGTGAATTACACTCACAGACCATATCATAAACTCCCGAAGTGCTCACCCTTGCAAATAAAGAAATAGCATACTGATTATTTGGGACCTTATTAGAGATACATACCTAACGTGTAGAATATATGGTTAATTCATAAGACTAAATAAATCGATATTAAAATGTTATATCCCTATTACATATAAAGGAAATAAAATCTACATATATAAAAAAAATAATAAATAATAAATAAACAATTCATAGTTCCTATACAAAATTCATAAATATGTAGAAGTAGAACACAAAAATAAATGACATTCATAAAAACCTATCATAAATCTCCTATATACCCAAATAGAACTACATATAGATTAAAACATCAACAAAATCAACAAGAACACCTATAATTGAATGCAAGAGTTTGTTAAAAAAAACTATAAACTACAACCTATCTGAGTTTATATAAAAAATCTAACAATATTCCTTAAGTTCATAGTCAAAACATAAATGGAGAGCACTATATGCTGAACAGATAAAATGGTATTTCATTATACAATCTCAAGAACCACTAATCCATGAAAGCCTGGGGATCGAGATCAATGTTTAAGCCCTGAGGGTGTAGACCTCCTAATTTATGGATCCAGCCTCTGCATATAATTTTTCATATAGGGTATGGTTTTTAATGACCATAACCCTTAAAGAGTCTACTTGCTTATCATGGCATCTGCAAAAGTGTTCAGACACACTATGATTTTTGAATCCTTTCTCTATATTGTTGACATGCTCATAAATATGTTTCTTCATTTTCCTTTTGGTCCTACCAACGTAAATTAAATTGCAACTGCGGGTAAGTATGTAAACTGCATAAGTGGTATTACAGGTTGCACGAATAGTGGTGTCAAAACTCTGAGATCTGTCCCAATTATTAAATTGAGTCCCTGATTTAATTAATGGGCATGAACAACAATTCAGTCTTCTACATTTGAAAAGACCATTGCTTAGACAAAGCCACCCTGATAATGAATTAGAGGGATTAGTCCCCTGAGTATTGGATGTATCAAGGGGCTTTAGTTTGGAAGGGGCTAAAATATTCTTAAAATTTTGGTTACATTTAAATCTGACAGATTTCTACCCAAAATGGGATCCAATTTGAGGATGTCCCAATGTTTGTGTAGTGCTGACTTAATTTTGTGGGCTCCTACACTAAACTTAGTAATACATTTAGTGTTTTCATGTTTTATTACCTTAGTGCGTGTCTGTAATAAAGTTTCTCTAGGTATATTGATGGTTTTATCCCTAGCCAATTTTACCAAATCAAGGTTAAAACCCTTTTTTAGAAATTTATTTTCTAAAACATCAGCTTCTTTATTAAAATCTTCCTCTGTGGTGCAGTTCCTTCGAATACGTTGGAACTGCCCATAGGGTATATTGGACTTCCAACTTAGGAGATGGCCACTGTTAGCATTCAGGAAGCCGTTACTATCTGTAGGCTTCCTGAAATTCCTAACGGATACTCTATCTGTACTAATATTATGATATAGGGTAAGATCCAAAAAAATCGATGTGCTCACTATTTTATGGGTAAAAGACAAATTAAAGGTATTGTTATTAATGTAGCTACAGAATTGGTCAGCCAGGGACATATCTCCTTTCCAAATTAAAATGACATCATCTATATACCGTCGATATGCAATTATATTCTCACGGAAAGGGTTATTCTCCCAAATATATCTATCCTCAAATGATGCCATATATAAATTGGCACAGGATGGGGCCATAGTGGTCCCCATCGCTGTGCCTTGTATTTGTTTATAAAATATACCGTTAAAATCAAAATAATTGTGATCTAATATAAAATAAAAACTGTCTAATAGAAATTCCACTTGTAAGGGAGAAAGATCACTTTTTAAACAAAATTCTTGAATCGCTTTGACACCAGCATCATGAAGGATGCTGGTGTACAAAGATGCAACATCACAAGTTATCCACTTGTATTCTTTATCCCATTTAATTCCTTCAAAAAGATTTATAGTCTCCCTAGTATCTTTTAAATAAGATTTAATATTTTTCACTATTAGCTGTAAAAACCAGTGTATATAGGCTGACAAATTGCTAGTTATGGAATTTATCCACAAAACTATAGGCCTCCCAGGTGGGTTAGCCCTATCTTTGTGGAGTTTCGGGAGATGGTAAAAGATTGGTATTTTAGGGCATGGTGTATAAATGAAGTTAAATTAATCCTTAAAAAGCGCATACTTGGGAGAAAAGTTGATGTTTGTTTGGAAATCTCTTGACAAAGTCTGCTCAGAAGGTAGACGAAATGCATAGAGTTGAAGAGCTAAAAAGGATTCATATGTATCACTGGTACTTGGAGCAACCAGCGGACTAACTTGCAAAGATTGGAATTTTAAAGATTGGACTCGCTGTGGATCCTGAGCTGTTAGTGAAGCTGTTCATTGCCAGGATATCTAACGATGTGTCAATTTTTATCTGCAATCCTGTAAGTGCAATATAGCACATTGGGCGCCATGTACTAAGGCGTCAATTTTTTCGCACAGACCGTATCGAAATAACCCGCCGGCATTCGCACCATGCGGATGGCACTTCATTACATGAATGTACTAAAAACCAAGCCGTAAAATTTTGCGTCTATTGTGTGTCGAAGACAATCGGATTATTGATAACTTTGAAGCTTCGTTCGGCGCGAAAGAGCAAAGTTAAGAAGCAGTCTGCGACCTGATTGGTTTAGTTCTTTACCCACGTGACGATCTAGGTGTCATAATCGCCAGACAAGCGGCAACGTCTGGCTGCTGACATGTATAAGAATGTGCATTTTCCCAGAAATCTTAGAATATTGTTTATTTACTTTTCGGTATTCACTTTGACAAGATGGCTTGCTCCGGAGATTCTGCTACTTCTAAGAAGACTCGCAACCCTAACTTCTCGCATCAACAGAATGTTGTACTTGTTGATCTAGTACTCGAATATTATGACAATATTTATGGTAGTCGAGTCAAGCAAACCCCAGGCGCTCGTAAGAAGATTATTTGGGAGAAAATTAGTGACGCAGTGAGTGCTCAAGGACCCACTAAAAAAGATATTGAGTCCTGCAAAAAAAGGTTCAACGATATCAAGCGTCAAACTAAATCCAAAATTGCCAAAGAAAAGCAATATGCCCGAGGTACTGGAGGCAGACAACCTTATGTCGCAGATTTGACAGACTTTGAAAGAAAAGTTTTACAGAGGCTTGGCACGGAGGTCATTGAGGGCATAACCGATGACTGTGATAGCGATATTCATGGTAATTATAATTTATAAATTAATATTTATATTGTTTTCTTGTCTGCTCCAAAATTGTTTCTCTTACGTTCATGTTTTACAAAATTGGATTCTGTTAACGGAATCTTGATTGTACAATTTCTGCTTTACTGTTCCTTTAAAATAGATTTATGATTTACATAACTTCTCTCTGTATCTATTTTTTTAAAGTTCCAGTGAACGAAAAAGGAAAGCATTCATGATGGAGCATGAAAAACATTTTAAATTATCTAATATGCTCAATTTTTTTTCATATTGCTTAATGTATTTTAAAAAAATAAGGCCTACATGGCACAGTAAAATGAAACCCAAATGTTTGATTTTGAAAGGGCATGCAATTTTAACCCACCTTTAATTTTGTTTTTTCATTATCTAAATTGCTTTATTTTCTATATATTCTTTGTTGAATAACATATATTGATATTAGAAATACTCGCTAGCTTTCATTGTTTCATTGTTTCATTTCATTGTAAAGTTGCATAATAGCTTCTCTGTCCAAATGGAATCTCTGGATAATCTCTCGATCAGAAATGCTTTCCAAACCCATACGTGGAAGGAAAACTCTAGGGACTCTAATTCTTCTACCTCTCCTTCTCTGCAAGTTGTTAACCGGTGCCTGTATAGCCCTTCTTCCTCGTAATTGAATTAATCGGAAAAGAAACATGTGTAAAACTGTCTCCATCTTCATTCACTGATCCAAAAACCAATAATGCTACAATAGTAGTCTAGTCCTTTCACTTAAGTACTTCTACCTGGCGTCAGGTTGATACCCCCTATAGTTTTCTATTGTATTCGCTACCTAAATGGTCGCGAAGCAAATCACGCAAAGTTACAGTGAAAGTTGGAGCGGGCGGATTAGTTGTAACATTCATAATTTCCGATTACAGCGAATTTACGTGCGATCGAACATGTAGTAAGTGGAAAAAGGCTTCGGAACGATGAGTTGAGTAAAATTACGATCGCTGATGAAAATAGTGGTTTTTCGAGCAGATCGCAGATTGATACATACGAGAAGCAGATCGTGAGCGAATTTTGACGCGGAAATACAGACGGACGGTCACTTCGAAGCTTAGTACATGGCGCCCATTGTGTTTTAATAAATTGTGTTTTACTTCCTTGAATCTGGGTTGTGCTTGTGTTTTTCCCGCAGAATATCCCTTTCTGCAAACAAACATTTGAAGACCTCACAGCAACAAGCAATCCTACAGTCTCTCTGCAAACATACATTTAAAGATCCCTTTCTGCAAACAAACATTTGAAGGTAATTCATCTATCTCCAATCAAGACAATGAGTGCATTTTATTTTTATATCTGTTGGGCTAATTTGGAATTGGTTTTAACATTCCCCTCTCCCAGCTACATCTCTCCCCATACACCTACCCTTTATCAACAGGAAGTCTTACCTTTAAAACTCTCTTTCTCACACAGACCTCACAGCAACAAGCAATCCTACAGGCTCTCTGCAAACATACACTTAAAGATCCCTTTCTGCAAACAAAAATTTGAAGACCTCACAGCAACAAGCAATCCTACAGGCTCTCTGCAAACATACATTTAAAGATCCCTTTCTGCAAACAAACATTTGAAGACCTCACAGCAAAAAGCAATGATACAGGCTCTCTGCACGCACTAGCCCACCATGCCTCCCTCCACCTCCCACCCTGGTGTTTACCTTATTATTTTATTATTATTCTTTATTTATAAAGCGCCAACAGATTCCGCAGCGCTGTTCATAGGTAACAAAGATAAAAGGACAGTACAATATGAGACACCAGACAAAATTTAACAAAGAAATACAGGAGGAATTGGGAGCCCTGTTCCCATGGGAACTTAATATCTAAATACCTTAATATATAAACACCTAACAGCAATTAGGTGCAGCTGTCACTAATGATCCAGGATAGAGATACTACTTCACACTCACAGCCTCTGAACTGACACTTTATCCTATTCTGTTACACTTTTCCAACCCTCATTTACTCACCACACATTTCACTCACTCTCAGTTTACACTGCCTTATATCAGACATATTTCCCTTCTCCCTCACCTTTTGTATCCATTCCCTCTCCTTTAGATTGTAAGCTTGAGAGCCCCTCTACCTGTAGGCCACTTTGTATTTAAAGTGAACTACTACTGATTGTGCTCAAGGGCAGGGCATCCCTCTCCTTTTGTATAACTCAATTATTGCACCTACAACTGTAATGTACTCCAATATTGTACTTGTATGTTTGTGTATTTAGTTGAAATCATTTTTATTAACTCCACTTCCTTTCCACATTTCTTAGAACATAGACATACGTTACACATCTGAAACACAACAGATAACATGACATGACATTCATTTTTACATGAGCACACCCGTGTCTAGAGTTCTCTCTTTATTTAGAGTTCGTGTACTTCTCTCTTTGTTTGCTCTTCTTGGAGAGTTTGGCAAATGAATGCATTTTTCTTCCTTCCTCCAAGATTATATTCCTGAACTAGACGTCTTCGTAGTGATCTGTGGAGTTATTTTCCATAGTAAATCCTCCCCCTTTTATTTCTCCTTTGCAATCTCTTTTAGAGTACTGTTCTTAATGAGGGATCGGGTAATATGGGGGGTATTTTTCTTTACCTTTTCAACATGAACTGTCAACAACTTTCAATACAAACATGTTAAACCAACAAATCAAAAATATAAAAGTTTTTTCATAGAGTTATATTCTATCACTACACACTTTATCTTCACAATATCTAAAAATTACTCGCTCATCTGGGGGGTCATCTACCCAAGTCCCTCTTATCGTCCATTGTCAGTCAATTTGCTTTTTACCTCTACCAAGGATATACCCTTTCAACTCTTCTTATTTTATAACTCCTCTTCCTATTATTGGGTGTTACTCTTTACTATTTTCCATTATCCAGTAGAACCAGACCTTTTGAAACCAGGGTTCTATATCTAATACCCTTGCTGCTGATTCATACAACGAGTATGTCATCTGGATTCTGGTTAGGACCTCTGTCCACGACGGTATTTCCGTCTTCCAGTATTTTGCAATAGTTATTCTGTTTGTGTATTTAAAGGGACATGAAACCCATTTTTTTCGTTCATGATATAGAAAGATCATGCAATTTTAAACAACTTTCTAATTTACTCCTATTATCTAATTTGTTTTATTCTCTTGATATTCTTTGCTGAAAAGCATATCTAGATATGCCCAGTAGCTGCTGATTGGTTGCTGCACTTAGAAGCCTCGTGTGATTGGCTCACCCATGTGCATTGCTTTTTCTTCAACTAAGGATATCTTAAAAAATTAAGCAAAATTAATAATAAAAGTAAATTGGATTGTTGTTTAAATTTGCATTCTCTTTCTGAATCATGAAAGAAATTTTTTGGGTTTAATGTCCCTTTATAATGCATCCCTGTAATGTTCCATCATTTCTTGTATAGCGCTACGTAATCTGCTGACACTTTATAAATACCTGATAATGATAATAATATACAGTGGGGCAAAAAAGTATTTAGTCAGCCACCAATTGTGCAAGTTCTCCCACTTAAGAAGATGAGAGAGGCCTGTAATTTTCATCATAGGTATACCTCAACTATGAGAGACAAAATGTGGAAACAAATCCAGACAATCACATTGTCTGATTTGGAAATAATTTATTTGCATATTATGGTGGAAAATAAGTATTTGGTCACCTACAAACAAGCAAGATTTCTGGCTCTTACAGACCTGTATCTTCTTTTTTAAGAGGCTCCTCTGTCCTCCACTCATTACCTGTATTAATGGCACCTGTTTGAACTTGCTATCAGTATAAATGACACCTGTCCACAACCTCAAACAGTCACAATCCAAACTCCACTATGGTGAAGACCAAAGAGCTGTCGAAGGACACCAGAAACAAAATTGTAGACCTGCACCAGGCTGGGAAGACTGAATCTGCAATAGGCAAGCAGCTTGGTGTGAAGAAATCAACTGTGGGAGCAATAATTAGAAAATTGAAGACATACAAACCACTGATAATCTCCCTCGATCTGGGGCTCCACTCAAGATCTCACCCTGTGGGGTCAAAATGATCATAAGAACGGTGAGCAAACATCCCAGAACCACACGGGGGGATCTAGTGAATGACCTGCAGAGAGCTGGGACCAACGTAACAAAGGCTACCATCAGTAACACACTACACCGCCAGGGACTCAGATCCTGCAGTGCCAGACGTGTCCCCCTGCTTAAGCCAGTACATGTCCGGGCCTATCTGAAGTATGCTAGAGAGCATTTGGATGATCCAGAAGTGGATTGGGAGAATGTAATATGGTCAGATGAAACCAAAGTAGAACTGTTTGGTAGAAACACAACTCATTGTGTGTGGAGGAGAGAGAATGCTGAGTTGCAACCAAAGAACACCATACCTACTGTGAAGCATGGGGGTGGCAACATCATGCTTTGGGGCTGTTTCTCTGCAAAGGGAACAGGACGACTGATCCGTGTACATGAAAGAATGAATGGGGCCATGTATTGTGAGATTTTGAGTGCAAACCTCCTTCCATCAGCAAGGGCATTGAAGATGAAATGTGGCTGGGTCTTTCAGCATGACAATGATCCCAAACACACCGCCCGGGCAACAAAGGAGTGGCTTCGTAAGAAGCATTTCATGGTCCTGGCCTAGCCAATCTCCAGATCTCAACCCCATAGAAAACCTTTGGAGGGAGTTGAAAGTCCATGTTGCCCAGCGACAGCCCCAAAACATCACTGCTCTAGAGGAGATCTGCATGCAGGAATGGGCCAACATACCAGCAACAGTGTGTGACAACCTTGTGAAGACTTACAGAAAACGTTTGACCTCTGTCATTGCCAACAAAGGTATTGAGATGAACTTTTGATATTGACCAAATACTTATTTTCCACCATAATTTGCAAATAAATTCTTTCCAAATCAGACAATGTGATTGTCTGGATTTGTTTCCACATTTTGTCTCTCATAGTTGAGGTATACCTATGATGAAAATTACAGGCCTCTCTCATCTTCTTAAGTGGGAGAACTTGCACAATTGGTGGCTGACTAAATAATTTTTTGCCCCACTGTATATATATATATATATATATGTGTGTGTGTGTGTATATGCATATATAGATAGATCGTTTTTTCCCTATCTGTTAATATTAAAATCATTATCCAACCCTGCAGAGTATTAAATGTATGGGAATTTGTTTCAGATTTCGTTTTTATTTTAGTATTTCAAATATCAGGTTTTGCTCACTGCAACTGCCACCTATTGTTCAAGGACCATACCCACTTAAGGGATAGATTACAAGTGGAACGATATTTATCGCTCCTGTTCACACGTTAACTCTGCTAGAAGTTATGTGTGTACCTATGTATTTATATGTGTATATATGTATTTACAGACATATATACACATATAAACACATAAATACACACACATATATATATATATATATATATATATATATATATATATATATATATATATATATATATATATATATATATATATAGTGCATTGGAGTGCTTTCACTCAAGTAGCTAAAACATGAAAAATCATATTTATGCAATATTCCTATTTTATAACGTTTTTAACTGTGTATGTACTGTAAACATTTCACATTCTAATGTTCTTCATATAGGTGAATAAGTTCTAAGTATTTTTAAATAGCTATTCCTATATATATATATGTATATATACAGCATTGTGTGGCTGTTTTAGGGTCTCAGGTATTGGAAAGGACCTTGACGTGGTACCTGAGCTTGTCCCATTTGGCCAGATGCGGTGACTAACCTTTCCATTTTTGCTTTTAAATCTTAGCTGAGAGCTTGTAAGTGAGTGCTGGGTTTCCTCTGTGTGTTGTATTAATTTGTTTTGTAATTTTCCCTATGGTTCTTGCACCCAGACCTGTCTGGGGTTAACTGCTTGTGGCTCTGGGGACAGCACAGCTTCCTGTGAGTGCCAGTGGCACCCAGGGCTGAGCATGTTGCAGGGTCATGGGATGTGTACCCGGTCCGGTATGAGAGTGCAGTTCCCTTCCGTGTTTTGTATATATATATATATATATATATATATATATATATATATATATATATATATATATATATATATATATATATATATGCAAATATCTAGAAGAACAAGCGCACAGATACACTATTCATAGTGCAAATCAATTTAATATTAAAAAGGCAAATAGCAAATAAACAACATTCAGGAGTAAATACTACTCACAAGGGGAACCCCAATCATATGAGGTAAGTAATGTCTGTCGGATCCTTAAAGTGTCCCCACTTATTCCAGGCAACAGTCACAGTTATGTCTCCACTTAGGTATAGGTTAGTAAGTCCCAAAAGGTAGGAGAATCTCCTTATGGCAAAACAAGTCCTCAGTGTTTAACAGAGGTAGCGGTCAATGTTAAAAAGGTAATCCTGTCCGTCTTACCGCTCCTGTTGTTTGTTAAACAAACCGAGGCTGTGCGATGAGTTTTTCTTGCAAACCAGCGTGGATCCGTAGCTCTGTTCAGAGCTCTCCTTTCCTCCTCCAACAGGAGGAAAGGAGAGCTCTGAACAGACGCTACTACGTTGATCTACAGAGCTACGGATCCACGCTGGTTTGCATCTGTGCGCTTGTTCTTCTAGATATTTGCAGCTGTATTTTCTTCACTCAAATTGAACCTTGAGTGGTACCTCAACGAGCAGCACGGATTCACCCAGCAGTTGAAATTTCATTGAATCTCAGAAGGACATTGTTGTTTTCCTTCTCTCTCACCTCTCTCCAGGAAAATTTGCAGAAAATTTGCAGAGTGTGATAAGTATACTTGCTATTACTAAAGTGTATATTATACCAACTGTTTTTATCTCTGTAAATTGTTACCATAAGATAAAACATTACCATCCACTTTAAATTCATTACAAGTGTGCGCAGCCTAGGCTCCCAGTAGTGAGATTCATTTTTTTTTAATTCTCTACTGTGATCTTATTATTTGTATATATACAGTGAGGCCTCGGTTTACGAATTTAATTCGTTCTCCGGGTCGTTTCGTATTGCGAAAAATTCGTAAACCGAAACACGGTTTCCCATAGGAATGCATTGAAAATCAATTAATGCGTTCCGGAGGTCCGAAAAAATTCAAGTAAAGTGTCCAAAAAAGGCTCCAAAAGGCTCCAAAAGGCTTAACAACTTGCTGCAAATGGCTCCAATGTCTCCAAAAGGCTCCACAACTTGCTGCAAATGGCTCCAAAAGGCTTAACAACTTGCTGCAAATGGCTCAAAAGGCTCAACAACTTGCTGCAAAATGGCTCCAAAACCTCTCCAACACCTCTACACTGGTACCCAAACTTCATTAATTCAATCATACTTGAGTATGCAGGGGGCACAGGGGCCACTGGTTTCGTATTGCGAAAAATATTCGTAAACCGAGGGGGGCAAACCGGCATTTTGACCGGCATTTTGTTTCGTATTGCGAAAAAAATTCGTAAACCGAGTCAAATTTTCTTCAAATTTCGATTTCGTAAACCGAAATTTCGTATACCGAGTCGTGCGTAAACCGGGGCCTCACTGTATATATATATATATACCTATATAAGATAGATAGATAGATATATTTTACCAAAAAAACATCATAAATATATTTATATTTATGAATAAATAGACTGTATTCTACCATGTGAAGAATATTGGAATGTGAAATATTCATATTTCATGTTGGGTTAGCACACTTGAGTAAACACAATTGGGTTAGGCTTTTTTCCACTTTTCGCTCTGTATTGAAGCCTATGGGGAAATATGTTAACACGTTCACGTTATTCAAAGTTCGGCTTTTTCCGTGTGTCGGTTTAGCGTGCACAAATGTTTTACTTTCAACCCAACGCGGCCAAAAAGCCTCCATCTAGCGAAGTTAACGTTTGCGCTCCACTCGTAATCTAAGCACCTTGTGTTTTGCTTAATTGATTAGTTGCATTATACAGTTATAAAAAAGAAAAACAACATCAAAATTAAACACAAAAGAACCAACATAAGTTAATAAATCCTAAAATTGCTAATAGTACATTACCTGAGATATGCAAAATGTACGTTTCTATATTTGTACTATTGGCAAAACTTTTAACAAAGTATTTCAGTATGTTTGAGTAGGAGGACTTTGCGCAGAAAGTGTTAACATTTAGGAAAGTTATCAGGAGATTAGGTACCTTAAAGGGACATGAAACCCACATTTTCTCTTTCATGATTCAAATAGAACATACCATTTTAAACAACTTTCCAATTTACTTCTATTATTTAATTTGCTTCCTTCTCTTGTTATCCTTTGCTGAAAGGTTTATCTAGACAAGCTCAGGAGCAGCAGAGAACCTAGGTTCTTGCTGTTGATTGGTGGCTGCATATATGTATATATATATATATATATATATATATATATATATATATATATATATATATCGATTGTGATTGGCTCCCCCATAAGTTCATTTAGAAATCATTAGTGCATTGCTGCTCCTTCAACAAATGATACCAAGAGAATGAAACAAATTAGATAATAGAAGTAAATTAGAAAGTTGTTCAAAATTATATTCTCTATCTGAATCATGAAAGAAAAAAAATTGGATTTCATGTCCCTTTAATATATGTCTATATATGTGTTTATATGTATGTATGTGTTCACATAAATATTTATACATATAGACACATAAATACACATATATACACATGTATACATATACACATTCTTATTTAGACCTACTATATATATATGTTATGGGTAAGAAATCGAGGTAATCCTAGGATTACTCGTGTAAAACGGACATTACCAACCGGCTGTGTGTAAAGCCTGATGTACTGTAATTCCCCCATCTACACTATTTATTTTGCCTCCGCCTTAGGGGTTAAGGAAGGCGCCCCGCCGATCCTCTGGCATCCATTCCAAGTGAACCTTGGGGAATAAGGTTTACAAGGGGGGCTTCGTCCCCCTTGAACACCCCAGGTGGAGGCAAAAAAGAAAGTGAAGATGGGGGAATTACAGTGCATCGTATATATATTTGATGCGGTGACTCCGCACTCTGAGGGAATTTATGATCATATGTCAGGCTTTACCCACGGCCGCTTGGGTTATGTCTGTTTTACCCGGGTAATCCTAGGATTACCCAATATCTGACTTTACCCACAACATATATATATATATATAGTATTAGAAGAAAGAAAGACGAGGAACTGCAGACTCTATTCCAAAGTGGTTAGTTTAATGAACAGGCAAGTGAAAGACACAGTCACAGTGTGCAGTGCTGGAACTGACGCGTTTCCCGCATGCTCACATGCGCTTCATCAGAGATCTAGAGGTGTTCACCTGCTATCAGGTTAAATACTGGTGTTAGCCAATAGTGTGTAAGCAAAGCCTAATTGGTTCTGTGTGAACAAACATAGTGTACAAGTATTTGGTGCAAAAAAGAAAATCTTGAATGTGAAACTCTCAAAAGGAAAAAGTGTTATTAAGCAGTGATGTAGTAGGCTATGCATATAATCAAAAAATTGGTGGAGGCAAAAAAGAAAGTGAAGATGGGGGAATTACAGTGCATCGTATATATGTTTGATGCGGTGACTCCGCACTCTGAGGGAATTTATGATCATATGTCGGGCTTTACCCACGGCCGCTTGGGTTATGTCTGTTTTACCCGGGTAATCCTAGGATTACCCAATATCTGACTTTACCCACAACATATATATATATATATATATATATATGCATACACTTTGGAGCCCTTTCCAGTCAAACACCTTAGGATATACTATATCCCTTTTTAACCCTCTTAAAACATGTTTATTAAACACTTTGATTCAGGTCACGCTAATTCTTCTAGTGCTATTTGGGCTTTTGCACATGCGTAACCCATAATTTTCAACTATGTAAAATCTGTGCTACTGTTGCAATATCCATTGAAAGTAATGGGTGCGCTAGAGCGATGTTGGCCACACTAAACCTCCTCTAGTAAATCTGTTTTACCATGAACTTGTAATATCAAGTTGCTCACTAATTTTAGCGCGGTCCAGCGATTCTACTTATCGTGTCCCTTACTAGCATTAGTGTGTTGTAATCTGGGCCATTAAAGGGGATTAAATGTTAGTTTTACTGTTATTTTGATAACTATATCTTATTGCCACAAGAGGGCACAACTGTAAATCCCTTATGAAAAATCATAATTTAAGGTGTTTCCATTTCCATTTATTATGCAGTTTGTTTTTAAAGAAAAGGCTGAATATATAAATGAATTTACTATTAACACTTATGAATTTATAAATGTATTGCAGTCTATTATATTTTATAATCATGCATGCAAGTCTATTTCCTTGTTTAAAGGTATAGTGTACTTTAAAATTGGTTCACAATGACTTGTTATACCTGCTGCAGAGTTTAAAATCTATGGGAAATTGCACCCTTAGGTATAATTTTGTATATGAAATAAACTTTTTACTGCTAATTGAAACCACAACCCAATGAAATGGGTTGCGTTAGCTGCGAAAAGAGACCTCATTATCTTTTCTGTCTAATTATTTACACAAGTCCTTTTTATCTTCTTCTTTACTTTTTATTCAAAGGCCAATACTGGGGGCCTAATATTCAAAACATTGCTGGCATGGAGAGAAATCATGGGAAAACTTTTCTGGGGGGGTTTAGACCTTGAATTCTAATGTAGGAGTATCTGTTTTACATAAAGAACACTACATAACAACATAAACATGTCTCAAACCCAAATAAATTCAGACACAGTGTGTGATTTTATACAACTTTCCAAATGACTTCTATTATCTAATGTGTTTTGTTTTCCTGATAGCCTTTGTTGAAAAAGATACCATTGTAGGTTTTAGGAGCTGCTGATTGGTGGCTGCACATATATGCCTCATGTTATTGGCTCACCCAATTTTTTAGCTAGCTCTCAGTAGTGCATTGCTGCTTATTTAACAAAGGATACCAAGAGAATGAAGCAAATTAGATAATAGAAGGAATTTTGAAATTATATCAATCCTGAAAGAGAGATTGTGGGTTTCATGCCCCTTTAAAATTTGTGTTTCTAAATATTTTTTTTAAGGGCCTTGCCATACTAACGAGACTAATATGTCTCGCCTGAGTGACAAGGTTTTGAATATCAGATCCTTAAAGAGAACAATGGAAACAATGGGACAATATATTATCTAAATCTTCTTGTTTACATGGTTTTTGTGTTATCAGAACTTAAGTTCAGAAATGTTCTGTATGGGTGGGGAGACACTAGACAATATCAGCTATTTCAAATGTGAAAATAAAGGTGAACAAGTGAGTTGTAAACAATTTAATATACTCTAGGTAAACTGGATAATTGGGAACACATTAACCCCTTCCCGGCGTTAGGACGTTCCATGTTGTCCTAACAGCCTTGGGCTTTATCCGTTTGGTTGTACTGAAGCCAACGGCGCTTACTGAATGGGATCTATGATTTCAATTTGTTTACATTGGAGCGTTGTTCTGAAGTAGACAAATTGGGCCCATCATGAAAGGGTTAAAGGGGGTAAAAGATTAGTGTACACTGTCCAGGTTCTAGTTTACTCAAGGTATGACTTTAAAATCCTTCTACACACCATAATTCTATTATTGCATCACCTGCCTTTTTAAGCTCAAGTATATGTTTCATGGAGTTATTGCTGAACTGAGATGGATCTTAATTATGGCATATTTAAAATGTGTGTGACCACACTATGGGCCAGATTATAAGTGGAGAGAAAACATTTGCACGCAAGCAATAAGGGGTTTATTGCAGGGGTTTGTGCTCGTCTGTTTTTTTCGCTTGTATTAAGAGTTGAAAGTAAACGTGATCGCTTGAGCCAAATCGCAATTTAACGCTAGAATGATTACCAAGCCCTCATAGGCCTGGTCGACTGTTTTGCAAAACTAAAACGTGTCACAAAACACATCAAAAATACATTACAAAGTACAGTTACACTCACAATAATACCATCTAATAAACATTATTCACAGAAAATATTGCACAAAAACGGGCTCTCAGATATGAGGTCTCAGCAGGTGTTAGAAAAAGAAAAGACAGGCAAAGGGCTTTAACATAGAGATACATTCATATACATGTCTAAAGATGTAAATGCATGTATGTATGTATATATATATATATATATATATATATATATATACACACACATATATGTATGCATACATATGTATTTATATGTGTATATATGTATTTATTTAGAGACATATATACATATATAAATACATATATGGACATATATATAAGTGCATTGAAGCCCTTTGCAGTTAAGTGGATGAAAACATCAACATTATTTTTAACAATCCCGCTTGAGCGTTAACTGCGCTAGAAGTAAGCTTTTTGCGCTCGTATTATTAGGTGAAAAGTCAATGGAGCAAAAAAGTTACTTACGCTTACGCAAACCGCATCGCATACTCTAATTTGTGCTAACCGACATGAAAATATGAATATTTCAATGTTCTTTACATAACAGAATATGTTCTATTTATTCATAAAAACATATTTCTACATATAGCTGATAGTATTTTGGTACAATATATATCTGCACCTAAATATTATTTATATTTATATATATAGTTATATGTATGTATAGATATATACAGAGAAATATAAATTGAAAAATTCAAAGAACATATTCTGCTATGTGCAGAACATTGGAATATGCAATATTTACAGTAAATACACAGTATAACACTTTATTAAATATAAATAATGCATAAATATGCTTTTACATGTTTTCAGCTACTTGATCCAATGGGGCCTATTTATGAAAGACCGCAATGTCGGATCATGTCCGACGGACCTCGCTGAATGTGGGCCTAAATACACGGTTGAAACGCGTAGAAAGAAAGAAAGTTGCTGATCCTGTTAAGAAATTTTAAACTAGGTACCTAGTCGTATACCCGCGCGTGACATACGCTAAGAGCGGGGGTTGTTTTGTTTCATTGGTTCAGCGCATCTTCCCTCTTGCCGGAATTCTGCTGTTAACAGCCGACGCAGGTGTGAATCTCAGCGAGACGCTGAACAGAGTGATAACGCGCCTGGCGAGGAAAAGGTTCCGGTAATGAACCAGAGTTGCCTGCTAGAGTGTGAGTAATCGCTAAACAGCCTGATTTCAAGGTGAGCAGTGTGCACAATATAAGAATCAGTGACCGGCGTGTTTAAATTACGAAATCACTATTACTCATTCTCGAGTGATTTAAGACTATCTTCCTTGACACAGAGACTTTATTGCTGTTCACTCTGTATATATCAAGACATTCCACAGCGCACATATCTGATTATGGTATTTTGCAAATCTGACATATGTTACAAATATCCTATGTTCTGACACAAAGATATGGAGCAATAGCAACATCGCCACTTTTATACTAGCAACATCGTTATTTTTATATCTGCATTCAGCCCAAGACCGGATCATATTGCAATTACAAGGAACATTTGGTGCTTTTTATCTTGGCATTTTTTATAGCCAGTAGCCCCCTTTTTTCATGGTTTTATATATTTTTTAGGGTGGTATTCCAAATAGTTATTATTATCCTTATTTTCCTTTTTTCATTTATTATTTTTTTTATTTTTCTGTTTTTGCAAACTCAATGTATGATATGTTAGGGAGACGTCCCTTATAATGTTGTATTAATTTTTCCTTGAAGTAAATATATATATCTTATGCTGTGTTATATCTCTCATTATTTATTACACTGTTACTATATTTGATTAAGTGTGTTGGTTTTTCTTAGCTTTTAGTGCCCTCTCACTTGTGGTTTTTATTTTTGTCTTATTTTAACCATCCTGGGGAGGTGGTAGGAGAGTGGCTTAGTTCAACCTTTAGATTGCAGCGCTGTAATATTTCTGTTATTTCTTTTTTTTTCTAACACCTGAGATCTCATATCTTTGGGCCTTTATAACTTATCTGTGCAATTTGTTTTGTAATAATGTTTATTAGATGGTGTTATTATGAGTGTAACTGTACTTTGTAATGTATTTTTGATGTGTTTTGTGACACTTTTTAGTTTCCCAAACAGTTAACCAGAGCTCTGAGGATGCAGTAATCATTCTAGCGTAAATCACGATTGCGCTCAAGCGATCACATTTTCTTTCAACTCATAATACCAGAGGTAAACCCAATGAGCACAAACATCTGCAACAAACCCCTTATCGCTCAGACGCAAACGTTATATGTCTACATGATGAAACGACCTATAGGGTCTTTCTATCTCCAGAAGCGCGGCACAGCTATGGGGACTAAGGCCTAGATTTAGAGTTCGGCGTTAGCCGTGAAAACCAGCGTTAGAGGCTCCTAACGCTGGTTTTAGGCTACCGCCAGTATTTGGAGTCAGTGATTAAAGGGTCTAACGCTCACTTTTCAGCCGCAACTTTTCCATACCGCAGATCCCCTTACGTCAATTGCGTATCCTATCTTTTCAATGGGATCTTCCTAACGCCGGTATTTAGAGTCGTTTCTGAAGTGAGCGTTAGAGCTCTAACGACAAAACTCCAGCCGCAGGAAAATAGCAGGAGTTAAGAGCTTTCTGGGCTAATGCCGATTCATAAAGCTCTTAACTACTGTACCCTAAAGTACACTAACACCCATAAACTACCTATGCACCCCTAAACCGAGGTCCCCCCACATCGCCGCAACTCGATTACATTTTTTTAACCCCTAATCTGCCGACCGCAACCTACGTTATACTTATGTACCCCTAATCTGCTGCCCCTAACACCGCCGACCCCTGTATTATATTTATTAACGCCTAACCTGCCCCCCACAACGTCGTCGCCAGCTACTTACAATAATTAACCCATAATCTGCCGACCGCAAAGCGCCGCCACCTACGTTATCCTTATGTACCCCTAATCTGCTGCCCCTAACACCGCCGACCCCTATATTATATTTATTAACCCCTAACCTGCCCCCCACAACGTCGCCGTTATTAACCCCTAATCCGCCTCACTAACCCTATCATAAATAGTATTAACCCCTAATCTGCCCTCCCTAACATCGCCGACACCTAACTTCAATTATTAACCCCTAATCTGACGACCGGAGCTCACCGCTACTATAATAAATGGATTAACCCCTAAAGCTAAGTCTAACCCTAACACTAACACCCCCCTAACTTAAATATAATTTTAATCTAACGAAATTAATTAACTCTTATTAAATAAATTATTCCTATTTAAAGCTAAATACTTACCTGTAAAATAAACCCTAATATAGCTCCAATATAAATTATAATTACATTGTAGCTATTTTAGGATTAATATTTATATTACAGGTAACTTTGTAATTATTTTAACCAGGTACAATAGCTATTAAATAGTTAAGAACTATTTAATAGTTACCTAGTTAAAATAATAACAAAATTACCTGTAAAATAAGTCCTAACCTAAGTTATAATTAAACCTGACACTACCCTATCAATAAATTAATTAAATAAAATACCTACAATTACCTACAATTAACCTAACACTACACTATCAATAAATAAATTAAATACAATTGCTACAAATAACTACAATTACATAAACTAACTAAAGTACCAAAAATAAAAAAGAACTAAGTTACAAAAAATAAAAAAATATTTACAAACATAAGAAAAATATTACAACAATTTTAAACTAATTACACCTACTCTAAGCCCCCTAATAAAATAACAAAGACCCCCAAAATAAAAAAATTCCCTACCCTATTCTAAATTAATAGAGTTAAAAGCTCTTTTACCTTACCAGCCCTGAACAGGGCCCTTTGCGGGGCATGCCCCAAGAAAATCAGCTCTTTTGCCTGTAAAAAAAAACATACAATACCCCCCCCCCCAACATTACAACCCACCACCCACATACCCCTAATCTAACCCAAACCCCCCTTAAATAAACCTAACACTAAGCCCCTGAAGATCTTCCTACCTTGTCTTCACCATCCAGGTATCACCGATCCGTCCTGGCATCCGGTGCTGAAGAGGTCCAGAAGAGGCTCCAAAGTCTTCCTCCTATCCGGCAAGAAGAGGACATCCGGACCGGCAAACATCTTCTCCAAGCGGCATCTTCGATCTTCTTCCATCCGGTGCGGAGCGGGTCCATCTTGAAGCAGCCGACGCGGATCCATCCTCTTCTTCCGGCGTCTCCCGACGAATGACGGTTCCTTTAAGGGACGTCATCCAAGATGGCGTCCCTCGAATTCCGATTGGCTGATAGTATTCTATCAGCCAATCGGAATTAAGGTAGGAATATTCTGATTGGCTGATGGAATCAGCCAATCAGAATCAAGTTCAATCCGATTGGCTGATTCGATCAGCCAATCAGATTGAGCTTTCATTCTATTGGCTGTTCCGATCAGCCAATCAGAATATTCCTATTCTTGCCGGATAGGAGGAAGACTTTGGAGCCTCTTCTGGACCTCTTCAGCACCGGATGCCAGGATGGATCGGTGATACCTGGATGGTGAAGACAAGGTAGGAAGATCTTCAGGGGCTTAGTGTTAGGTTTATTTAAGGGGGGTTTGGGTTAGATTAGGGGTATGTGGGTGGTGGGTTGTAATGTTGGGGGGGGGTATTGTATGTTTTTTTTTACAGGCAAAAGAGCTGATTTTCTTGGGGCATGCCCCGCAAAGGGCCCTGTTCAGGGCTGGTAAGGTAAAAGAGCTTTTAACTCTATTAATTTAGAATAGGGTAGGGAATTTTTTTATTTTGGGGGTCTTTGTTATTTTATTAGGGGGCTTAGAGTAGGTGTAATTAGTTTAAAATTGTTGTAATATTTTTCTTATGTTTGTAAATATTTTTTTATTTTTTGTAACTTAGTTCTTTTTTATTTTTGGTACTTTAGTTAGTTTATGTAATTGTAGTTATTTGTAGCAATTGTATTTAATTTATTTATTGATAGTGTAGTGTTAGGTTAATTGTAGGTAATTGTAGGTATTTTATTTAATTAATTTATTGATAGGGTAGTGTTAGGTTTAATTATAACTTAGGTTAGGACTTATTTTACAGGTAATTTTGTTATTATTTTAACTAGGTAACTATTAAATAGTTCTTAACTATTTAATAGCTATTGTACCTGGTTAAAATAATTACAAAGTTACCTGTAATATAAATATTAATCCTAAAATAGCTACAATGTAATTATAATTTATATTGGAGCTATATTAGGGTTTATTTTACAGGTAAGTATTTAGCTTTAAATAGGAATAATTTATTTAATAAGAGTTAATTAATTTCGTTAGATTTAAATTATATTTAAGTTAGGGGGGTGTTAGTGTTAGGGTTAGACTTAGCTTTAGGGGTTAATCCATTTATTATAGTAGCGATGAGCTCCGGTCGTCAGATTAGGGGTTAATAATTGAAGTTAGGTGTCGGCGATGTTAGGGAGGGCAGATTAGGAGTTAATACTATTTATGATAGGGTTAGTGAGGCGGATTAGGGGTTAATAACTTTATTATAGTAGCGCTCAGGTCCGCTCGGCAGATTAGGGGTTAATTATTGTAAGTAGCTGGCGGCGACGTTGTGGGGGGCAGGTTAGGGGTTAATAAATATAATATAGGGGTCAAGCGGTGTTAGGGGCAGCAGATTAGGGGTACATAGGGATAATGTAAGTTGCGGCGGTTTACGGAGCGGAAGATTAGGGGTTAATAATATAATGCAGGGGTCAGCGATAGCGGGGGCGGCAGATTAGGGGTTAATAAGTGTAAGGCTAGGGGTGTTTAGACTCGGGGTACATGTTAGGGTGTTAGATGCAGACTTAGGAAGTGTTTCCCCATAGGAAACAATGGGGCTGCGTTAGGAGCTGAACGCTGCTTTTTTGCAGGTGTTAGGTTTTTTTTCAGCTCAAACAGCCCCATTGTTTCCTATGGGAGAATCGTGCACGAGCACGTTTTTTAGGCTGGCCGCGTCCGTAAGCAACTCTGGTATCGAGAGTTGCATTTGCGGTAAAAATGCTCTACGCTCCTTTTTTGGAGCCTAACGCAGCATTTTTTTGAACTCTCGATACCAGAGTTAATTTTATGCTGCAGCCAGAAAAAAGCCCGCGGAGCGTTAACAGCCCATCTACCGCCAAACTCCAAATCTAGGCCTAAGTTTGCCCCACAGTTCAGTGAACAAGCGTGTAGCAACACGCGAAACATGTCTGCAGTCTGATAAGCTGTAGCCCTTACCTTCTGCTAATGGAGCTTTGGCTCTATATTTGATTTTATCTGTACCCAAATAAAGACTCTGTTTTTTTTATCATATTTGCCGGTTTTCTTGCACCTTTTCCTTTGGATGTTTATCGTTTTGGAGGCAGCTGTTCGATTTGGAGTTTTTTCTCCTGTTAGCCCGGATCTACATTGGATTCTCACTGTTTGCAGAGTGCGCCGGAAGCGGAGGCGCGTTGATCTGGGCTCCAGGAGTTACGACCGGACGGAGGACAAGTGCCTACGCTGAAGAAAACGCTACCTGATAGCACGGATCCCTGGATTTGGTAAGTGCCAACCTACTTCCTCTGTTTGTAATGTTTTGAATTCCTTTCTAGCTAAAGAACAATTGTTGTCTATCTTTAGCAATTCTCATTCTAGCAATGATCATCTCGGAAATTAATTTTTTACGGTCCTCAGTTTTGTCACCTAAAGGAGTGGTTTTTACTTCAGCATTTGCTAAAACAAATATTGAACAAACTTCTCAGACACTTGGCAAGGTTCAGGGTCCCTTAAATAGTATTAGTTGTTGTTCTACTACTTCTCTTGTTGTTTCAGCCTGTGTATCTGTTGGTATGTCTACTCAGAAGGGTTTTCAAGCTGAGCCTAGGAAGAACATTAGTGGCCTTGGTAATCCTACTGTGGTTTTGCTTTTTCCTTTCATCCTATTGGCTGATTTGAATTTGAAAGTTTCAAGGCCGGGATTAGATCATGAGGGACTCCCTATGCTGCTAGGCACAAACCCCAGTCCAAATCTTGATTACGCAGAAGGGGGAGGCTGTAGGACACCATATAAGGTAGGACGTTCCATGCCGTCTTTCAGCATTAAAATCCCAGCGCTGTTAGGACAGCATGGAACTTCGTAACGGTGCAAAGGAGTTAAAGTGCCATAAAACATGTTGAGATCTGTGCATATCCTAAAAGACCTAATTAGGTTAAAAAAAAAAAAAAAATTAAAAAATGCCTAAAGTACATATTATTATATCTTGTCTCTATCCCAACTTGTTTTATGTCCCTTTAAGCATGTTACACCTGTAGATCTCAATGTTTTCTGTTACCGGATGTAGGTTGGCAAGTTTTTTTCAAAACACACAATGCTTTTATTAAAAATACATACTTGCAAGACGAGAAACAAATGTAAAGGAAATTACACTAAAACACTGTAATTAATAAAAATCCCAAAAGTAGGATTTTTCCACAGCCAAATAAGTAGTACATTGTTGTATGACAGTATATTAAAACATATTATATATATATATATATATATATATATATATATATATATATATATATATATATATATATATCTCAATTTGCATTACAAATGTGGTTTATTTATGCAGTTCACAAACAGGTAGATTACAAGTGTGTGTTTGTCTTTTAACGCTGAAAAAATGGTAATTTCAGAGTCTTGTCGGTATAGCTGTACCGCAAGCCTTTTAGCCTGTAAAGTAACGTCAGTCCTGCACTCGTAAAAATGACATTTTTGCATGGGATTTCCATAGCGCTGGTATTACGAGTTTTTCTGGGAAGCTAAAAAGCTTGCGTTACACCCTATAACGACAAGATCTGTACCGCCATCTGAAAGCAGTAGTTATGAGTTTTACTCAACAAAACTGTTACATAAAACTCATAACTAAAGTGTTAAAAAGTACACTAACACCTATAAACTACCTATTAACCCATAAACCGAGGCCCTCCCACATCGCAAATACTATAATAAACTTATTGACCCCTAATCTGCTGCTCCCGACATCGCCGCCAATAATAAAATTTATTAACCCCCTAATCTGCTGCTCCCCGACATCGTCACCACTATAATAACATTTTTAACCCCTAAACTGCCGCCCTCCCGCATAGCAAACACTATTTAAATATTATTAAACCCTAATCTGCCATCTGCCCAAATCGCCCCCACTATGCTAAAGTTATTAAGCCCTATACCACCGCCACTATAATAAACCTATTAACACATAAACCGCAAGCTCCCACAACAAAATATACTAAATTAAACTATTAACCCCTAAACTGAAAGCCCCCACTTCGCAATACACTAATTTAAACTAGTAACCCCTAAACCTAATGCTCCCTTAATTTTATATTAAAATTACAATTTCCCTATCTCAAATTAAATTAAAACTTACCTGTCAAATATAAAAAAAAAGTTTAAGCTATCAATTAAACTAATATAACTATTAAACTAAAATTAAACTACCAATTAAATAAAACTAAAATGCACATTAAAAAAAATCCTTACGGGGGCGGAGCCAACTTCCAAGCCAGCTAGACGTGTTCTCTGAAGCTCTGAGGTCCCAATTCTAATTTTATAGATTATTTTACATAAAAAGAGCTCAAACTTATCCTAGGATTCAATGGAAAACAGGTGTTATCAGCCTCAAACATAGAGAAACCGAAGATACTTTATTTTTGAACTCTAACACTAATATCCCCTTCTAAGCCTTGCCACGTGCAGCTATAACACTTGTACCCAAAAAGCTGTGCAGACATGGAAACCTTAGAAGCCTGGGAACAGCGCACCCAACTACTCCTGGAGAGGCATTACTAGAGTATGAAGGAGGATCTAACACTACTTCTTTTGGCCTTTACTCCGTCGTTGAAACACGCAGCTGAGAGATCTGGCCTAATGCAGAGCGACAAGAACTCTGCTACATCTGCTCTTAGGACACAGGAAACCCCAGGGATCTCCTCTCACAGTTTAATGCGGAGACAAGAGGAAGACAAGCTAAGGATAACTTTAGCTCACTATCCTTCAATAACCATACCTGCTGAGCTGGAGCCTGAAATATCGCCGCAATCTAATATTATGCTCATACCCAGTGACGCGACTACGAACTCCTTACCATCCCACCCGGCTCTTCAGGGTCCCGCATTGGAGCCAGAACGATCCCTTATTAAAGAGGCCACACTTCCTCAGGGTCCACAGGAGCTGCGCAGGACTGCAGGCCTAGCCGACATCTCACCTAACAGTGCAGATACACCCACCTCTCTCCAGTCGCTACAGGGAATCTTGGACCCTAGAGAGGCGAGGATTACAAGACAGACCCCGGTCTCTCATCAGATGCAAGCAGCTGACCCGCATGTTGGCCCTCCAGAGCCCTCACATATCCTTTCCCTCACGGCTCCAGTGGTGCTGGCCACTAGAGACAAAGACTTGATGACTTTCTTCTGCTCATTAACTAGGAGTGTACTCACCCCTTTAGCCCATAAGACCAATCCTATAACTGCCAATTTCTGGGCTGTAGCATACAAGGTACTGCATGAAAACAGATACGGTATCGGTTGATGTATACTTCTGCCCATGTAAGGATACCCCAGTGTGATACCATGCCTTCTTTATGGGGTCATGATGACTATTAGTCTATATCACTACGGTTTGCAGTTAAGCCCTGGTTGGGAGCCTATTGTTATGTTTCTCTGTCTCTTTACATGTTATACGCCATAAAATGTTTTAAATGCTCTGTTCAAATTCATCAGTTAGATGGAATATCTATTGCAGTTCTACGACATAGAAGGTTGAGCTCCTCCTCATTCTACTGCACACTTTATTGCATTTTTCATGCACACTCATGTGTAAGTCTGAGTACCTGTTTGTGTATCTATGTGTGTCTTTGTGTATATTTGCCCATAGAGGTTTAAGTAACTAAGGCCTAGATTTGGAGTTTGGCGGTAGCCGTGAAAACCAGCGTTAGAGGCTCCTAGCTGGTTTAAGGCTACCGCCGGTATTTGGAGTCATTCAAAAAAGGGTCTAACGCTCACTTTTCAGCCGCGACTTTTCCATACCGCAGATCCCCTTACGTCATTTGCGTATCCTATCTTTTCAATGGGATCTTTCTAACTCCGGTATTTAGAGTCGTGGCTGAAGTGAGCGTTAGAAATCTAACGACAAAACTCCAGCCGCAGAAAAAAGCCAGGAGTTAAGAGCTTTCTGGGCTAACGCCGGTTCATAAAGCTCTTAACTACTGTGCTCTAAAGTACACTAACACCCATAAACTACCTATGTACCCCTAAACCGAGGCCCCCCCCACATCGCCGACACTCAATTAAATTTTTTTAACCCCTAATCTGCCGACCGCCACCTACGTTATACTTATGTACCCCTGATCTGCTGCCCCTAACACCGCCGACCCCTATATTATATTTATTAACCCCTAACCTGCCCCCCACAACGTCGCCGCCAGCTACCTACACTTATTAACCCCTAATCTGCCGACCGCAAAGAGCCGCCACCTACATTATAGCTATGTACCCCTAATCTGCTGCCCCTAACACCGCTGACCCCTATATTATATTTATTAACCCCTAATCTGCCCCCCTCAACGTCCCCTCCACCTGCCTACACTTATTAACCCCTAATCTGCCGAGCGGACCGCACCGCTATTATAATAAAGTTATTAACCCCTAATCCGCCTCACTAACCCTATAATAAATAGTATTAACCCCTAATCTGCCCTCCCTAACATCGCCGACACCTGACTTCAATTATTAACCCCTAATCTGCCGACTGGAGCTCACCGCTATTCTAATAAATGTATTAACCCCTAAAGCTAAGTCTAACCCTAACATTAACACCCCCCTAAATTAAATATAATTTTAATCTAACGAAATAAATTAACTCTTATTAAATAAATTATTCCTATTTAAAGCTAAATACTTACCTGTAAAATAAATCCTAATATAGCTACAATATAAATTATATTTATATTATAGCTATTTTAGGATTAATATTTATTTTACAGATAACTTTGTATTTATTTTAACCAGGTACAATAGCTATTAAATAGTTAAGAACTATTTAATAGCTACCTAGTTAAAATAATTACAAATTTACCTGTAAAATAAATTCTAACCTAAGTTACAATTAAAGCCAATCAGATTGAGCTCACATTCTATTGGCTGTTCCGATCAGCCAATAGAATGCAAGCTCAATCTGATTGGCTGATCGGATCAGCCAATCGGATTGAACTTGATTCTGATTGGCTGACTCCATCAGCCAATCAGAATATTCCTACCTTAATTCCGATTGGCTGATAGAATCCTATCAGCCAATCGGAATTCGAGGGACGCCATCTTGGATGATGTCATTTAAAGGAACCGTCATTCGTCGTTCAGTCGTCGGCCAGGATGGATGTTCCACGTTGGAGGTCTTCAGGATGCTGCCGCTCCGCTCCGGATGGATTCCGCTTGGATGAAGACTTCAATCGGATGGAAGACCTCTTCTGCCCCGCTTGGATGAAGACTTCTACCGGATGGAGGACCTCTTCTTGCCCCGCTTGGATGAAGACTTCTACCGGATGGAGGACCTCTTCTTGCTCCGCTTGGATGAAGAATTTGGCTCGGCTGGGTGAAGACGACTCAAGGTAGGAAGATCTTCAAGGGCTTAGTGTTAGGTTTATTTAATGGGGGTTTGGGTTAGATTAGGGGTATGTGGGTGGTGGGTTGTAATGTTGGGGGGGGGGTATTGTATGGTTTTTTTTACAGGCAAAAGAGCTGAACTTCTTGGGGCATGCCCCGCAAAGGGCCCTGTTCAGGGCTGGTAAGGTAAAAGAGCTTTGAACTTTAGTAATTTAGAATAGGGTAGGGCATTTTTTTATTTTGGGGGGCTTTGTTATTTTATTAGGGGGCTTAGAGTAGGTGTAATTAGTTTAAAATTGTTGTAATATTTTTCTAATGTTTGTAAATATTTTTTTATTTTTTGTAACTTAGTTCTTTTTTATTTTTTGTACTTTAGTTAGTTTATTTCATTGTATTTATTTGTAGGAATTGTATTTAATTTATTTATTGATAGTGTAGTGTTAGGTTTAATTGTAGATAATTATAGGTATTTTATTTAATTAATTTATTGATAGTGTAGTGTTAGGTTTAATTGTAACTTAGGTTAGGATTTATTTTACAGGTAAATTTGTAATTATTTTAACTATTTTAGCTATTAAATAGTTCTTAACTATTTAATAGCTATTGTGCCTGGTTAAAATAAATACAAAGTTGCCTGTAAAATAAATATTAATCCTAAAATAGCTATAATATCATTATAATTTATATTGTAGCTATATTAGGGTTTATTTTACAGGTAAGTATTTAGTTTTAAATAGGAATAATTTATTTAATAAGAGTTAATTAATTTCGTTAGATGTAAATTATATTTAACTTAGGGGGGTGTTAGTGTTAGGGTTAGACTTAGCTTTAGGGGTTAATACATTTATTAGAATAGCGGTGAGCTCTAGTCGGCAGATTAGGGGTTAATGTTTGAAGTTAGGTGTCGGCGATGTTAGGGAGGGCAGATTAGGGGTTAATACTATTTATTATAGGGTTAGTGAGGCGGATTAGGGGTTAATAACTTTATTATAATAGCGGTGCGGTCCGGTCGGCAGATTAGGGGTTAATAAGTGTAGGCAGGTGGAGGCGACGTTGTGGGGGGCAGATTAGGGGTTAATAAATATAATATAGGGGTCGGCGGTGTTAGGAGCAGCAGATTAGGGGTACATAGGGATAATGTAAGTAGCGGCGGTTTACGGAGCGGCAGATTAGGGGTTAATAATAATATGCAGGGGTCAGCGATAGCGGGGGCGGCAGATTAGGGGTTAATAAGTGTAAGGTTAGGGGTGTTTAGACTCGGGGTACATGTTAGAGTGTTAGGTGCAGACGTAGGAAGTGTTTCACCATAGCAAACAATGGGGCTGCGTTAGGAGCTGAACGCGGCTTTTTTGCAGGTGTTAGGTTTTTTTTCAGCTCAAACAGCCCCATTGTTTTCTATGGGGGAATCGTGCACGAGCACGTTTTTGAAGCTGGCCGCGTCCGTAAGCAACTCTGGTATCGAGAGTTGCAGTGGCGGTAAATATGCTCTACGCTCCTTTTTTGGAGCCTAACGCAGCCATTCTGTGGACTCTCAATACCAGAGTTATTTTAAAGGTGCGGCCAGAAAAAAGCATGCGTAGCTAACGCACCCCTTTGGCCGCAGAACTCTAAATCTAGGCGTAAGAGACCTGTTATTTCATTTCTTGTTAGCTTTGGAGAGAACTTAAGAAAGACCCCTCTTGACTATGGACATGTGATAGACAGGCTTTTTATATAGGTTTTCCTTTAATGTATCCGACAATACCAGATATCCTATTCTCCTTAAGGTTTATGTGTTAATATGTTGGATGATTATGCTTTACCACCTAATGGCTTACCTCTATTCATCTGTTTATATAATACTTGGAGTAATATGTTCTAGGCGAGTGTGAATTGAAACCCCATTAGCATATACCATCCTCAGCAGGCCTATATTTGCTGCATAGCACAAGCTCAGCTACTTTTTGAGTTGGACCATCATACCTAAATAGGTTATTAGCCTATACTAACAACACAGATAAAGGCGACTAAATTTGGTTTGTATAGGTCTCATAGATAAGTATTGGTTAATCTTTCTACAAACCCAATTTATTCAGTAGTATAAAATTGTATATGTGTATTGTCTAGCTTTTCTCATGATGTTACATATGCCAAAATATTTAATTTATATTTGGGGTTCGTGACACAATGCGATATAATTCACCTGCTAGAGACTTGGGGGGAAAATAGCCAGTTACTAACTTAACCACAGGTTTACTGGACTAGTCTAACAAATATTCTAGCCTGCCTAGATTATACATTTTAAGATTTAATTTTAAGAAATCTTTGCACTCAATAACGGCTTACAACCTAGGGTTGCTAGATATTGTTACCATAGTTATCTTGTTAACTACTATATCTCTTAATGGATTCTGTTATATATCATATGCACACCATTTCCACATATGTCTTATTGTATGATCCCGTGATTATCCCCTACTTTACACATTAACAGATATGTCTCCCTGCTGTGATCTCTGCAAGCTACTAGGGTGATCTAATAACTTTTGTGTGTATATATAGACAGCCATCATGAAAGTGAATTCATTTTCCTTAGCCATGAGATGTTTGTATTGCTACTCAGACGTGTATCTACTGATTGTCTACCTCTCCCAGTCCCCTACGCATAACGTACTACTTATTGTGCATCTTGATTTTAGTTGGCTGTAACTTTTATGGCTACTTCTAATATATTCCCTTAGTTTTATACCTCATAGGCCATTATTCTTACTATATATTTATTGCTGTTTTGTATGGGACCCATCCAGCCATTCACCTATATAGGCAGCTTTTATCTCCTGTTGACATACCCTCTTTCATACCCACATGTATTTCAAGCTACTGAATATCATATGATCCACACCGTCATATTACCCCGTAGCTAACTTTTTAATAACAACTTCAGAGACCCCGCCATGTCCCTTAAACTACCCAGTTACAATTTAGATATAGTTATATACTCTAGGGTAATCTTTCCTACTTTCGGCTTTCCTAATGGTGATGTTTATACTGTATTGCAGTTCAAGTTGCCTATTATGCTATTAACCTCACTAATATTGTGTACAGGGAATATCCTATCTCTTTGAATTATTGATCTCATAAAGGTACCAACCTACCACTAGCAGCCAAGCTTATAGACCGCACCCAGCTTCCATATGGGAGACTCACAAAATATATGATCCCAGATACCCCTCACTATATACTTCACCATCTGTAGTTTGGAAAAGATATATTCACCAACAATTTGCTTATTCCTTACTTACTTGTTCTAGCCACTTTGTATAGCACACAGCATCTTTCTAGCTTTCCTCCCCCATTAAGCCATATAATTACTTAGTCACCTAAACAGTAAGTCACTACTTATAGAGCCCATTCCTGAAATTATATAATATGACCTGTGCCTACTCCCTACACCTTACTATTCTGACATATTAGATGGCTCCGCCCCTCATTCATTTCCCCCCCTTATTTCACTTTGAGCGGCTCTGGCCCGTTGGACTCCCTTTCCCCCTACTTGACTAACTTGGTCCCAGAGTGACCTATCAAATACTATCCCGCACATGCCCAATTTTACTAAATTGAATACCTACATAAACTCCTTTTATGGTAGAGTGTGGACCATACTTGCTAAACATAAAATATAAAACCGAGGTTCCACTATTTCACATAGAAACATTTTTCTCCTTTACCAACATTCCTGTTTTACATGATTAGCAATGGCAATCACACATACCTTTTACTTGTCACAAATTTTTTCATTCCCATAAAAGAGGTTTTCATGCTGGACATAGCAGTATATTCCATGACTATGACATTCATCTCCCCTCAAACACATAGAATTTATGCTAAAAGCTGTTACCTTTCTAATTCATGGCTATGCTTATGCCCTAAGAATGTAATGTACTTCTTTAGTGCCAGGTTGTCATTGTTTTTAGATGAAAATGTTTTGTATCATTTCTTATAACCTCAATAAAAATATTTTTAAAAAAAAATCCTTACACTACTATAAAAACTACAGACTATCTAATTACAAAAAATATTCAAAATGGCGTTCCTTGCATTCCTATTGGCTGATTTGATTTTGGAAATTCAAATCAGCCAATAGGATGAGAGCTACTGAAATCCTATTGGCTGTTCAAATCAGCCAATAAGATGAGAGCTACTGAAATTCTATTGGCTGATTTGAATAGCCAATAGAATTTCAGTAGCTCTCATCGTATTGGCTGTAAATATAAATTGTTTAATTACATGTAGTAAAACAACTTTGCAATATACTTTGATTTTCTTTTTCTCCCTTAATGTAATTTAATTCTGATTATTGTGGGCTTTCCAATTTATGTTAAACATGGAAGTTCAGGCACAGCTATATTCCATACAGTCATTGGTTCCACACTCTAGTAAGCCATGTATAACCATTCCTAATTGGCCTTAGCAGAAAAGGTAAACTAAGTTTAAATATGGCGGCGCCCAGTACTTTATGGAAATTAGAATGTTACCCTAATTTTTTTCAATATTTTTAATAATTTACGCAATCTCAGAACTCTGGTTAACTGTTTTCTGAAACTAAAAATTTGGACAAAACACATCAAAAATACATTGCAAAGTACAGTTACACTCATAATAACACTATCTAATAAAATTAATTTAAAAATATATTGCACAAAAAAGTTATAAAGGCTCAAAGATATGAGATCTCGGGTGTTAGAAAAAAGCTGCCAAAGGACTTTAGCATAGAGATACATACAGATACATTGCTAAAGATGTGTTTGCAGTAGCGAACCTACTCAAGAGAGGGCCCTGGAGAAAGATTTTTTTGGGGAGCCCCCCAAAGGTAACTCAGTATATGCAATAGTTATGCATGCTGCTTTTTATAATGAGAATAGATAGATAGACCTGCACTAATAAACGTCTCCCCTGCATTAGGATTGTACACATTCTGCACATACCTAATAAATCATTTCAGAACTTTTTCCACCTTTAGTGTGACCAATAAACTGTACAACTCAATTGAAAAACAAACTGAAATGTTTTAGGTAGTGGGAAGAAAAAAAATATAAAAATAAAATTATATGGTACTTTGTTGAAGCACCTTTTGATTTTATTACAGCACTCACATCTTTTTGGGTATGAGTCTATCAGCATGGCACATTTTGACTTGGCAAGATTTGCCCACTCTTCTTTGCAAAAACACTCCAAATCTGTCAGATTGCAAGGGCATCTCCTGTGCACAGCCCTCTTCAGATCACCCCACAGATTTTCAATCGGATTCAGGTCTGGGCTCTGGCTGGGCCATTCCAAAACTTTAATCTTCTTCTGGTAAAGCCATTCCTTTGTTGATTTGGATGTATGCTTTGGGTCGTTGTCATGCTGAAAGATGAAGTTCCTCTTCATGTTCAGCTTTCTAGCAGAAGCCTGAAGGTTTTGTGCCAATATTGACTGGTATTTGGAACTGTTCATAATTCCCTCTAGCTTAACTATGGCCCCAGCTCCAGCTGAAGAAAAACAGCCCAAAGCATGATGCTGCCACCACCATGCTTCACTGTGGGTATGGTATTCTTTTGGTGATGTGCAGTGTTGTTTTTGCGCCAAACATATCTTTTGGAATTATGGCCAAAAATTTCAACCTTGGTTTCATCAGACCATAACACCTTTTGCCACATGCTTTTGGGAGACTTCAGATGTGTTTTCTTTTACAAGATACGATGAGTCCACGGATTTCATCCTTGTGGGATATCGCCTCCTGGTCAGCAGGAGGAGGCAAAGAGCACCACAGCAGAGCTGTATATATAGCTCCTCCCTTCCCTCCCACCCCAGTCATTCTCTTTGCCTGTGTTAGTGATAGGAAGAGGTAAAGTGAGGTGTTAGTTTAGATTCTTCAATCAAGAGTTTATTATTTTTAAAATGGTACCAGTGTTGTGCTATTTTACTTAGGGTGTAGCCATATTCCTTGTCAGCCTCTAGAGTAGAGCCAAATAGATGGCTTTAAAGCAATGGGAACTGGAAGGGATTCAATTCTCTCCGCGCCTCCCAGTATGTGTGCTCCCCTTCACATGATGGTCTTAGCATATTTTAACTAAGACCCTGTATGTCTCCACAGCTCTACAGGAGGGAACTGCAGGACCTCTTGAATGTGGAAGATCATGCTGTCCATCAGCTTTCAGGTACGTGCATCTGTTATATTCTGGGACACTCTTAACTCAGAAAAAGGGCTGTAGTTGGTGCCTACTGTATGGGGATTAATCCTTGTGTTTACTGTATGTCAAACCGGACTCTGCAAGGGGTATGATGTTTGAAAGCATACAAGTGTCATGTAGTGGGACTGATTAAGAGAAATTGACAGGCTCCTAATGTGATACTACGTTTATTCAGAGGCTGTTTATGACGCTGGGGACTGGTTTTGGAGCTGAGGCTCCGTAATGGCTGTGTTCAATGTTTTACTGACAATGTGTTTTAACTGCTGTGAGCAGTACTGAGTAGCAATCGTAGTTTTAGATTCTAGGTGCGGTCGCTTGTTTTGTTTTCTTCCTGGCCATACTTTTTTTGCCGGAGATCCTATTACTGATTGCAGCCCACGAGGGGCGGGGATAGTCTTTGCGCGCTCTAGACCGGATGCGTCTAGGAGCTGCGCACTTTCTTCCAACGGAGCTCGGCAGAGTACGTTGCTTCCAGATGCTTATTGAGACCGCATGGTTGTAGCTCAAAGCAGTCTTAAGCGCCCGGGAGTTTTGCAGTCTGTGTCAGTGTGTCGTGGGGGCAGGTAGGCGCCGCAGCGGAGCTGTGGCGAGGTGCACTGGTGTTTAAAGTTTATTCAAGTTTATTTTTTCAACATTCTCCCTAAGTACTGGATATGTTGTAAAGTATAAATTGGGGTTTTGTCTAGAGCATAGCACTTTTTGTGTTTTCTTTGCTTTGATGTAAAATTTAAATAAGGATTTATTAAAAAAAAAAAAAAAAAAGGAATATTGTGATTTTGTTTTTGGAGAATATACTTATTAGTACCATAATCATACTTGTACACATAGGATTATGGATCTTCAGAGCGTTACATGTTCATTATGTTTGAATGCATGTTGAGCCCCCTGTTACTCTTTGTCCTTCATGCACTGAAAGGACTTTACGATTTAGAGAACACATTTCTTTAATAAAAGTATGTCTCAAGCGGATGCTGCTCAGGATTCTACTGAAGAGGTTCAGAGTATGCCGCAACTTTCTCCCCAAGCTTCACAGCCATTACCGCTCACTCAGGCAACGCCTTGTTCTTCAACAGCGTCTGCTGCGTTCACCCTGCAGGATATTTCTACAGTGATGTCGTCTACTCTTTCAGAGGCATTAGGTGCTTTGCCAATACTGCAAGGCAAGCGCAGTAGGAAAGAGACCCATGTGGTCCATCCGACTTCTGATGCTTTGATGGCGATTTCCGATGTACCCTCCCAGGGCTCTGAATTGGGGGGTATGGAAGCTCTGTCTGAGGGGGAACTTTCTGACTCAGGAAGTACATTGCCCCTGACGGATTCGGACGTGATGTCCTTCAGATTTAAACTTGAACACCTCCGTCTGTTATTCCGGGAGGTTTTGTTGACTCTGGATGACTGTGATCCAATTGTGGTCCCTCCAGAAAAGCGGAGTAAGATGGACAAATATTTAGAGGTTCCTTCTTATTCTGACGTCTTCCCTGCTCCTAAGAGGACTTCAGAAATTGTTGCCAAGGAATGGGGGAGGCCGGCAGACTGTGCCTAAGGTGGAGGGAGCTATATCCACTTTGGCTAAGCGGACTACTATTCCTATTGAGGATAGTTGTGCTTTCAAAGACCCTATGGATAAAAAACTGGAGGGTCTTCTCAAGAAGATCTACGTTCATCAGAGGTTGTTATTACAACCGGCGGCCTGCATTGTTACATTTACGACTGCGGCTGCTTTTTGGTTTGATGCCTTAGAAGAATCTCTTGAAGACTGAGACTTCTTTGGAAGAAATACAAGATAGAATTAAGGCCCTTAGGTTAGCTAATTCTTTTGTTACAGATACGACCTTTAAGATTAACAAATTGGCGGCTAAGAGTTCAGGATTTTCCATCTTAGCCCGCAGAACTTTATGGTTAAAATCTTGGTCTGCGGATGTTTCATCTAAATCTAAGCTTTTGGCTATTCCTTCCAAGGGGAAGGGCTTGTTTGGGCCTGACTTGAAGGAGATTATTTCTGACATCACGGGAGGCAAGGGTCACCTCCTCCCTCAGGATAATAAGTCCAAACAAAGAGGGCGACAGAGTAATTTTTGTTCCTTTCAAAATTTCAAGGCAGTGCCCTCTTCCTCTTCCGCTAAACAGGAAGACTCACAAGCCAAGTCCACTTGGAGACCCAACCAGTCTTGGAACAAAGGCAAACAATCCAAGAAGCCAGCTGCTGCTACCAAGACAGCATGAAGGGTCGGCCCCCGATCCAGGACCGGATCTAGTAGGAGGCAGACTTTCTCCCTTTATCCAGGCTTGGATAAGAGATGTTCAGGATCCCTAGAAATTGTGTCTCAGGGGTATCAGTTGGAGTTCAAAAATTCCTTCCCCAGAGGAAGGTTTCTTCTTTCACAATTATCTGTAGACCAGATAAAAAGAGAGGCGTTCTTACGCTGTGTAAGAGATCTCTCCTCCATGGGAGTAATATGTCCCGTTCCAATACAGGAACAGGGACAGGGGTTTTATTCAAATCTCTTTGTAGTTCCCAAAAAAAAGGGAACGTTCCGACCTATTTTAGACCTCAAGAGTCTAAACAAGTTTCTCAGAGTTCCATCCTTCAAGATGGAAACTATTCGTACCATTCTTACATTGATCCAGGAGGGTCAATTTATGACTACCGTGGATCTAAAGGATGCATATCTTCATGTTCCTATCCACAGAGATCATCACAAGTTCCTAAGGTTTGCCTTTCTGAACAAACATTTTCAGTTTGTGGCCTTTCCTTTCGGTCTGGCCACGGCACCCAGGATTTTCACAAAGGTTCTGGGGTCTCTGCTGGCGGTTCTAAGACCGCGGGGCATTGCAGTGGCACCTTATCTGGAAGATATTCTGATCCAGGCATCATCTTATCAACTGGCAAAGTCTCATACCGACATCGTTCTGTCCTTTCTGAAGACTCATGGGTGGAAGGTAAATCTGGAAAAGAGTTCGCTAGTTCCACAAACAAGGGTTCCTTTCTTGGGAACTCTAATCGACTCTCTGTCCATGAAGATCTTTTTGACGGACGTCAGAAAGTTAAAGATTCTGGATACCTGCCGATCCCTTCAGTCCAATCCTCGGCCGTCAGTGGATCAGTGCATGGAAGCCATTGGATTGATAGTGGCGGCAATGGACATTATTCCGTTTGCTCGTTTTCATCTCAGACCTCTACAACTGAGCATGCTCAGACAGTGGAATGGAGATTATGCAAATATGTCTCCTCAAATAGATCTGGATCAGGAGACAAGGGACTCTCTTCTATGGTGGTTGTCGCCGGATCATCTGTGCTTCCGCACCCCTCATGGGTGATAGTGACAACAGACGCCAGCCTGATAGAATGGGGAGCAGTCTGGAACTCCCTGAAGGCTCAGGGTGTGTGGACTCAATCAGAGTCTCTACTTCCCATCAATATTCTGGAGTTGAGAGCAATATTCAATGCGCTTCAGGCTTGACCTCAGTTGGCTTCGGCCAAAGTCATCAGATTCCACTCGGACAACATCATGACTGTAGCTTATATCAATCATCAGGGAGGAACAAGGAGTTCCTTAGCAATGACAGAAGTAGCCAAGATAATTCAGTGGGCGGAGGCTCACTCTTGTTATCTGTCGGCAATCTACATCCCAGGAGTAGAAAACTGGGAAGCGGATTTTCTGAGCAGACAGAATTTTCATCCGGGGGAATGGGAACTCCATCCGGAGGTTTTTGCTGACCTGATTCTCAAGTGGGGCAGGCCGGAGTTGGATCTTATGGCATCTCGTCAGAATGCCAAGCTTCCGAGATACGGGTCCAGGTCCAGGGATCCCCAGGCCGAACTGATAGATGCCTTGGCAGTGCCTTGGTCATTCAGCCTAGCTTATCTGTTTCCTCCATTTGCTCTCCTTCCCCGGGTGATTGCTCGAGTCAGACAGGAGAGGGCTTTGGTGATCCTCATTGCTCCGGCGTGGCCTCGCAAGACTTGGTATGCCGACCTGGTAGTCATGTCCTCTCGGCCACCGTGGACCCTTCCTTTGAGGAAAGACCTGCTAATTCAGGGACCCTTCCATCATCCAAATCTAGTTTCTCTGCAGCTAACTGCTTGAAGATTGAACACTTAATTTTATCTAAGCGTGGGTTCTCTGATTCGGTCACTGATACTTTGATTCAGGCATGTAAGCCTGCTACTAGAAATAAAATGAAAGGTTTAGACACAGTACAACTGTTGTGCTAACCAACAAAATAAACGGCATTGTTAGCAGAGAAACGCGTTGCACAGCAACTTTTAAATGTTTTTAATAAACTGATTTTTTATCACTCTTCCTTGCTCCTGTGGGTTTTGTGATCACCCTACATTGACAGCTACTGGATCTTTACTAAGCTGTTTATTGCCGCCTACCACGGAGGCTGTTTGGAGAGACCGGACCATTGCTATTAGCACCTGGGCTTCAGCAATTGCGTGGCAGATTCGCCATTGAGGAGTCAGCCGAACGGCTCTGAAGTTTCGGCTTGCCTATTATTGCACTGTATGTGCAGTCACGTTTGTGAGTATATTACCTTGAGCACTATCGATAGATTTTCAGTTTGTATTGGAACTTGCTGCACAAAGAGCGCCTCTTCTTTTTCTGTCTTTCAGGACACTTATATTCTGTTACTAGAAAGATTTACCATAAGATATGGCGTAAATATCTTTATTGGTGCGAATCCAAGGGCTACTCATGGAGTAGAGTTAGGATTCCTAGGATTTTGTCTTTTCTCCAAGATGGTTTGGAGAAAGGGTTGTCTGCAAGTTCCTTAAAGGGACAGATTTCTGCTTTGTCTATTTTACTACACAAACGACTGGCAGATGTTCCAGATGTTCAATCTTTTTGTCAGGCTCTGACTAGAATCAGGCCTGTATTTAGACCAATTGCTCCTCCTTGGAGTTTGAATTTAGTTCTTAATGTTCTTCAAGGGGTTCCATTTGAACCTATGCATTCCGTAGATATTAAGTTATTATCTATGAAAGTATTATTTTTGGTTGCTAATTCTTCTGCTAGCAGAGTTTCTGAGCTTTCAGCATTACAATGTGATTCTCCTTATCTTATTTTTCATTCCGATAAGGTGGTGTTACGTACTAAACCTGGTTTTCTTCCTAAGGTTGTTTCTACTAAGAATATTACTCAGGAAATTGTTGTTCCTTCCTTGTGTCCGAATCCTTCTTCTAAGAAGGAGTGGCTGTTACATAATTTGGATGTGGTCCGTGCCTTGAAGTTCTACTTACAGGCGACTAAGGATTTTCGTCAATCGTCTTCCTTGTTTGTCGTTTTTTCAGGGAAACGTAGGGGTCAGAAAGCTACGGCTACCTCTCTCTCTTTTTGGCTGAAGAGTATCATCCGTTTGTCATATGAGACTGCTGGACAGCAGCCTCCTCAAAGAATTACGGCTCATTCCACTAGGGTGGTGGCTTCTTCATGGGCATTCAAAAATGATGCATCTGTTGAACAGATTTGCAAAGCTGCGACTTGGTCGTCTCTTCACACTTTTTCCAAATTTTACAAATTCAATACTTTTGCCTCATCTGAGGCTGTTTTTGGGAGGAAAGTTCCTTCCGTTTAGGATCCCTGTCTTGTCCCTCCCGTTTCATCCGCGTACTATAGCTTTGGTATTGTATCCCACAAGTAAGGATGAAATCCGTGGACTCATCGTATCTTGTAAAAGAAAAGGAAAATTTATTCTTACCTGATAAATTTGTTTCTTTTACGATACGATGAGTCCACGGCCCACCCTGTTTTTTATAAGGCAGGTCTTTAATTTGTTAAACTTCAGTCACCTCTGCACCTTGGCTTTTCCTTTCTCTTTCTAACTTCGGTCGAATGACTGGAGTGGGAGGGAAGGGAGGAGATATATATACAGCTCTGCTGTGGTTCTCTTTGCCTCCTCCTGCTGACCAGGAGGCGATATCCCACAAGTAAGGATGAAATCTGTGGACTCATCGTATTGTAAAAGAAACAAATTTATCAGGTAAGAATACATTTTCCTTTTTTCAAAATGTAGCCTGGCTTGGATGTTTTTCTTCGTAACAAAAGGCTTTCATCTTGCCACTCTACTCCATAGCCCAGACATATGAAGAATACGTGAGATTGTTGTCATATGTACCACACAGCCAGTACTTGCCAGATATTCCTGCAGCTCCTTTAATGTTGCTGTAGGCCTCTTGGTAGCCTCCCAGACTATTTTTCTTCTCGTCTTTTCATCAATTTTGGAGGGAAGTCCAGTTCTTGGTAATGTCACTGTTGTGCCATATTTTCTTCACTTGATGATGACTGTCTTCACTGTGTTCCATGGTATATCTAATGCCTTGGAAATTCTTTTGTACCCTTCTCCTGACTGATACCTTTTAACAATGAGATCCCTCTGATGCTTTGGAAGCTCTCTGTGGACCATGGCTTTTGCTGTGGGATGCGACTAAGAAAATTTCAGGAAAGACCAACTAGAGCAGCTGAAATTTATTTGGGGTTAATCAGAGGCACTTTAAATGATGGCAGGTGTATGCTGACTCCTATTTAACATGATTTTGAATGTGATTGCTTAATTCTGAACACAGCTACATCCCCAGTTATAAGAGGGTGTGCACTTATGCAACCACATTATTTTAGGTTTTTTTTTGTTTTCTTGTTTATAGGTCACATTAAATAAAGGTGGAAAAGGTTCTGAAATGATTTATCTTTGTCTCAGGGGTGTGTAGACTTTTTATATCCACAGTGTGTGTATATATATATATATATATATATATATATATATGTTTAACTGTGTATTTACTGTAAATTCTAATGCACATAGCATAATATGTTTTATGTATTTATAAATATATATATCTATATATATATATCTGTATATATCTATACCACATAGATAGTTGGGTTAGCACAATTGCGAAAATGCGATCGTGTTTGCGCGAGAGAGAGGGTGTGTTTTTTCTACTTTTTTTCTCCATTGACTTCTATGGGGGGAATACGTGAACGCGCACGCGATATTGGATGTTCAGCGCAATAAGCTTAAAGGGACAGTATACACTCATTTTCATATAACTGCATGTAATAGACACTACTATAAAGAATAAGATGCACAGATACTGATATAAAAATCCAAAACTGTTTAAAAACTTACTTAGAAGCTCTCAGTTTAGCTCTGTTGAAAAGGTAGTTGGAAAGCCCACTGCAAGTGGGAAAACAGAATTTATGTTTACCTGATAAATTACTTTCTCCAACGGTGTGTCCGGTCCACGGCGTCATCCTTACTTGTGGGATATTCTCTTCCCCAACAGGAAATGGCAAAGAGCCCAGCAAAGCTGGTCACATGATCCCTCCTAGGCTCCGCCTACCCCAGTCATTCGACCGACGTTAAGGAGGAATATTTGCATAGGAGAAACCATATGATACCGTGGTGACTGTAGTTAAAGAAAATAAATTATCAGACCTGATTAAAAAACCAGGGCGGGCCGTGGACCGGACACACCGTTGGAGAAAGTAATTTATCAGGTAAACATAAATTCTGTTTTCTCCAACATAGGTGTGTCCGGTCCACGGCGTCATCCTTACTTGTGGGAACCAATACCAAAGCTTTAGGACACGGATGAAGGGAGGGAGCAAATCAGGTCACCTAAATGGAAGGCACCACGGCTTGCAAAACCTTTCTCCCAAAAATAGCCTCAGAAGAAGCAAAAGTATCAAACTTGTAAAATTTGGTAAAAGTGTGCAGTGAAGACCAAGTCGCTGCCCTACATATCTGATCAACAGAAGCCTCGTTCTTGAAGGCCCATGTGGAAGCCACAGCCCTAGTGGAATGAGCTGTGATTCTTTCAGGAGGCTGCCGTCCGGCAGTCTCGTAAGCCAATCTGATGATGCTTTTAATCCAAAAAGAGAGAGAGGTAGAAGTTGCTTTTTGACCTCTCCTTTTACCAGAATAAACAACAAACAAGGAAGATGTTTGTCTAAAATCCTTTGTAGCATCTAAATAGAATTTTAGAGCGCGAACAACATCCAAATTGTGCAACAAACGTTCCTTCTTCGAAACTGGTTTCGGACACAGAGAAGGCACGACTATCTCCTGGTTAATGTTTTTGTTAGAAACAACTTTTGGAAGAAAACCAGGTTTAGTACGTAAAACCACCTTATCTGCATGGAACACCAGATAAGGAGGAGAACACTGCAGAGCAGATAATTCTGAAACTCTTCTAGCAGAAGAAATTGCAACCAAAAACAATACTTTCCAAGATAATAACTTAATATCAACGGAATGTAAGGGTTCAAACGGAACCCCCTGAAGAACTGAAAGAACTAAGTTGAGACTCCAAGGAGGAGTCAAAGGTTTGTAAACAGGCTTGATTCTAACCAGAGCCTGAACAAAGGCTTGAACATCTGGCACAGCTGCCAGCTTTTTGTGAAGTAACACAGACAAGGCAGAAATCTGTCCCTTCAAGGAACTTGCAGATAATCCTTTTTCCAATCCTTCTTGAAGGAAGGATAGAATCTTAGGAATCTTAACCTTGTCCCAAAGGAATCCTTTAGATTCACACCAACAGATATATTTTTTCCAAATTTTGTGGTAAATTTTTCTAGTTACAGGCTTTCTGGCCTGAACAAGAGTATCAATAACAGAATCTGAGAACCCTCGCTTTGATAAGATCAAGCGTTCAATCTCCAAGCAGTCAGCTGGAGTGAGACCAGATTCGGATGTTCGAACGGACCTTGAACAAGAAGGTCTCGTCTCAAAGGTAGCTTCCATGGTGGAGCCGATGACATATTCACCAGATCTGCATACCAAGTCCTGCGTGGCCACGCAGGAGCTATCAAGATCACCGACGCCCTCTCCTGATTGATCCTGGCTACCAGCCTGGGGATGAGAGGAAACGGCGGGAATACATAAGCTAGTTTGAAGGTCCAAGGTGCTACTAGTGCATCTACTAGAGTCGCCTTGGGATCCCTGGATCTGGACCCGTAGCAAGGAACCTTGAAGTTCTGACGAGAGGCCATCAGATCCATGTCTGGAATGCCCCACAGTTGAGTGATTTGGGCAAAGATTTCCGGATGGAGTTCCCACTCCCCCGGATGCAATGTCTGACGACTCAGAAAATCCGCTTCCCAATTTTCCACTCCTGGGATGTGGATTGCAGACAGGTGGCAGGAGCGAGTCTCCGCCCATTGAATGATTTTGGTCACTTCTTCCATCGCCAGGGAACTCCTTGTTCCCCCCTGATGGTTGATGTACGCAACAGTCGTCATGTTGTCTGATTGAAACCGTATGAACTTGGCCCTCGCTAGCTGAGGCCAAGCCTTGAGAGCATTGAATATTGCTCTCAGTTCCAGAATATTTATCGGTAGAAGAGATTCTTCCCGAGACCAAAGACCCTGAGCTTTCAGGGATCCCCAGACCGCGCCCCAGCCCATCAGACTGGCGTCGGTCGTGACAATGACCCACTCTGGTCTGCGGAAGGTCATCCCTTGTGACAGGTTGTCCAGGGACAGCCACCAACGGAGTGAGTCTCTGGTCCTCTGATTTACTTGTATCTTCGGAGACAAGTCTGTATAGTCCCCATTCCACTGACTGAGCATACACAGTTGTAATGGTCTTAGATGAATGCGCGCAAAAGGAACTATGTCCATTGCCGCTACCATCAAACCTATCACTTCCATGCACTGCGCTATGGAAGGAAGAGGAACGGAATGAAGTATCCGACAAGAGTTTAGAAGTTTTGTTTTTCTGGCCTCTGTCAGAAAAATCCTCATTTCTAAGGAGTCTATTATTGTTCCCAAGAAGGGAACTCTTGTCGACGGAGATAGAGAACTCTTTTCCACGTTCACTTTCCATCCGTGAGATCTGAGAAAGGCCAGGACTATGTCCGTGTGAGCCTTTGCTTGAGGAAGGGACGACGCTTGAATCAGAATGTCGTCCAAGTAAGGTACTACTGCAATGCCCCTTGGTCTTAGCACCGCTAGAAGGGACCCTAGTACCTTTGTGAAAATCCTTGGAGCAGTGGCTAATCCGAAAGGAAGCGCCACGAACTGGTAATGCTTGTCCAGGAATGCGAACCTTAGGAACCGATGATGTTCCTTGTGGATAGGAATATGTAGATACGCATCCTTTAAATCCACCGTGGTCATGAATTGACCTTCCTGGATGGAAGGAAGAATTGTTCGAATGGTTTCCATTTTGAACGATGGAACCTTGAGAAACTTGTTTAAGATCTTGAGATCTAAGATTGGTCTGAACGTTCCCTCTTTTTTGGGAACTATGAACAGATTGGAGTAGAACCCCATCCCTTGTTCTCCTAATGGAACAGGATGAATCACTCCCATTTTTAACAGGTCTTCTACACAATGTAAGAATGCCTGTCTTTTTATGTGGTCTGAAGACAACTGAGACCTGTGGAACCTCCCCCTTGGGGGAAGCCCCTTGAATTCCAGAAGATAACCTTGGGAGACTATTTCTAGTGCCCAAGGATCCAGAACATCTCTTGCCCAAGCCTGAGCGAAGAGAGAGAGTCTGCCCCCCACCAGATCCGGTCCCGGATCGGGGGCCAACATTTCATGCTGTCTTGGTAGCAGTGGCAGGTTTCTTGGCCTGCTTTCCCTTGTTCCAGCCTTGCATTGGTCTCCAAGCTGGCTTGGCTTGAGAAGTATTACCCTCTTGCTTAGAGGACGTAGCACTTTGGGCTGGTCCGTTTCTGCGAAAGGGACGAAAATTAGGTTTATTTTTGGCCTTGAAAGACCGATCCTGAGGAAGGGCGTGGCCCTTACCCCCAGTGATATCAGAGATAATCTCTTTCAAGTCAGGGCCAAACAGCGTTTTCCCCTTGAAAGGAATGTTAAGTAGTTTATTCTTGGAAGACGCATCAGCTGACCAAGATTTCAACCAAAGCGCTCTGCGCGCCACAATAGCAAACCCAGAATTCTTAGCCGCTAACCTAGCCAATTGCAAGGTGGCGTCTAGGGTGAAAGAATTAGCCAATTTGAGAGCACGGATTCTGTCCATAATCTCCTCATAAGGAGGAGAATCACTATCGACCGCCTTTACTAGCTCATCGAACCAGAAACACGCGGCTGTAGTGACAGGGACAATGCATGAAATTGGTTGTAGAAGGTAACCCTGCTGAACAAACATCTTTTTAAGTAAACCTTCTAATTTTTTATCCATAGGATCTTTGAAAGCACAACTATCTTCTATGGGTATAGTGGTGCGTTTGTTTAAAGTGGAAACCGCTCCCTCGACCTTGGGGACTGTCTGCCATAAGTCCTTTCTGGGGTCGACCATAGGAAACAATTTTTTAAATAAGGGGGGAGGGACGAAAGGTATACCGGGCCTTTCCCATTCTTTATTTACAATGTCCGCCACCCGCTTGGGTATAGGAAAAGCTTCTGGGAGCCCCGGGACCTCTAGGAACTTGTCCATTTTACATAGTTTCTCTGGGATGATCAAATTCTCACAATCATCCAGAGTGGATAATACCTCCTTAAGCAGAGCGCGGAGATGTTCCAACTTAAATTTAAACGTAATCACATCGGGTTCAGCTTGTTGAGAAATTTTCCCTGAATCTGAAATTTCTCCCTCAGACAAAACCTCCCTGGCCCCATCAGACTGGTGTAGGGGCATTTCAGAACCATTATCATCAGCGTCGTCATGCTCTTCAGTATCTAAAACAGAGCAGTCGCGCTTACGCTGATAAGTGGGCATTTTGGCTAAAATGTTTTTGATAGAATTAACCATTACAGCCGTTAATTGTTGCATAGTAAGGAGTATTGGCGCGCTAGATGTACTAGGGGCCTCCTGAGTGGGCAAGACTCGTGTAGACGAAGGAGGGAATGATGCAGTACCATGCTTACTCCCCTCACTTGAGGAATCATCTTGGGCATCATTTTCATTGTCACATAAATCACATATATTTAAATGAGAAGGAACCCTGGCTTCCCCACATTCAGAACACAGTCTATCTGGTAGTTCAGACATGTTAAACAGGCATAAACTTGATAACAAAGTACAAAAAACGTTTTAAAATAAAACCGTTACTGTCACTTTAAATTTTAAACTGAATACACTTTATTACTGCAATTGCGAAAAAATATGAAGGAATTGTTCAAAATTCACCAAAATTTCACCACAGTGTCTTAAAGCCTTAAAAGTATTGCACACCAAATTTGGAAGCTTTAACCCTTAAAATAACGGAACCGGAGCCGTTTTTAACTTTAACCCCTTTACAGTCCCTGGTATCTGCTTTGCTGAGACCCAACCAAGCCCAAAGGGGAATACGATACCAAATGACGCCTTCAGAAAGTCTTTTCTATGTATCAGAGCTCCTCACACATGCGACTGCATGTCATGCCTCTCAAAAACAAGTGCGCAATACCGGCGCGAAAATGAGGCTCTGCCTATGATTAGGGAAAGCCCCTAAAGAATAAGGAGTCTAAAACAGTGCCTGCCGATATAATTTTACCAAAATACTCAGATTAAATGATTCCTCAAGGCTAAATATGTGTAATATATGAATCGATTTAGCCCAGAAAAAGTCTACAGTCTTAATAAGCCCTTGTGAAGCCCTTATTTACTATCTTAATAAACATGGCTTACCGGATCCCATAGGGAAAATGACAGCTTCCAGCATTACATCGTCTTGTTAGAATGTGTCATACCTCAAGCAGCAAGAGACTGCTCACTGTTCCCCCAACTGAAGTTAATTCCTCTCAACAGTCCTGTGTGGAACAGCCATGGATTTTAGTAACGGTTGCTAAAATCATTTTCCTCATACAAACAGAAATCTTCATCTCTTTTCTGTTTCAGAGTAAATAGTACATACCAGCACTATTTTAAAATAACAAACTCTTGATTGAATAATAAAAACTACAGTTAAACACTAAAAAACTCTAAGCCATCTCCGTGGAGATGTTGCCTGTACAACGGCAAAGAGAATGACTGGGGTAGGCGGAGCCTAGGAGGGATCATGTGACCAGCTTTGCTGGGCTCTTTGCCATTTCCTGTTGGGGAAGAGAATATCCCACAAGTAAAGATGACGCCGTGGACCGGACACACCTATGTTGGAGAAATAAGACACTCCCCCTCCCCCTTCTTTTGCATATGAAAAGACCCTTTATACAAACAGGAGCAAGCTGGAGTAGGTAGCTGACGGTATTCTCTTAAAACTTTGGGGCTTGGTTAGGAGTCTGAAAATCAGAGCAATGTTAGTCTGAAAATCAGAGCAATGTTATTTAAAAATAAGCAAAACTATACATTTAAAAAAAAAAAAAACTTTATGGGCTATATAAATAGATCATCTACAAAACATTTATGCAAAGAAAAAATGAGTGTATAATGTCCCTTTAATGCTAGCTGAGTTTTTATGACTGCGAAAACGCAATATACCATTCCACTTGTAATCTAGACCTTACTGTTTAATGTCCCTTTAAATTGATGGGAAAGTCAAAATTAAATTTGCATGATTCAGATAGAGCATGTATTTTTAAGACACTTTAAATTAACTTCTATTTTTTAATGCTCTCTTGGGGGCTGATTTATCAAAGTGCAGCGGACATGATCCGCTGCAGCGGATCATGTCTGTCGCACATTGATAAATGCAGACAGTCAACCAACACGATTGTATCCGATCAAGCTGATTGCTGTCCGCCACCTCAGAGGTGGCAGACGAGTTAAGGAGCAGCGGTCTTAAAACCGCTGCTTCTTAACTACTGTTTCCGGAAACAGCTGCATATAGCAGGATTTGGGCCTTAATAAATCGGCCACTTGGTATCCATTGTTGAATCCTGCACTAGTGAGAGCTAGCTGCTGATTGGTGCCTGCACACATTTGTCTCTTGTGATTGGCTAACTAGATGTGTTTATCTAGCTGCCAGTAGTGCAAATCTGTCCCTTTAGAAAAGGATAACGAGAGAATTAAGTAAATTTGTTAATGGAAGTAAATTAGAAGGTTGTTTAAAATTGTGTGTTCTATCCAAATCATAAAATCATTTTTTTGGGTTTCCTAAACCTTAAATATTTTAATGAATATTTTAAAGGCTAGTGCCAGATAGGAATATCCTGCCTTTTCTTTCTTTTTTTGAGTTTATCTATCTATCTATCTATCTATCTATACAGTATATATATATATATATATATATATATATATATATATATATATATATATATATATATATATATATATATGTATATATATTGTATATATATATATATATATATATATATATATATATATATATATATATATATATATGGATAGTGCTAGTGCAATATGATTAATTCCTACTCAAGAAGTTTCTTGAGGGAAAAACTACAAGAACATACCCCTCCCCCACTAATATATGTCCCCAGTCTCTCTTTGCCCTTTCTATCCCTGTGCCCCCCTCATTATTTAGTCCTAGCACCTGTCACTGTCTGACTTTCTAGCCAGTTTCTCTGCATCTTGTTCAGCTGTAGTCTGGGATTAGTGGTGGAGCAGGGCACGTAAAACTTACTGAAAAGCATGCACTTGAACGAAACACAGAAACTAAAATATTTAAACAGGCTGGTTTCATTTGATGACATCACTATTCTCAGTCAGCATTTTATGGGAATGTCCTATATTTGCCAAGTATTAGGAAATATGTCAGCGTGTAGAGACATATCTCTCTAGTCTGTGTAAATGTTTATATACAGAGGGGAAGCAAAATTATTGTTTTTTTTTTTTTTAATGTGAATACCATTTCTGTACCCTTTCTCTCAAAGATTTTCTTTGTTATCAAGTGGCCTGGTTGAAAACATAGAATATTAATCAAAATTTGTGTTCACCTGTTTCACAGAGGTCATGCAGGGACAGTTTGGGCTCTTGGCTGAGATATTGAGACCTAGATTAAAATAAGAGCTTCCACATCAATAGAGGAAACCATATGAATAATATATGTGTGTGTAATAGCCTGTTTTCCAGGTGTTATAAAAAAAACTTAAAGGGCCATAATACCCAAATGTTTAAACACTTGAAAGTGATGCAGCATAGCTGTAAAAAGCTGACTAGAAAATATCTCCTGAACATTTCTATGTTAAAAAGAAAGATATTTTACCTCAAAAGTTCCTCAGTAGCCACCTCCCATTGTAAAGTATTTCTAAGCAGCATTTTAGTGTGTCTGTCCTAGGACAGCTGAAAGGATGAGCCTCGTGAACTCTCATATTATTTCACCAATCAGGTAAAGGAAGCTTACTATGAAATCTCATGAGAGTTAAGTCAAATCTCATGAGATCACAGTAAGAGTTCCTGACCTCAGCACTGCTGATGCTAATTGGCTGCTGTTCATTTCTTCATATTTTTTTTTATTTTTACCTGCAGCTGGGAGCAGGTGAAGTATAACTTTTTACACAGAACTTACTCTGCTGAGCTGAGGAGATTGTGAGGTAAAATATCTTCCTTTTTTACATAGAGATGCTCAGGTGATATTTTCCTGTCAGCTTTTTACAGTTATACTGCATCAGTTTCAAGTGATTTAGCATATGAGTATTATGTCCCTTTAACAATATCTCCAAAAACAATCACTCATAATAGTGACATTTTGGGGCCATATAGGTCCTCATTTTTAATCAAACTCACCAAGGTGTAAAAATAAAACTTATATAGTGAGCCTTAACAGTATAAAAACAACCAGTGACCTCAATGGTTGCATATTTTCAAATACAAACCTGGAATGCATAACCTGCATCAGTATACAACCGCTTGAACAGTCACTAGGTGCCACACAGTGGAGAAACAAAACAGACTGGCATGAGTGGTAGTTCACTGTCTTAAGTTTTTGCAGTGGTAACTAACACAGCTCTATGATAAATTAAATGTATTCACAAGAGGAAACACCCAGCGCCTGTTGGTTTTAACCTCTAGCTCGGATAAATTGACCCCTAGTGGTCAACTGAAAAACAATCAAGATTTAAAATAAGGTATCCAAGCGCCAACAAAATGAGGCAGGGTCTTAGCTAGAATTAACTACTTATCACTATTTATTTACAATGTTCATTCCATTTCTGGATGAAAGTACAAACATAAGCAAGCAATGAAAATCAGTGACGATTACAATTTGCTAATTTAAATTCTTCTACCTTGGGGTCTCCAAGTAAAGGTGGTTAAGTGGTGACACTTGTAATTTTATCTCTGATTTTGTAAAATATAATATAAAAATTATAATATAAAAATTCCCGAATGTCACAAACAATTTTAAATCAAACCTTTCATTCCCTCATGGATCCATGTTAACAATCTAAAATGATCTAAAATAAGCTCACAGTAAAAAATGTACTCACAGTATGAGTGGAAATGGGCTTTCACCTTTTTCCTTATTAAAAATAGGATTAAAACTCACCTGCTGAAATAATAGCAGGGATTCTTAATACCCTAGATATTGTTTATTTCTGACAGTTTCAGTTGAAACTGACAGCCACTAAGAAATCAGCTTATCTCTTATACTATGCACAATAACAAACACTCCTAATATCTGAGCGAGTGCCGCTATATCACAGCAGCTCTCGCTACTTGATTATTGTGACTTTTGGGTATATGTATAACCAAAGTCTAGGCTTCTTGATAGAGCCTAAGCTCAGTCTCTGTGCTGCTGACAGATATATCTGGGTTTCAAAGGGTGGCAAATATTCAATGATACGATAGTGACTGAATAACTCTACAGTATTAGTCCAGTGCTTTCAAATTAAAAACAACAAGATGATACGAACAAACTTAGTGCTAACCTCTAAAACTTAGTGTCGAATTTGGCAAAAGACATATGTGATTGGTGATTCTTAGTGATCGCTCACTCCTTAAACCATGTGTTTAACAAACAAAATTTAAATTTACAAATTTCAACACTCTATCAAAGAAACACAAATCTTGTAGCTCTAAAAACGCTATTTCTGTGAAAATCTGTTGTCAAAAAAATTCCAAAATAAATACAAGTGGTATTATATACCGTGAAAAACGTGAATCTGAAACTGGTATAGTTCAAAAAAAACTTAATTGAGTCGTCTCTTCACTGCTGTGTGCGGCTAACCATATTGCCTTAAAATGTCAAATAAACCAATATTGAATAGTTAGACCTTAGTCTTCAATAAGTTCGGTATGTCCCCAGATGCTGTAATTCCCCGGACCAGTGGAGATGCCAGTCCTCCTTCTCACTTTGTTTATGTGTGTGTCTGCAATGGTGTGCGGCTCAGTTTCTTAGCTTCCCAAGATTTTTTTAAAAACGCTGCACGACTGATCCCTCTGTTAAAACAGATACAAACAATAGTGTAGATTGCAAATATCAGTACTAATGTAAGAAATATACTCACCAGCCAACGCGTTTCGGTCGTACATCGACCTTTCTCAAGACTGGTTTTAATCACAAACTGAGGTGCTTTTATACCCCTTTCTTCCTGACCTTAGTTTTGGTCCCGGAAGTGTTTGTTATAATCCCTTCGATTTTAATTTAGTGTTTTGTTTGTCACTTCGTCTATACTTGACTCTTTTAGCTTCTATTGCTCTCTACATATTTCTTTATTTGTTCTACTTGTTTATTTTCATGTTTTCTTGTGTTAAGATCTTTGTTTTGCGTCTCGTTTTTTGGTTGTTCCTATTGGCTAGTCGGCATTTCTTTTGTGTCACATAATTGGCCAGTGTTTTATGTTACGTAATTGGCCAGTTTTTTGTGGGTGTGTGATTTTCAATACTCCTTATTGGTTGTGGTTTGTAGCTTTAGTTAATGATATTGATTGGCTAGTTTTTAATGGGTGTGTGACTTTCAATATTCCCTATTGGTTGTGGTTTATAGCTTCAATTGGTGATATTAATCCTTTCAAATATTTTATCGATCATTTCTTACTTTGTTGTTTTCTTTTGATTTGCGTAAACCAAATAAAGATCTTATCCGAGTTTTCAAAAACCCTCTTAACTAATGTCATTATTCTTTTAGCAGGTGTATAAATACCCTTGTGTATTCATTCTCATTTGGATATTTATCACCGCTTTTTCTTGCAGGTTTCCCTTCCTTTATCTCACTATTCGAATACTTCTCTCTTTGTTTTTGATGTATGACAGGTACCAATTTTGTACATATATAAATGAAGGAATTAAAAAAACTAAACTAAATTGTACTTCACTTCTTTATTAGAGATTAAGTGAATGGCACTCTTTTGTTTGCTTATATATCTAAGCTAATTTTACTCTGCTTTACTTCGTTGATACTTATACATTTTCTGTGTTGTTAACTCCTTCTCTATCGCTCTCCTTTGATCATCATTGGTATCGCTCTATTCTTCATTCCTCCTAACTTATTTTATTTGTTTATTACAGCGTTTTCCAAATGTAATTCCCTTTTTCCTAATATTTTCTTACTTTGTGTTGTGCAATGTAATATAATATATGTTATATATTTTTACATGGTAGCTTCCCAGGGGTCCGGAAACCATTCCCATTATCTTAGTAAATTAAATTTTTTAAGGTTTTCCATTTCTGGAGGAATAAGAATTGTTGGTTTATCATTTCTAAAGGAATGAGAGTTGTTGTTTTATCATAAATATAGACTACAAAATGAAATTTTTTTTTTAAATTGTTTAGAATATATAGGTACAATTTATCTATATATATATAGCACGATAACTTCTAGTGAAAATCCACTTTGTACAGCTATTTGTTTTCATTTTTCTGTGCTTTTTCCACTCTTTTGTTGTTGTTATTTTCCAAACCATCAAAATGTTCAGTCTTGTATTTTTTATAAAGACTAAACTGGGCCACTATTTTCATATAGCGACCATATTTCGTAAGTGGTTTTTTTCTTAAAGTTCTTATATAACGTGTTTATATATCATGTTTAGATATTAGACTGTATGCCTTACACGGACTAGTGGGATTCAATCGTATTCTTTTAATTCCGGAATCTTCTTATGGTTGTTTAGTTTTCAAAGGAAACTTCCTTTTTCGAAAAGAATTTTGGAATAACGTTTTCCATATATTATATAGGTCAGATCTTATCTTATGAAGGTATTCTTTTTATTTAGAGACAAGTTTGTTGGTTTAAGAAATGGGGGTTCTTTTTGTTCAAATTTTCTGGATATCTTTCCTGTATGATGTCTGCATTTTAGGTCTCTTCAGTGAAGGTCTCTTGTGGGTGACTTTCCTATATATGTATCTGCATTTTAGGTTTCCTCAGTGGAGGTTTAATATCAATTTTCCCTATTTTTTTCTTTTTTCAAGAATTATAAACCCTTAGCATTTTGTATTTAAGGTTTATTTAGGGATGTTAAATCCATTTTCTTTTTTCTTTTTTCTTTTTCACAGAGGTTATTATGTTGTTTATATTTGAATTTTAGGTTAGGTTCCACAGATGGGACAGATCCTCTTTATTGTTTAACCCTCTTGGGTATAGGCAGTCCATATGAAAGATCCATTTCGATTCTTCTATCAGGAGTCTTCTTTCGTGATCACCTCCTCTCCAGTTTTTGTGAACCTTTTTTATTCCTATATACTTCAAAGCTTTTACTTCTCCATGATGTTTTTCAAAGAAATGGTTATATAAGGGGGTTTCTTTACTTAGCTTCTCAATACAGAGAAGGTGTTCACGTATTCGGTCCTTCAACTGTCTGGATGTCTGTCCGACATATTGTAATCCACATGGGCATTGAAGTAGATAAATGACATTCCTATCATGGCATCGGATCAGTTCTTCTATTTTATACTTTTGTGCGTTATGGTTGGATTGGAATTCGGTAGTTTTTATTCCATTTTTACATGCTTTACATGTATGACAAGGAAAAAATCCTTTCACTGTCTTCCCAAACGGATCCTTAATTTTTAGCAGTTTCTTCTTTTGCGTGCTAGGTGCCAATCTGTTTTTCAAATTGTTGGCTCTTCGGTAGACGAAAATTGTTTTTTCTGGGAGTTTTTCTCCTAGGATGTCATCGTCTTTCAATATACTCCAATGTTTCCTGTAGATATCTTCAATTATTCGGCAGTTTTGACTGTATTCTGTTATTAGTGGAACCTTTACCATATTTTCATCATTTGTTGTCGACCTCTCTTTGTATTTGGTGAGGTTTTTTCTTTCCACTGTTCTTACTTCTTCTATTCTTTGATTTAATGCTTCTTCGTTGTAACCTCTGTCTAGAAACTTGGCTTTAATAGTCTGGGCTTGTTCTTCCCACTTCAAGGGATCGGAACAGTTCTTTTTCATCCTAAGGAGTTGCTCTTTTGGGATGTTCCTTTTCCAGTTGTTGTGGTGACAACTTTTTTGGTGGACATAGTTATTACTGTCCACCTTCTTGAAGAATGTGGATGTTTCAATCTTCCCTTCCTTCACTTCTATGTTTAAATCCAGATATGTCAGTGTTGTTTGACTCCATTCGTACGTGAAATGTAAATTAGCATCATTCTTATTCATGATGCTGATAGTGTATTCCAGATCTTCTTGTGACCCCCTCCATATTAATATGATGTCATCAATATATCGGCGGTAGAGCACCAAGTCCGCGCCCGCTGGACATGACTCCCAGAATATTTCTTCCCATTTAGCCATATAGAGATTGGCATAGCTGGGCGCGAACCTGGTTCCCATCGCCGTACCACAAACTTGTCTATAGAATTTGCCATTATTACAAAAATAGTTGTGATTCAATATATAATGGATACTATCCAAAATAAAATCACATTGGTTAGATGGAATTTCTGTGTACTTCTCTAAATAGAATTTTACAGCCTTCAGCCCCTCATCGTGGGGTATACTGGTATACAGCGCGGTGACATCACACGTTACCAGGATGAAGTTGTTCTCCCATTTCAAATCTTCAAGAAGGTTAATTATTTGAGTAGAGTCCCTTAAGTAGGAAGGGCGCTCTTTGACATGCCGTTGTAGATGTCTGTCTACATATTCAGACAGATTACTGCTTAAGGAGCCAATCCCTGATATTATTGGTCTTCCGGGGGGCTTATTAAGATTTTTGTGAATCTTTGGAAGATGGTATATGATTGGTGTCCTTGGAAATTTGACGTTTATATAGCTGTATTCTTTATCATTTAGAATACCATCTTCCTTAGCTGCCTTCAGTAGATCCACTAATTCTTTCTTGTATGTGTTTATTGGGTTTTCACTCAGTCTTTGGTATGTGTTTTCATCACTTAGAATTCTTTCAGTTTCCTCGTTGTAATCTGACCTATTCATTACCACAATCCCTCCACCCTTGTCCGCTGATTTTATTGTGAGATTGTGGTTCTGTTCTAATTCCTTGATGGTTTCAAATTGTTTAGTAGTTAAGTTCTTATTTCTCAATCTTAACTTCTTTGAATTAATGTCACGTATCTCCCTACACACTACTGTTTCAAATGTCTCCAATGCATTCCCCTTGTGTGTCAGGGGATAGAATGTTGATTTTGGCTTAAGGTCTGTATGTCTGTAGCCGTCTTCCTGTTCTTTGTATTCAAAATTATTTGCTCCATACCCCATTCTTTCTAAGGGAGATTTAAGAAAAAACCTTTTTAAAGTCAGTTTCCTTATAAACTCCTTTGTATTCACATGTACGATGTACGACCGAAACGCGTTGGCTGGTGAGTATATTTCTTACATTAGTACTGATATTTGCAATCTACACTATTGTTTGTATCTTTTTTAACAGAGGGATCAGTCGTGCAGCGTTTTTAAAAAAATCTTGGGAAGCTAAGAAACTGAGCCGCACACCATTGCAGACACACACATAAACAAAGTGAGAAGGAGGACTGGCATCTCCACTGGTCCGGGGAATTACAGCATCTGGGGACATACCGAACTTATTGAAGACTAAGGTCTAACTATTCAATATTGGTTTATTTGACATTTTAAGGCAATATGGTTAGCCGCACACAGCAGTGAAGAGACGACTCAATTAAGTTTTTTTTTAACTATACCAGTTTCAGATTCACGTTTTTCACGGTATATAATACCACTTGTATTTATTTTGGAATTTTTTTGACAACAGATTTTCACAGAAATAGCGTTTTTAGAGCTACAAGATTTGTGTTTCTTTGATAGAGTGTTGAAATTTGTAAATTTAAATTTTGTTTGTTAAACACATGGTTTAAGGAGTGAGCGATCACTAAGAATCACCAATCACATATGTCTTTTGCCAAATTCGACACTAAGTTTTAGAGGTTAGCACTAAGTTTGTTCGTATCATCTTGTTGTTTTTAATTTGAAAGCATTGGACTAATACTGTAGAGTTATTCAGTCACTATCGTATCATTGAATATTTGCCACCCTTTGAAACCCAGATATATCTGTCAGCAGCACAGAGACTGAGCTTAGGCTCTATCAAGAAGCCTAGACTTTGGTTATACATATACCCAAAAGTTACAATAATCAAGTAGCGAGAGCTGCTGTGATATAGCGGCACTCGCTCAGATATTAGGAGTGTTTGTTATTGTGCATAGTATAAGAGATAAGCTGATTTCTTAGTGGCTGTCAGTTTCAACTGAAACTGTCAGAAATAAACAATATCTAGGGTATTAAGAATCCCTGCTATTATTTTAGCAGGTGAGTTTTAATCCTATTTTTAATAAGGAAAAAGGTGAAAGCCCATTTCCACTCATACTGTGAGTACATTTTTTACTGTGAGCTTATTTTAGATCATTTTAGATTGTTAACATGGATCCATGAGGGAATGAAAGGTTTGATTTAAAATTGTTTGTGACATTCGGGAATTTTTATATTATAATTTTTATATTATATTTTACAAAATCAGAGATAAAATTACAAGTGTCACCACTTAACCACCTTTACTTGGAGACCCCAAGGTAGAAGAATTTAAATTAGCAAATTGTAATCGTCACTGATTTTCATTGCTTGCTTATGTTTGTACTTTCATCCAGAAATGGAATGAACATTGTAAATAAATAGTGATAAGTAGTTAATTCTAGCTAAGACCCTGCCTCATTTTGTTGGCGCTTGGATACCTTATTTTAAATCTTGATTGTTTTTCAGTTGACCACTAGGGGTCAATTTATCCGAGCTAGAGGTTAAAACCAACAGGCGCTGGGTGTTTCCTCTTGTGAAAATTTTTAACATTGCCTAGTATTCACCAAGCAGCCGTTGAACACACTGAGTATTATGAATTCCATTCAGAATCTAAGACAACCCATTGACATTGGTATAATTCACAATGTCAATGAGGTGAGTCTGTCAGAAGAAGGAACAGATACAATTGATATACAGCTAATATTTAAAGAACTTGAGAAACTCTTAATCTCAGAGGTCAAATACAAGGGCGAAATTTCGTTCCTTAAGAAATGTTTAGAACTAGAAGTGATTCCTAAAGGTTTATTAGTACATAAAGACTGTGCTTTTCCTTTATCAGACAATATAGCAGCTAAATGGAGGAATGTGCTAATTGAAACCTCCAAACAACTAATACAATTAATAATAGAATATAGGGAGATTCTGATCACTGACTTAGATGCTGGAATTAAAGAGAACGAGGTCATTATAGTAAACCTAGAGAACTCAGGACCAGAAAGTAAGGAGATTGCAGAAAAGAAAGAAAGTCTAATTAAAAAAGTAAGTAAGATCAAAGAGGATATTATAAGAAAGAAAACTAAAAAGCTAATGAGAGAGATTGAGAAAAAGAAAGAGGAAGAAGAAGAAAATGATTTGGCAGTCGGGGAAGATGTAGAAGTTAGAGAAATAAACACATATATAGAACATAATACAGGGGCCAAGAGAACACAAAGTGAAAATGGGAGGGAAAATAGGAATGAGAAAGACACAGAAAATCATAGAAATAACAAAAATTTGGAAAAGAATATCACACAAAGAAATTTCAAAGAAGAAAGATCATTTAAAGCAAGGAGCCCCAAGGAAAAATTTGAAAATCCACCGTATGACCCAAGATCGAGGAATTTTAGATATAATGAAAATGGTTATGATAACCACTACTATAGGGGTCCATTTACCCAGAATAGACAAACAAGGAACAACTATGAGAGAGTGAACTATAACCATGGGAGACCCTATGCTTATAATGGATTCCAAAGGAGTCAATATGAAGGACAATATACTGATCAAAGAAGGAGGAATGAATACAATGGACCAAGAAGAGGAAGAAGAGAGTATGCACAAGTTCCATATGGATATGGAGAGAGACAGTATGGCCACCAACATAGAGAGAAATACGAACAAAGAAATTGGAATCAACACGAATACCCGGAGAGAAATTGGAAAGACCAAGGGTATACAGATGGACATAATTATGGAGATGAGAGACAATTCCATCATAGAAGGAATTATGAAGAAGAAAGATCATATAAAAAGAGGGGTTACGAAAATGAAAGAACATATAACAGAAGAGCTAAGGAAGACTTTGAGACACCGAGGATGAGAAAACAACAAAAATCATCAAATAATCAGAACATGGAAAGACCAAAAGAGGTAAAAAAGGGGATGACCATCGAAGAAACATCCACTAAAAGTAAAGAGACAGGAGACCATGAACAAAAATTGCTTAAACTGCTCACACTCCCCCTCTTCTTCTTCTGCTACTTTTTTAGGATTGGATCGCCACCATCACAAAGAATGGGAGGAAAACCAGTCAACAGTAAGATCAAAATCAAGAAACACAGAGGGAAGAGGGGAGGGGCAAAAATAAAGAAAAAAGAAGAAGATACTGCGACTGAAAATGGGATATTCAATCTAAGCTCCTATGAGTTAAGTAAAAACGAAAAATCAGTCTTGGGACTTGGTTTATCATTTGCACCATCCAAAAGTTTGGATAAGTTCAACTCCTTTGTGAATACAAAGGAGTTTATAAGGAAACTGACTTTAAAAACGTTTTTTCTTAAATCTCCCTTAGAAAGAATGGGGTATGGACCAAATAATTTTGAATACAAAGAACAGGAAGACGGCTACAGACATACAGACCTTAAGCCAAAATCAACATTCTATCCCCTGACACACAAGGGGAATGCATTGGAGACATTTGAAACAGTAGTGTGTAGGGAGATACGTGACATTAATTCAAAGAAGTTAAGATTGAGAAATAAGAACTTAACTACTAAACAATTTGAAACCATCAAGGAATTAGAACAGAACCACAATCTCACAATAAAATCAGCGGACAAGGGTGGAGGGATTGTGGTAATGAATAGGTCAGATTACAACGAGGAAACTGAAAGAATTCTAAGTGACGAAAACACATAGCAAAGACTGAGTGAAAACCCAATAAACACATACAAGAAAGAATTAGTGGATCTACTGAAGGCAGCTAAGGAAGATGGTATTCTAAATGATAAAGAATACAGCTATATAAACGTCAAATTTCCAAGGACACCAATCATATACCATCTTCCAAAGATTCACAAAAATCTTAATAAGCCCCCCGGAAGACCAATAATATCAGGGATTGGCTCCTTAAGCAGTAATCTGTCTGAATATGTAGACAGACATCTACAACGGCATGTCAAAGAGCGCCCTTCCTACTTAAGGGACTCTACTCAAATAATTAACCTTCTTGAAGATTTGAAATGGGAGAACAACTTCATCCTGGTAACGTGTGATGTCACCGCGCTGTATACCAGTATACCCCACGATGAGGGGCTGAAGGCTGTAAAATTCTATTTAGAGAAGTACACAGAAATTCCATCTAACCAATGTGATTTTATTTTGGATAGTATCCATTATATATTGAATCACAACTATTTTTGTAATAATGGCAAATTCTATAGACAAGTTTGTGGTACGGCGATGGGAACCAGGTTCGCGCCCAGCTATGCCAATCTCTATATGGCTAAATGGGAAGAAATATTCTGGGAGTCATGTCCAGCGGGCGCGGACTTGGTTCTCTACCGCCGATATATTGATGACATCATATTAATATGGAGGGGGTCACAAGAAGATCTGGAATACACTATCAGCATCATGAATAAGAATGATGCTAATTTACATTTCACCAAATACAAAGAGAGGTCGACAACAAATGATGAAAATATGGTAAAGGTTCCACTAATAACAGAATACAGTCAAAACTGCCGAATAATTGAAGATATCTACAGGAAACATTGGAGTATATTGAAAGACGATGACATCCTAGGAGAAAAACTCCCAGAAAAACCAATTTTCGTCTACCGAAGAGCCAACAATTTGAAAAACAGATTGGCACCTAGCACGCAAAAGAAGAAACTGCTAAAAATTAAGGATCCGTTTGGGAAGAGAGTGAAAGGATTTTTTCGTTGTCATACATGTAAAGCATGTAAAAATGGAATAAAAACTACCGAATTCCAATCCAACCATAACGCACAAAAGTATAAAATAGAAGAACTGATCCGATGCCATGATAGGAATGTCATTTATCTACTTCAATGCCCATGTGGATTACAATATGTCGGACAGACATCCAGACAGTTGAAGGACCGAATACGTGAACACCTTCTCTGTATTGAGAAGCTAAGTAAAGAAACCCCCTTATATAACCATTTCTTTGAAAAACATCATGGAGAAGTAAAAGCTTTGAAGTATATAGGAATAAAAAAGGTTCACAAAAACTGGAGAGGAGGTGATCACGAAAGAAGACTCCTGATAGAAGAATCGAAATGGATCTTTCATATGGACTGCCTATACCCAAGAGGGTTAAACAATAAAGAGGATCTGTCCCATCTGTGGAACCTAACCTAAAATTCAAATATAAACAACATAATAACCTCTGTGAAAAAGAAAAAAGAAAAAAGAAAATGGATTTAACATCCCTAAATAAACCTTAAATACAAAATGCTAAGGGTTTATAATTCTTGAAAAAAGAAAAAAATAGGGAAAATTGATATTAAACCTCCACTGAGGAAACCAAAAATGCAGATACATATATAGGAAAGTCACCCACAAGAGACCTTCACTGAAGAGACCTAAAATGCAGACATCATACAGGAAAGATATCCAGAAAATTTGAACAAAAAGAACCCCCATTTCTTAAACCAACAAACTTGTCTCTAAATAAAAAGAATACCTTCATAAGATAAGATCTGACCTATATAATATATGGAAAACGTTATTCCAAAATTCTTTTCGAAAAAGGAAGTTTCCTTTGAAAACCAAACAACCATAAGAAGATTCCGGAATTAAAAGAATACGATTGAATCCCACTAGTCCGTGTAAGGCATACAGTCTAATATCTAAACATGATATATAAACACGTTATATAAGAACTTTAAGAAAAAACCACTTACGAAATATGGTCGCTATATGAAAATAGTGGCCCAGTTTAGTCTTTATAAAAAATACAAGACTGAACATTTTGATGGTTTGGAAAATAACAACAACAAAAGAGTGGAAAAAGCACAGAAAAATGAAAACAAATAGCTGTACAAAGTGGATTTTCACTAGAAGTTATCGTGCTATATATATATAGATAAATTGTACCTATATATTCTAAACAATTTAAAAAAAAATTTCATTTTGTAGTCTATATTTATGATAAAACAACAACTCTCATTCCTTTAGAAATGATAAACCAACAATTCTTATTCCTCCAGAAATGGAAAACCTTAAAAAATTTAATTTACTAAGATAATGGGAATGGTTTCCGGACCCCTGGGAAGCTACCATGTAAAAATATATAACATATATTATATTACATTGCACAACACAAAGTAAGAAAATATTAGGAAAAAGGGAATTACATTTGGAAAACGCTGTAATAAACAAATAAAATAAGTTAGGAGGAATGAAGAATAGAGCGATACCAATGATGATCAAAGGAGAGCGATAGAGAAGGAGTTAACAACACAGAAAATGTATAAGTATCAACGAAGTAAAGCAGAGTAAAATTAGCTTAGATATATAAGCAAACAAAAGAGTGCCATTCACTTAATCTCTAATAAAGAAGTGAAGTACAATTTAGTTTAGTTTTTTTAATTCCTTCATTTATATATGTACAAAATTGGTACCTGTCATACATCAAAAACAAAGAGAGAAGTATTCGAATAGTGAGATAAAGGAAGGGAAACCTGCAAGAAAAAGCGGTGATAAATATCCAAATGAGAATGAATACACAAGTGTATTTATACACCTGCTAAAAGAATAATGACATTAGTTAAGAGGGTTTTTGAAAACTCAGATAAGATCTTTATTAGGTTTACGCAAATCAAAAGAAAACAACAAAGTAAGAAATGATCGATAAAATATTTGAAAGGATTAATATCACCAATTGAAGCTATAAACCACAACCAATAGGGAATATTGAAAGTCACACACCCATTAAAAACTAGCCAATCAATATCATTAACTAAAGCTACAAACCACAACCAATAAGGAGTATTGAAAATCACACACCCACAAAAAACTGGCCAATTACGTAACATAAAACACTGGCCAATTATGTGACACAAAAGAAATGCCGACTAGCCAATAGGAACGACCAAAAAACGAGACGCAAAACAAAGATCTTAACACAAGAAAACATGAAAATAAACAAGTAGAGCAAATAAAGAAATATGTAGAGAGCAATAGAAGCTAAAAGAGTCAAGTATAGACGAAGTGACAAACAAAACACTAAATTAAAATCGAAGGGATTATAACAAACACTTCCGGGACCAAAACTAAGGTCAGGAAGAAAGGGGTATAAAAGCACCTCAGTTTGTGATTAAAACCAGTCTTGAGAAAGGTCGATGTACGACCGAAACGCGTTGGCTGGTGAGTATATTTCTTACATTAGTACTGATATTTGCAATCTACACTATTGTTTGTATCTGTTTTAACAGAGGGATCAGTCGTGCAGCGTTTTTAAAAAAATCTTGGGAAGCTAAGAAACTGAGCCGCACACCATTGCAGACACACACATAAACAAAGTGAGAAGGAGGACTGGCATCTCCACTGGTCCGGGGAATTACAGCATCTGGGGACATACCGAACTTATTGAAGACTAAGGTCTAACTATTCAATATTGGTTTATTTGACATTTTAAGGCAATATGGTTAGCCGCACACAGCAGTGAAGAGACGACTCAATTAAGTTTTTTTTTAACTATACCAGTTTCAGATTCACGTTTTTCACGGTATATAATACCACTTGTATTTATTTTGACAACAGATTTTCACAGAAATAGCGTTTTTAGAGCTACAAGATTTGTGTTTCTTTGATAGAGTGTTGAAATTTGTAAATTTAAATTTTGTTTGTTAAACACATGGTTTAAGGAGTGAGCGATCACTAAGAATCACCAATCACATATGTCTTTTGCCAAATTCGACACTAAGTTTTAGAGGTTAGCACTAAGTTTGTTCGTATCATCTTGTTGTTTTTAATTTGAAAGCATTGGACTAATACTGTAGAGTTATTCAGTCACTATCGTATCATTGAATATTTGCCACCCTTTGAAACCCAGATATATCTGTCAGCAGCACAGAGACTGAGCTTAGGCTCTATCAAGAAGCCTAGACTTTGGTTATACATATACCCAAAAGTTACAATAATCAAGTAGCGAGAGCTGCTGTGATATAGCGGCACTCGCTCAGATATTTGGAGTGTTTGTTATTGTGCATAGTATAAGAGATAAGCTGATTTCTTAGTGGCTGTCAGTTTCAACTGAAACTGTCAGAAATAAACAATATCTAGGGTATTAAGAATCCCTGCTATTATTTTAGCAGGTGAGTTTTAATCCTATTTTTAATAAGGAAAAAGGTGAAAGCCCATTTCCACTCATACTGTGAGTACATTTTTTACTGTGAGCTTATTTTAGATCATTTTAGATTGTTAACATGGATCCATGAGGGAATGAAAGGTTTGATTTAAAATTGTTTGTGACATTCTGGAATTTTTATATTATAATTTTTATATTATATTTTACAAAATCAGAGATAAAATTACAAGTGTCACCACTTAACCACCTTTACTTGGAGACCCCAAGGTAGAAGAATTTAAATTAGCAAATTGTAATCGTCACTGATTTTCATTGCTTGCTTATGTTTGTACTTTCATCCAGAAATGGAATGAACATTGTAAATAAATAGTGATAAGTAGTTAATTCTAGCTAAGACCCTGCCTCATTTTGTTGGCGCTTGGATACCTTATTTTATATTTTAAATATAAATTAAATGTATTACAGAGTTAGTCACACAACACCTCATTGCAACATATCCCAAAATAAAAATGACAGGGATATCTATTGGTTAACTACAAGGTAGTGGCTAAATGGCTGGATTCCAAGTCTACAAACATTAATGTAATGAAAAAGGGAAAGCTCTCAAATAACTTAGATTGGCACACTTTCTCACACACATACATGTGTTGGTAGACGTCCCACACCATTGGCAGAACTCACAGTTCTGGTGATACATGTTCTTTCATACACACTTATGCATATACGTATTCAACTATTTCAATGCCTCACCACACAGAGTACTTTTGTTTTTATATCTTTATTATGATATCTTTGTTAGGTATTTCATCAGCATTTTCTTAAGCAGCTGTTCACTCAGTATATTCATAGTATATGTATTGTTTGAGTTGATAGAATTTCTCAAATCTTACAAAATATTCATATTAAAAATGTTACTTTCTAACTAACCTGTCCTACACACTGACAGCAAAATAATTAGTGATAATATTCTCCTATAAGATACAGACATGGAAATAAACAAAAAATTATCTGAACTAAGTAAAAATTGGCAAAAGTCTTTCGGCTAGATTACGAGTTTTGCGTTATGAGCTGTGCGGTACTAACTTGCACGTTATTGTCACCGCTCACTTACCTACAGCACTGGTATTACAGGCTTTTACAAATCCGGCGTTAAAAGGCAAGAAGTGAGCGTAGAGCAAAATTGTTCTCCATACCGCACTCCAATACCAGCGCTGCTTAAGTCATCGGTGAGCTGGTTGTACGTGCTTGTGCGGGATTTCCCCATAGACATCAATGGGGAGAGCCGGCTGAGAAAAAGTCTAACACCTGCCAAAAAGCAGCGTAAAGCTCAGTAACGCAGCCCCATTAATTCTTATGGGGAAACACATTTTATGTTTACACCTAACACCCTAACATAAACCCCGAGTCTAAACACCCCTAACCTTATACTTATTAACCCCTAATCTGACACCCCCGACATCGCCGACACCTACATTATACTTATTAACCCCTAATCTGCCGCTCCGGACACCGCCGCCACCTACATTATACTTATTAACCCCTAATCTGCTGCCCCCAACATCACCGACACTTACATTATATTTAATAACCACTAATCTCCCGCCCCCAATGTCGCAGCAACCTACCTACACTTATTAACCCCTAATCTGCCGCCCCCAATGTCGCCGCCACTATAATAAACATATTAACCCCTAAACTGCTGCACTTCTGCATCGCAAACACTAGTTAAATATTATTAACCCCTAATCTGCCACCCCCAACGTCGCCGCCACTTTATTAAATTTATCAACCCCTAAATCTAACCCTAACACCCCCTAACTTAAATATAATTAAAATAAATCTAAATAAAACCTACTATTAACAACTAAATAATTCCTATTTAAAACTGAATACTTACCTATAAAATAAACCCTAAGCTAGCTACAATATAACTAATAGTTACATTGTATCTAGCTTAGGTTTTATTTTTATTCTACAGGCAAGTTTGTATTTATTTTAACTAGGTAGAATAGTTACTAAATAGTTATTAACTATTTAATAACTACCTAGCTAAAATAAATACAAATTGACCTGTAAAATAAAACCTAACCTGCCTTACACTAAAACCTAACCTAACCCTACAATTAAATAAATTCCCTAAATTAAATACAATTAACTAAATTCAAAACAATTAGCTAAATTACAAAACCCCCCCACTAAATTACAGAAAATAAAAAACAAATTACAAGATCTTTAAACTAATTACACCTAATCTAATAGTCCTATCAAAATAAAAAAAGCCCACCCAAAATAAAAAAAAAACCTAGCCTAAACTAAACTACCAATAGCCCTTAAAAGGGCCTTTTGTGGGGCATTGCCCCAAAGAACTCTTTTACCTGTAAAAAAAAAAAAAAAAAAAACAACAGTAAAACCCACCACCCACACAACCAACCCCCCAAATAAAACCCTAACTAAAAAAAACTAAGCTCCCCATTGCCCTGAAAAGGGCATTTGGATGGGCATTGACCTTAAAAGGGCATTTAGCTCTATTGCGGCCCAAAGCCCTAACCTAAAAATAAAACCCACCCAATACACCCTTAAAAAATCCTAACACTAACCCCCGAAGAAGTCTTCATCCAAGCGGCAAGATGTCCTGATTGGAACAGCCAATAGAATGCCAATAGGATTTTTTTCAACCTTAATTCCGATTCGCTGATAGAATTCAATCATCCAAATTCCCTTTTCAGGGCAATGGGGAGCTTAGGTTTTTTTTTAGTTAGGGTTTTATTTGGGGGGTTGGTTGTGTGGGTGGTGGGTTTTACTGTTGGGGGGGTTGTTTGTATTTTTTTTTACAGGTAAAAGATCTGATTTCTTTGGGGCAATGCCCCGCAAAAGGACCTTTTAAGGGCTATTGGTAGTTTAGGCTAGAGTTTTTTTTATTTTGGGTGGGCTTTTTTTATTTTGATAGGGCTATTAGATTAGGTGTAATTAGTTTAAAGATCTTGTAATTTGTTTTTTATTTTCTGTAATTTAGTGTTTTGTCTTTTTTGTAATTTAGCTAATTGTTTTGAATTTAGTTAATTGTATTTAATTTAGGGAATTTATTTAATTGTAGGGTTAGGTTAGGTGTTAGTGTAATACAGGTTAGGTTTTATTTTACAGGTCAATTTGTATTTATTTTAGCTAGGTAGTTAGTAAATAGTTAATAACTATTTAGTAACTATTATACCTAGTTAAAATAAATACAAACTTGCCTGTAAAATAAAAATAAACCCTAAGCTAGCTACAATGTAAGTATTAGTTATATTGTAGCTAGTTTAGGGTTTATTTTAAAGGTAAGTATTTAGTTTTAAATAGGAATTATTTAGGTAATGATAGGAATTTTTATTTATATTTATTTTAATTATATTTAAGTTAGGGGTTGTTAGGGTTAGACTTAGATTTAGGGGTTAATAAATTTAATATAGTGGCGGCGATGTTGGGGGCGGCAGATTAGGGTTAATAAATGTAGGTAGGGGGCAGCGATGTTAGGGACAGCAGATTAGGGGTTAATAATATTTAACTAATGTTTGCGAGGCGGGAGTGCGGCGGTTTAGGGGTTAATATGTTTATTATAGTGGCGGCGATGTCCGGAGCGGCAGATTAGGGGTTAATAATTTAATTTTAGTGTTTGCGATGCGGGAGGGCCTCGGTTTAGGGGTTAATAGGTAGTTTATGGGTGTTAGTGTATTTTTAGCACTTTAGTTATGAGTTTTATGCTACGGCTTTGTAGTGTAAAACTCATAACTACTGACTTTAAAATGCGGTACGAATCTTGACGGGATAGGGTGTACCGCTCACTTTTTGGCCTCCCAGGACAAGCTCGTAATACCGGCGCTATGGAAGTCCCATAGAAAAAAGACTATACGCAATTTGCGTAAGTTAATTTACGGTAAGGCCAAAAAAGTGTGCGGTGCCCCTAAATCTGCAAGACTCGTAATAGCAGCGGTAGTGAAAAAGCAGCGTTATGAGGCTTAACGCTGCTTTTTTACTCATAACGCAAGACTCGTAATCTAGCCATTTGTTATCCACCATTCTTTATTTTGATTTATTATGTCACATCTTACTTTAAACAGTGAGACAGATGACAATGGCATAGACAAAAATATTGGTACACTTAACCTAATATTTCATATTAGGTTAGTGCTAGAGGCAGCAAAGCAACCTTAAAACATAATTTAACCCCTTAGTGACCAGACCATTTTTCAATTTTCTTACCGTTAAAGACCAGGGCTGTTTTTACATTTCTGCAGTGTTTGTGTTTAGCTGTAATTTTCCTCTTACTCGTTTACTGTACCCACACATATTATATACCGTTTTTTCTCGACATTAAATGGACTTTCTAAAGATACCATTATTTTCATCATATCTTATAATTTACTATAAAAAAAATATAAAACCCCCAAAATTATTTGACCCCCAAAATCTGTTACACATTTACAACCACTAAAAAACACCCATGCTAAATAGTTTATAAATTTTGTCCTGAGTTTAGAAATACCCAATGTTTACATGTTCTTTTTTTGCAAGTTATAGGGCAATAAGTACAAGTAGCACTTTGCTATTTCCAAACCAATTTTTTTTTTTAATTAACGATAGTTAAATTGTAAAACTGATATATGTCAGGAATCCCTGAATATCCCTTGACATGTATATATATTTTTTTTTTAGTTGACAACCCAAATTATTGATCTAGGCCCATTTTGGTATATTTCTTGCCACAATTTCACCGCCAAATGCTATCAAATAAAAAAAATAACTTTTTCACAAACTTTAGGTTCTCACTGAAATTATTTACAAACAGCTTATGTAATTATGGCACAAATAGTTGTAAATGATTCTCTGGGATCGCCTTTGTTCAGAAATAGCAGACATATATGGAATTGGCATTGCTTTTGGTAATTAGAAGGCCGCTAAATGCCGCTGCGCACCACACTTGTATTATTATTATTATTATTGGTTATTTGTAGAGCGCCAACAGATTCTGCAGTGCTATAAACAAATGCGGAGTACAACAAAACAATTATAGCGATCAGAGGGCCCTGCCCCTACTAAGAAGGTGATCTACATACAGCTGGACTTTTAGGCTTACATGCTAAGGGGGTTCATGGGATAGCAATGGAGGAGAGGAACTGGTATAAAGAAAGGTTAGCGTAGGTTGTATGCATCCCTGAACAGTAGAGTCTTTAGGGAGCGCTTAAAGCTTTCAAAACTAGGGGAGAGTCTTGTGGAGCGAGGCAGAGAGTTCCAGTACCAAAATAAATATATATATATATATATATATAATTTCTTCAGTGTAGGTTCCCCCCTAACCCCCCAACCTCCACGATCCCCCCTAAACAGCTCTCTTAACCTCCCCCCTCTTCCTATTTGCGGCCATCTTAGGTACTGGCAGCTGTCTGCCAGTACCCACTTTGCAATAAATAAAATTGGGCTCAGTTTTAATTTTTTGTTAAATAATCCTATTTTTTCCGTAGTGTAGCTGCCCTTCCTCAATACCCTCCCCCGCCTCCCAGATCCTTTTCCCAACATTTATCCCCTCTCTTTATCCTTCCCTTTCACTTAACATTTTCCATAGTGTAGCGGTCCCACCTGCTGCCGCCCCCTTACGCGCTCCTCTCATCCACGCTCACCAAAACTCCTCTCCAACGATGTGCCGCCCACCCGCCTCCCTTCTATCCCACCCACGCCACCAACAATCGACACCATCGCTGGCCGATGCAGAGAGGGCCACAGAGTGGCCCTCTCTGCATCGGTTGCTTACCAGAGGGTATTGAAGGGTGCCTCAATATCGAAGCATCACTGCAATACCCTGAAACCGTCTGGAAGCGATCATGATCAATTCCAGTGCTTGAAACCCCTGAGGACGTGCCAGGCACATCCTTGGTGGTTAACGACCGTTTTTTGAAGGACGTGCCTGGCACGTTCTTGGTCGTTAAGGGATATGAAATGACTTCTTTCATTATTCAGATAGAGCATGCAGTTTTAAGCAACTTTCTAATTTACTTCTATTATTTTTTTCGTTCTCTTGGTATCTTTTTTTGTAAATCAGGAATGTAAGCTTAGGAGCCGGTCCATTTTTGATTCAGCACCTGGGTAGCGCTTGCTGATTGGTGGCTAAATGTATCTGAATCATGAAAGAAAAAAAATTGGGTTTCATATCCCTTTAAGCCTCCTCCATGTTTCATGGTAGAGATGGTGTTCTTTTCTGTGAAAGCTTCTTTTTTTTCTTCTGTAAAAATTAAGTTGTTTTGATTTGCCAAAGAGCTCTTCATTTTCTTTTTGTCAGTACAAAGGACATCCTCCCAGAAGGCCTGTGGCTTGTCAATGTGCATTTTGGCAAACTCCAGTCTGGCTTTGTTGTTTTTCTCTCTTAAAATGCAAGGGAACCAATACTTTCAGCTATGCCTGTAACTATAAACATTTATTTATTTATTTTTTTTAAAAGAGCTTTATTGAGAAAATAAGCTTACAGCATTCAGATGTTGAACATGTTATGCAGACAGAGGTACAGTATTGTAAAGTTCCTTCAAGTAAGGATTGCTATAAACCATATGATCCAGTTTGTATAATAACAAAGAAAGTCCCGTAATAATTAAGATCTAAATGTCTTTGATTGAGAGCGAATAAGGGACGTCTTCAACATCAATGCGTACAAAATAAACAAAACTCAATTAGCTCTATATATAAATTTTTTCCCTTTTTCTGTTTCATGTGCCATGCCTTACAATAGGTGGCATGGTGTAACAAATAAAAACAGTATTGCATATTAACACATCAAAACAACAGTGTTTATGAAAAATATTGGTGTATCTTAGTATAGTATTAAGTAAGGAAACTCCAGTAACCACACTCTCCTTGTCTAATGTACGACCTTGAACATAGTCGGGACCAAAAGAACTAGGAGAGAGACAGATAAGAAAAGGGAAGGGAGGAGGAGAGAGAGAAAGGAGAGAAAAAAAACAAAAAAAACCACTCACATAGCCATCAGCACGAATTTCCATTTCAAAGGGCCCATGGCTCACCCTACAGGATGGTCTCCCCCCACAGCTGCAGTAACATCTCATAGATGTCCAGTTCAGAGATCTTGGCATAATGGTATTTTTCCAGGAGCAGGATATTTTGTACATTCTGTCTCCAGTCCACTAGCGTGGGAATTTAAGCTGTTTTCCAGCGGAGTGGAATCAGATTTTTTGCACCTCTCAGCATTAACATTAAGAATATAAACATTTGATATACCTTGGTTTCAGTACTTTTTGTAGTCCTGTACTAGTAGTGTGACCAGTGTACCATCTAAACATAGAGGACTCTGTACATACACTTGTCTAAATATGTATGTGTGTATATATATATATATATATATATATATATATATATATATATATATATATATATATATATATATATATATATATATATATATATAAATATATATATACTGTATATATATATATATATATACACTATATATATATATATATATATGTTTATTTGTGTGTACATATGTATTTATATGTGTATATATGTATTTACATACATATATATACACATATAAACATATAAATACATATGTAAACACACACACACATATATATATATATATATATATATATATATATATATATATATATATATATGTGCATTGGATCCCTTTGCAGTCAAGTACCTGAAATAAAACATATCTATATATATATATATATATATATATATATATATATATATATATATATATATATATATATATATATATATATATATATATATATATTAAAAAATAAAGGAATAAAAAGTATGCCCTGTCCAGCACTACTAATCCCAAATATTATAATTGAATTAATTTCCCCAGGGGCAGGAATACTAGACTTAGCAATATTTCTCAATTAGATCATACATAATTCACAGCAAAAAGGGAGAAAAATATATACATTTAAAAACATATATAGATGACAACCTTAAAAAGGGTTTCATAAGACCTAGCACATCTCCAGCTGGTGCAGGCATGTTCTTTGTAACCAACAAGGATGGTACACTCAGGCCTATAATAGATTACAGGGAATTAAATAAGCGCACTAAGAAAAATAGGTATCCTCTTCCATTAATCCCAGAACTGATAGAGAGATTGCGGGGAGCCTCATTTTTCACCAAGTTGGATCTTAGGGGCGCCTATAATCTAATCAGAATGAGAGCTGGAGACGAATGGCTTACAGCATTTAGGACCAGATATGGTCTTTATGAGTATACTGTAATGCCATTCGGGCTGTGCAATGTCCCAGCAACATTCCAATGTTTCATTAATGACATTTTCAGAGACATACTGGATGTGTATATTATAGTCTATCTTGATGACATTCTCATATATTCCGCTGATCTGGCACAACACAGAATTCACGTCAAGGAAGTCCTCTCCCGATTGAGGCAGAATAGGTTATATGCGAAACCTGAAAAGTGCATTTTTGAGACAAAGAATATTTCTTTTTTGGGATATATAATTACTGAACAAGGCATCTCCATGGATAAGAGAAAAGTACAAGCCATTGTTGACTGGCCAGTTCCTACCTCTAAAAAGGAGGTGCAACGCTTCCTAGGCTTTTCCAACTTTTATAGGAAGTTTATTCCAGGGTTTGCAGCTATCTGTAAACCTCTCACAGACCTGACCAAAACGAACTCCACTTTTCTCTGGACACCTCAAGCCCAAGAAGCATTCGATTTCCTGAAGGATAAATTTTCATCTGAACCCATCCTAAGATTCCCTGATATGAACCATCAATTCGTGTTAGAAGTTGATGCTTCAGAATACGCTATTGGGGCTATACTATCCCAACGACCATCATGTAAGGAACCCCTGCATCCTGTTGCTTATTTTTCTAGAGTCCTACAACCTGCTGAACTAAATTATCCTGTAGGGGAGAAGGAGTTGTTGGCTATTAAAAGCTAATTTGACCATTGGCGTCACCTTTTGGAAGGAGCTATTCACCCTATAGTGATATTCACCGACCACAAGAACTTGCAATATTTGCAAACAAACAAAACGCTTTCGTCGAGACAACTCCGTTGGAGCCTTTATTTCTCCAGATTTTGTTACAACATCACTTATAGGCCTGGGGAAAAAAATGGAAAGGCTGATGCTCTGTCTCGACAACATACTCGAATTACCTCTGAAAACCCTCCATCTACTATAATTCCTCCAGATTGTTTCATCGGATTCCTAACATCTCAGATCCAGGAAGCACAACAATCTGATACGGGATTACCTCTGGGGGATCTTACCCTACATACAGATGGGTTATATTATAAGGAAGGAAAATTATATGTACCACCCATCCACCGTCAACTAGTGCTACGACAAGTTCATGATTCACCTCTTGCAGGACACATGGGCACTACTAAAACTACAGAATTGCTTCTACGATCATATTGGTGGCCTGGTATGAGGAAATCTGTACAGAACTTTCTATCTACTTGTACCATTTGTGCTACATCGAAACAAGCTAAACAAAGACCTTGTGGATTCTTACAACCACTACAAGTTCCCCAAAAACCTTGGGAAAAGGTCTCAATGGATTTTATAGTTGACCTCCCCAGGTCTAACGGGTTCAATACTATATTTGTTGTCCCTGATCTCTTCTCGAAAATGGCTCACTTTATTCCCGCAACCGCACTTCCAACCTCGAAACATACAGCTGACCTATTTTTGAAAGAAATTGTTAGACTACATGGTATACCTAAATCTGTTGTTAGTGACCGTGGTTCACAATTTACTTCTAGATTCTGGAGAAGTCTTTGTAAAGCCCTTCATATGGAACAGTGTCTCACGACCTCGTTTCACCCGCAGTCCAATGGACAAACGGAGAGAGCGAATCAATCCATAGAACAATATCTACGATGTTACTGTTCTCAAGAACAACAGACTTGGGCGACTTTCCTACCCTTGGCAGAATTCGCTCACAACAACCATGTGAATGCTTCCACTGGGTTCAGCCCCTTATTTATCAACTATGGATTACATCCTCGTATGGATCTCCTCCCTAGGATTGAGTCACCATGTCCTCAGGTCAATGACACCGTTAACGACATCTCTCAGATTTTCTTGTCTGTGAAAGATCATATTCTTGAAGCCCAAGCCTCGCAAAGCAAGTACTACAACCTACGACATCGAGATAGTCCCCGATATAAGGTGGGTCAACGAGTTTGGTTATCCACCAAGAACCTCAAACTGCATTACCCCTGTAAGAAATTGGGTCGTACTTTTCTCAGACCTTTTGTCATTACCTCCATTACTAACCCGGTTACGGTTACATTGGAACTCCCACCTACACTGAGGGTACATCCCACCTTCCATATTTCTCTGGTGAAGCCTTGTCTCTCTGATGTGCCTACACTCAAGGTTCTTCCCAGTTCTTCGGATATGGTTTCCCAGGAGGAGTTTCAAGTCCATAGCATCCTTGACTCCCGTCTTCTTCGTGGTCAATTGTTCTACCTGGTCCATTGGATGGGCTATGGTCATGAGGAGGATTCTTGGGAGCCTGCTTCTAACCTTTCAGCTCCTAGGCGTGTTTCCTTATTTCATAGGAGGAATCCAGACCGGCCTCGTCCTTGAAACCTCGCTGTGGTTTCCTTCGGGGGGGGGTTATGTGAGAATTCACATTTACTTTGACTGTTGCGCTATACCTTTAAGAATCCAGCACCTCCCTATAAAAGACACATCCTTCCTTTGCTTCATTGCTGCATTAATGAAGTCTGTGTCCTTACTTCAGTCACTTCCTGTGAAACTCTCTAAAGAATCTAAACTAACCTCTTACCTTAGATCTCTTCAGTTACCAGAGACTTACGGTATTTCCTGAAGTATTCCTTCCTACTCGTCTGCCATTCAGCACCTGCAGCAACCGCTTCACAGCTATCAGCCGACACAACAGCTATAAGGCGCCTACGTCATCAGCTACGGCCGCCTCATCGCTGCTGCGCCTCTCCCCTCTCAGAGAGGCTGGGAAAGCTCCGTTACATGGATTGCTTGAGCGGTGTCTGACCATTCCATCTAGGAACCGAGTGGGTAAATACTTATTAAGTAACAAAGTCTAAAGGCATGAACTGTAATTTACCTTAAGCCGTGTAATATCCTTCTGTTGTCATAACAAACCTTACTTCAGCTGATACACTTACGGCTATATTAAGTCACATTTGTAACTTGGGAAAATCCTTGTGGTTAGTTACTTTCGTGACACACTAACAATATTTTCAAAATAACGTTGACTTATATCAAATATTATAGAGTGAATCTATGTCATTACAGTAACATACAGTTTAACATACATTTTAACCATTAGCCTAAAAAACAATTCCTGCATAGTTCATAAGTGGCGAGGTTTGCCACAATGCTCCCCCAGAACCAAGCCGGCATACCCAGTCTGATGGCTTGGGGAGGTCCGGAGGAGTGTTCACAGATCAAGGTTCAAGTTCAGTTTGTCTGGACAACCCGTCGGTGTTGCCGTTTTGCTTCCCAGGTCGGTAATGGATTGTTAAGTCAAACGGCTGCAGCGCCAAACTCCAGTGCAACAGCCGGCATTGTCTCCGGATACCCTGTTCAGCCACACCAACGGGTTGTGATCTGTGAGCAGGGAAAATTGTTGTCCATATAGATATGGCTGAAGTTTCTTGAAGGCCCACACCACAGCCAGGCATTCCTTTTCGATGGCGGCGTAGCTAACTTCTCAGGGTAACAGTTTCCTGCTTAGGTAGGCCACAGGATGCTCGCTGCCATCAGCCCCGACTTGGCTCAGCATGGCTCCCAATCCAAACATAGAAGCGTCTGTATGGACGAGAAAGCGTTTAGTTGGATCCGGGGCAGCAAGGATAGGGGCATTTATGAGAGCGTTTTTCAGTTCTTGGAATGCTTGTTCACACTCTGGGCTCCAGGTAACAATCTTAGGAAGGTTTTTACGGGTGAGGTCGGTGAGGGGTTTGGCTAGGGTACTATAATTAGGTACGAACTTCATATAATAGGCTGCGGTACCTAGAAAGGCTAGCAATTGGGTCTTGGTACGGGGAGTGGGCCACTTGGCTACGGCCTCTACCTTGGCCGGTTCGGGATTCTGCTGCCCGCTACCTACTCGGTGCCCTAGGTACTGGACCTCCACCATCCCTATATGACATTTGCTAGGCTTAGGGGTTAATCCTGCCTCTCTAATGCGATCTACGATCGCCCCTATATGGTTCAAATGCTCGTCCCAGGAGCTGCTAAATATAGCTATGGCGTCTAAATAGGCGCATGCATACTCTTGGGACCCATCCAGTAGCCGATCTACCATTCGCTGGAAAGTAGCCTGAGCGTTCTTCATCCCGAATGGCATGACCTTGAATTGGTACAGGCCAAATGGGGTGACGAACGCTGATTTGGGGATGGCATCCTCGGCTAGTGGGATCTGCCAGTACCCCTTACACAGATCTATGGTGGTGAGGTACTGGCCTCGAGCCATTTTATCCAGGAGCTCATCTATCCAGGGCATAGGGTAGGCATCAGAGACAGTTTTATCATTAAGTTTCCGGTAATCTACGCAGAAGCGGGTCGTGCCATCCCGCTTCGGCACTAGAAATACCGGCGAGGCCCAGGGGCTGTCCGAGTGCTCAATCACTCCTAACTGTAGCATCTCATCAATCTCCTTCCGCATATGTTCTCTCACCAATTCTGGTATGCGGTAAGGAGGTTGACGCATGAGGAGGTGACCTGGGGTTTCTACCCTATGGGTGGCCAGTCAGGTATATTCAGGTACGTTGGAGAAAATGTCTCTCTTTTCCTGCAGTAGCTCTGCTATTTGAGCTCATTCCTGAGGACTTAACCACTCACCCAATTGTACCTCTCCCAGACCTTCGTTCCGGTTCTTCATTCCTAGGAGGTCGGGAAGAGGTAAACTGTCTGCGTCGTCCGCGGCAGGGGCGCAAATTGCATTCACCTCCTCTGCGCGTTCATGGTACGGCTTCAACATATTTACATGGAGCATGCATCTACCGCCTGCTCCAGTACATGGGCCGATCACATAGGTGGTGTCACAGATTTGTTCCACCACCTTGTATGGGCCCTGCCAGGAGGCCTGCAGTTTATAATTTTTGACCGGTTTTAAGATTAGCACCTTCTGCCCAGTCTGAAAACTGCGGTCCCTGGCGCCCCTATCATACCAACGGCGCTGACGGGTTTGAGCCGCCTGAAGGTTGGAGCAGACGGTCCGAGTCAGGGCCTCCAGGCGCTCCCTAAACTCCAGCATGTATGGTACGATAGGAGTACCGTCACTAGTGACTTCCCCCTCCCAATGCTCTCGGATTAAGTCTAGGGGACCCCGTACCCTCCTTCCAAATAATAATTCAAAGGGAGAGAACCCCGTGGACTCCTGAGGTTCCTCCCGGTAGGCGAAAAGCAAATGGGGTACAAACCGCTCCCAGTTCTTCTGGGTATCTATGAACGTGCAGAGCATCTGTTTCAGTGTTCCGTTAAACCGTTCACAGAGCCCATTAGACTGGGGGTGATAAGCGGAATTTACAATGGGTTTACCCCACATGCTCTCCACAACTGGTGGGTAATCTTGGCCGTAAACTGGGTGCCCCGGTCCGAAATAATCTCCCGGGGAAATCCCATGCGGGAGAAGATTTTGATGAGGGCATCAGCCACGGTCTCGGCATGAATATTAGCCAGAGCCACCGCCTCGGGATATCGGGTGGCATAATCCACGACCGTGAGTATATACCTCTTCCCCGAGGGGCTAGGCTTGGCTAGGGGGCCAATGAGGTCCAACGCCACTCGACTAAAAGGCTCCTCTATTATGGGGAGGGAGTGTAGCTTTGCCTTATATCGGTCTCCTCTTTTCCCTACTCGTTGGCAGGTGTCACACGTCTGGCAATACTGCCTAATATCTTTGGTGATCCCTGGCCAAAAGAAATTCTGAGTTAGGTGGTGCTTCGTCTGACTAACTCCTAGGTGGCCTGACAGCGGAATATCATGGGCAACCCGTAGCAGTTCTCGTCTATACCTCTGAGGTACTATTAACTGCTGAACGGACAGGGGAATAGATCCAGCCACTATCTTCTCTGCATACCTGTACAGTAACCCCTTGTCCCAACCGTACCTCTCTCCTTCCAACCCTGCCTGATTCTGGTCTACCTTATCCCTATATACTTGCAACAAGGGGTCAGTGGCCACTTCGCTACCAAACTCTAGTGGAGGGGCCCAAGAGACATTAGGGGGGTGATTGCTTACCTGAGCCTCAGAGTGATCAGCCAGTGCGTTGGTGCGGGCCTGTTGTCGGGTAACCACGGGCAGTGCTGCTTGTGGGGAGGTTCGGGGTGCAAACACTGAAGTCAGCTCCCCTAAGTCGTTGCCCAAAATAATGTCTGCGGGCAAATTTTGCATAAGGCCCACTTCTACGTTCCCCGACCCTGCTACCCAATCCAAGTGTACTTTGGCCGTGGGAATCTTGTAAATGGCTCCCCCTGCCACCCGGACAGCTACACAGTCTCCGTTGAGTTGATTGGTGGAAACTAAATGTTGCCGGAGCAAGATTATGGTGGCCCCAGGGTCATGCAGCCCTTGGACACGTCAGCCCTCTATATAGACCACCTGGCGTGGCTTTGTAGGTTGTCCGAAGCGGCTTGTACTGGGTTTAACTCGTGTAAGATGCGCAAGGGTTCCTCGTGGAAGACTGCGGGTTGGGTCTGTAGTCGGGGCTCGTTCTGGTAGCAGTGTACAGCTGCCCGGTTGTTTGACAAGTTGTTCTGGTTGTTCCAGGTAGATCGGTTCTTGTTCCTGGGACAGTCTCTCTGAATGTGCCCTTGTTGGTTACAAAGATGGCAACGGATAGCTGATCGAGTCTAGTATCGGGGAGGGGGTGGGTGGATTCCCCCTCCAGGACGGGGTAGCAGAGGTGTGGGAGCTGCAGTGGGGGTTGGGGTGACCCCAATACTGGAGCGTTGCTGTGTTCATTGAGCTCTCCGAGCGTCTTGGTATTCATCGGCCAAGGTCGCTGCGGTATGTACCGTGCACGGTTTTCGATCTCTCAGCCAGTTTTGCAATTCGGTGGACACCCCTTGGAAGAATTGCTCCATCAACAGGAGTTGTAAAAGGTCTTCCAACTGGGTGACTTGGGCTGCCTGCAACCAGCCTTTAGCGGCCCTGGTTAGCCGATGCGCCCACTCTGTGTGGGTATCTTTCTCCAGCTTCTTCAGGTCTCGGAACCGCTGTCGGTATGCCTCCAGGGTAATAGCATACCTAGTCAGGATGGCCTGTTTTATCTTCTGGTAGTCCCTGCTGTCCTCATCTGGTATGGTGCAGAAGGCTTCAGCGGCCCACCCGGATAACTTGCCAGCCAGTAGGGGAACTTGGTCAGCGGTACTAATATTATGCAGTTGGCATAATCACTCAAAGTCCTGTAGGTACCTATCGATATCCTCCGTGTCGGTATGATCCTTGAATGCGTGGTAGGGAATCTTAGCTTTCCCTGTACCAACACTGGAGTGTACTGGTAGCCCCTCTCCGGGTCTTGGGGTGGTTTGTTGGGTCACCATCAAGTACTCCTGTACATCTGCTGATGTCCGTGTCAGGAGCTCCTCCGAATGGGGTAGCGGAAAAAAAGCCAACCGGGTCCGCATCTCTTTTTGGAATTCAGTTTCGTTGTTCGCCATGGGTACGGCCGTACCTGCTACCCGGTCTCCCTCCATGAGCTCCGCAATCAGCCTTGCTTTGGTTTTATTGCTGGCAATAATTCCTCTCGCCTCCAGTAATTCCTTCAATGCAGTTCTCTTTAGTCTGGTATACTCTGTCCCCATTCACCTCCGTTCATATACATCACATGTCCTATGACTTGCTGTGCGGTTTGAATCCCGTCGCTTGCCACCAATTGTAGCAGAGAGGCAGTAGGATCTGTAATATCTTTTGGGTAGGCAGAGACAAGCAAGTAACTACTCTTGGCAATTGTAGCAGAGAGGCAGTAGGATCTGTAATATCTTTTTGGTAAGCAGAGACAAGCAAATAACTACTCTTGGTAATTGTAATAATAACCCCTTTCCACCAAGAACTAGACGACACATAGCTTGGGAGTCAACAACAACTTTTTCTTCAACCGGAACAAACACTTTTTAAAAACAGTCTCTCCTACAAGGGGTTTCCCAACTGAAACAGCAGGAAGTTTAAACAGTAACATGCAGTTTAACATACATTTTAACCATTAGCCTAAATAACAATTCCTGCATAGTTCCTAAGTGGCGAGGTTTGCCACAGCGATAACGAGTAAAATTGTGGATGCGCCTCCTGACACCTCTTCCAAATGCTTTCAATATTGTTGCGTCTGCTAGGGCTGCTCCAACGAACACTTCAGCCAGCTATGCGCGTTTCACCCCTAAGGCTCTGGGACTTCTTCCGGCTCCAATAATAATCACAGGTGTGAGGATAATCAACCTTTCATTTAAGGAATAGTAACGGAGGAAAACTCCTCCCATCTTGAAGCCTTTGAATTATTATCGTATCTGGGGTAAAATAGTAACTGGTTTTTAACCAGTAAATCCGATACAATTAGTATGTTAAAAGTTAACACTTCTATACATAGATCAATTAAATACATGCAAAATACAATTTTTTGTTCATTCCCTTTTTGAACTGTGAAAATACAAAGATCATTTTCATAAATAACTAGATATCTAAATCAACTTAGAAATATTATAAACGATGAATGATCACCAGGATAAGGATTTTGTTAATCTGTTTTAGTTAAACATGGCAGGTCAAATGCTGACAATTATGAATACAGTACTTATAAAGGTGAAAATAATAATAATATAAAGCCAGTCAGAGTATGACCAATATCATTACATTCTATCAAGAAATGTATTAATGTAGGAACCCTGATATGATCCCCGCCTTGTCCTTTATAGTTTTAATAAGCAGGAGAAACACTTATTCAGAACCACAAGATATTTATGTATGATCTAATTGAGAAATATTGCTAGGTCTAGTATTCCTGCCCCTGGGGAAATTAATCCAATTATAATATTTGGGATTAGTAGCACTGGATAGGACAGACTTTTTATTCCTTTATGTTTTAATATTGAATTACTTTCCTCGTGCACCAATGTCCTGTGATTATTTAAGATACAGGTCACTGCACTAGCCCTCTATAGGGAACACTGACTATTGCTGACAACGCCCCCTTTCTTTATTTATCTCTCTGGGTACTTTAGTAGCCTTTCTAGTTGTTGTGCATAATCAGTTGTATTAATATATTTCTCTTTACGGACAGGTATTTGAACTTGGCATATTTAAATATGGCAGGTTTCGACAAAACGGAGTGGGACTTTGATATGAATGAAACCTTTTCCTTACCAGTTAGTTCAGCGAACACTAACCAAAATACTGAGGAGAGCCAAAGCATATTTAAAGTATTCAAAACTTATAAAACAAAAATATTGAAAGAACAAAAATTGAAATGGGAAATATCAAGCCTAAACAAATATTTAGAGGCAAAAATGATACCCAGGGGTTTACGTGTCAGAAAAAAACCAGGCTCAAATCTGAATGAATGGGACAATTATGCGAGGGAATGCACCTTTAATTGGATGAGACTGATGGTAGAAGAGAATGAGTTAAGACTTAACCACATACAAACTGAATTGACTAAAGCAAAACAGAAAGTTGATGAATGGAAAAGCAATGACCAATATGATAAATTGATGGGAGTGGACAAACTTGAAGCTAGGAAAATTCAAGGTACAATTAAATTCAGAAAAAGGAGGAAATTTGAAAGGGATTGGGAAGACTACCAACAGGGCAAAGTCTATAATTATTCTCCAAACTTTACAAGTAGCTCAGAATCAGGAAGTTCGACAGTTGAGAATAAAAATAGACAGAGATTTAGACAAAGACGAGGGAGAAGAAGGGATTTTTTAGGCCAGAGACAACAGGAGTTAAAAGAACCAGGAGGGGAGGTAGAAAACATAAGACAAACTGTACAAGAAAGCAAAAAATATCCACTCAGGAATCAATTGAAAGAGAAACAGAAAACTTAATCAAAACCAAAAAAGTGGTCAATCTTTCTGATGCAAACCTTTCAGATGATCAAATTCAGGTTTTAGGCAAAGGATTATCATTTGCCCCTACAAATAAGTGTGATAAATTCACAGTGGTAAAAGATTTAAACTTATTTGCGAGGAAAGTAATATTAAAGAAAACATTTGAAAATAAATCCATTGATACTGTACTTGACATGCGTTATCATCAAGTTTTACATAATCTGGAAGATTTAGCATCTTAAGGTGGTACAACTGACTGTGCAACACATAGGCTTTAGTACTTTAAAAAAAAAAATCTACTCATATGCCTTCACTTTCGACAGCACCTAGTGTACATAATTTTGTAAAATTAGTGGAGAAAGATATTCAGGAAATGGAAATAAATGTACAACTCACTAAACATTTAACAGGGAAACAACAACTAGCGCTTAAAGAACTAAAGGCTATTAAGAATATCACCATAATACCCTCGGATAAGGGAGGAAATGTTGTTATTCTAAATACTAAAGATTATTTACAGGAATATATGAAACAAGTCCTGGATAAAACACACTACAAATGTTTAAAATGTGAACAGAATTATATTCTGATCAGTTAAACATAATTCTAGGAGAGGTACTGGAACAAGGCATAATTCATAAAAGAGAATTTGATTTTCTGAAAGTTAAATTTCCAATAATACCTACTTTCTATACCATCCCCAAATTGCATAAGGGTAACCAGGGAGGCCCATAATATCTGGGATGGGCTCCCTTACAGAAAAAATCTGAGAAAATGTTGATTTTTGCCTTAGACCCTTCCTTGATATTTTACCATCTTTTGTTAATTAAAGACTCGCTAGATGTCCTTAAAAATCTTGAAGGGCTCTCTGTTCATGAAAACTCATTTATGGTTGCAATTGATGTTGAAGGATTATACTTGTCAATTCTATATGATAGAGGAGTTGAGATTTGTAAATACTTCTTAGAAAAGAGGCCACCAATATATTGAACATACAAATTTTGTAATTTCCCTTTTGGATTTCTTGTTGAGACACAACTATTTTGTTTTCAATCAAAAAATTTATGAACAAGTCTTGGGTACAGCCATGGGTACATGCTGTGCTCCCAGGTACGCATGCCAGTATCTAGGCTACTTGGAAAATGAATTAATTTAATAGGATTATGGATGCGTTTTATAGATGATGTATTGATGCTATGGGAAGGCACAGAAGAACAATTGATTCATTTTATGAATTTTTTGAATATCAATAATTATAATTTAAAGTTTACATACACATTTAGTAAAACTGAAATTAGTTTTCTTGACTTAATAATCAGAAATGAAAACCAATCAATTGTCACTGCCACTCATAGAAAGCAGACAGCAGGAAATACCCTGCTAAGAGCGGATAGTCACCACCCTGTCCATTTACTCCGAAACATACCACAAGGTCAATATCTTAGACATCGGCGCAACTGCACTAAACTTGAAACTTTTAAAGTGGAGGTTAGTGATTAAAAAAACAGATTTAAGGAAAGAGGATATTCCCAAAATTGCCAAAGGCTTACAATAAAGCAAGATATTAAAATAGACAGGATATGCTTTATAAAACTAAAAGTGTACAAAGAGAAGAACCAGTGAGGTTCATTAGCACTTATAATGACCGTTGGGCAAAAATCAGAACAGTCCTTTTAAGACATTGGCACATTTTAACTTTGGATTCCTCAGTAGGCAAATTTGTGGGAGAGGCCCCTCAAATGACAGCAAAGAAAGCGCCAAATCTAAAAGAAAAATTAGTTAAAAGCCACTTCTCATCAAATAAAGGAAGTAACTGGTTAACTCAATACAAAAGTACTAATGGGAACTTTAAAGGGTCAAAATGTTCAGTATGTGCCAATATGGCAATTGGTAATACATTTATTGATAAATATGGAAAAAAATGGCACATTCAGGGTCATATAAATCGTTCAAGTGAAGGAGTAGTGTACTTAGTTTATTGTAGTTGCCCCTGTTATTACGTAGGAAAAACCTACAGAGAGTTAAAGGAGATAATTAATGAACACAAAAGAGACATAAAAAATAAAGTGATCGACACTAGTAGTGTAGCAAGACATTTTTTTCTTAAGCACAATAGCAATAAACATGAACTCAAATTTAGAGGTCTCCAAAAAATAGATCTCAAAACCAGAGGTGGCAATTTGGACAAAATACTCCTACAACAAGAATGTAAATGGATTTATAACCTGAAAGCACTCTCCCCTTTGGAGATGAATGAAGAGATTAATTTTGCGTGCTTTTTGGGTGAATAATACTCTTGATTATCTTGTGGTTCTGAATAAGTTTTTCTTCAGCTTATTAAAACTGAACTATAAAGGACAACGCAGGGTTCATATCAGGGTCCCTACATTAATAAATTTCTTGATAGAATGTAATGATATTGGTCATACTCTGACTGTCTTTCTATTATTATTATTTTCACCTTTATAAGTATTCATAATTGTCAGCCGTTGACCTGCCATGTTTAACTAAAACAGATTAACAAAATCCTGATACAAATGAGCTAATGATGGTGATCATTCATCGTTTATAATATTTCTAAGTTGATTTAGATATCTCGTTATTTATGAAAATGATCCTTGTATTTTCACAGTTCAAAAAGGGAATGAACAAAACATTGTATTTTGCATGTATTTAATTGATCTATGTATAGAAGTATTAACTTTTAACATAGTAATTGTATTGGATTTACTGGTTAAAAATCAGCTTCTATTTTACCACCTATGATTATTATTGGAGCCGGAAGAAGCCCCAGAGCCTTAAGGGTGAAACACGCGTAGCTGGCTGAAGTGTTTGTTGGAGCAGCCCTAACAGACGCAACAATATTGAAAGCATTTGGAAGAGGTGTCAGGAGGCGCATACACAACTTTACTCGTTATCGCCAATATAGGAATCCAAGGGGGAGATACACACACTAGGTTGGAATACACTGAGTCACTCTACATCTGATAAGTGTACCTAGGAGGTGTGGCACCGTGACAGTGGGACTCCCTCAAACCGCAAGATTGACCGCTATGGTGGTAATTATGCTTACAGATGCGGCATAGAAATGATATCCTCAATGGTAACCGTGAGTAAAAGTTGAACTGTGGAACTGCTACAATAACTCCCCATACAGCTTTAATTGCTTGGAGAGCTGTTGTTGAGCGCATTTGCTATTGTAAAGGGCGTTTGCTGTTAGGTCTATTCCTTGACTTACATCGCTAACCCTCTTCATTTTTCACATCTTACCAGAATTACTTAATCACGGGATATATACCCTCCCACATTATTTCCTGTGCCTTTAACAGGATAATTCAGTATTGGGACATTTATTATTGTTTTATTCTCCTTTTTTGAGAGCTCTCATTTTTTCATTTGGTATCTATATAATGTGCTATTATATATGCATATTGGTGTTCATTAATCCTAATATTAGTCCATAGTGCACTATGGTTAGTGGGGGTATATTTATTGCTTATGATTAGCTAGTACCTTGGCTGTTTCAATAAACACTCTATTTTTCTCCCTTTTTGCTGTGAATTATGTATGATCTAATTGAGAAATATTGCTAAGTCTAGGATTTCTGCCCCTGGGGAAATTAATCCAATTATAATGTTTGGGATTAGTAGTGCTGGATAGGACAGACTTTTTATTCCTTTATTTTTTAATATTGAATTAATTACTTTCCTCTTGCACCAATATCCTGTGAGTATTTATGATACAGGTCATTGCACTAGCCCTCTATGGGGAATACTGACTATTGCTGACAACGCCATCTTTCTTTATATATATATATATATATATATATATATATATATATATATATATATATATATATATATATATATATATAGCAGAAGACAAGAAGCACTCCAGAAGTCTTTCAAATAATGTCACCTTTAATTAGTGAACATTTTCGGGCAATAAACTGCCCGTCCTCAAACTTACAAGGTTACCGAAACTTACCACCCAGCTGTGTTATGAACCGCCACCAGAGAAAAGTGTGCCACGCTCTCCGCGGTGGATGCGCCGCCCCTAACGAGTGACGTCATCGCCCGCGGCAACGTGTGAGGACTGGAAAAAGAACAACAACAGGCAAATTACTATACAGGCATACAATAAGCCCTAAGCCTAAACAATAAGCCTATAAAATAAGCATACTAAATAAGTACAAAGTAACATTACTGACTAGAACGGGAAATAGATTATATCGCAAAATGTAAATATATGGTTGTCATAGCAACCAGTAAACAATAGACGCCAAATATAGCAAGTCATGAATTACATAAGCAAAAATAAACATAGACAAAATGACACTGCACATCCAATTACGTGGCTCCACAGAACAGAAAGGCTACCAGAATAGATTCCGGAAGATTAAGTATAACATATAAAGCAAAAAGCTGAAGAGTGGAGTCACATACAGGATAAACAGAAAAGGAAATAGCTAAACAAGCTAATGGTATTACAGTAATTGGAATGGACCATGGCTCTCACAAAATAATGAACAGTAATATGAATGACCATGGACTCCCACAGGAACATGGAAGAACCCCATATTTAAAGCAAATATCAGTTAATGGACAGGGATCATAAGAACACCTGCCAATCAAGCTGTGTATTCAGCCCATAAGGCACAAGAGTGTTCAATTCAAATGTCCATTTGGCTTCTTTTTGGAGAAGCAGTCGATTCCTATCGCCTCCTCTTGACAACGGTGGCACATGGTCAATAATTGTATATTTAAGGTCCATGACACTGTGTTTGTGTTCCAAAAAATGTCTGGCCACTGGTTGTTCCGATGTGCCTTTATTAAGCGCCGTTTTGATAGCAGATCGATGATTTGCCATACGTGTAAGCAAATCATTGCAGGTCTTTCCTACGTAATACAGCCCACAAATACAGTGTAAAAGATACACTATATGTGTGGTAGTACACGTCAGGCGGAATTTATGTTTATAAATTTTGCGTTTTTGTGGATGAGTAAAGCTCGGTCCAGTAATTAGACCCCCACATGTTGTGCAGCCAAGACATCGAAAAACCCCTGGTTTTTTAATATCCAACCATGTTTAAGATTTATAGCTTTGTATCGAGTCAGTTTTGATTAGCAAGTCACGCAGAGACCTGGACCTCTTATAGCCCACTCTTGGTGGTTCAGCTTTATGTAAGGGTAATGATCTGTCCGTGTTAATGATCTCCCAATGCTTGTTAAGTATGTCCTTTAAGGGGCCTTTGTCACCTGTGAAGGTTGTGATGAATGTCATCCTTTTATCATCCTTTTTGAGTACCAAATCCCTGGCCTGGCAGACCTGAGCCCGCTGTTCATTCAGAAGTTTGTCAGGATAACTTCTAATTTCAAAGCGTTGCACCATCTCAGTGAGTTGTTCTTCTCTTTTATCAATTTCAGAGTTGTTCCTCACCACTCTAAGCAATTGTGATTTAGGCAATGCTTTCTTTAATGTGGGAGGATGGCAACTGGTGTAATGTAGTAAGGAGTTTCTATCGGTCTCCTTTCTATACAGAGTTGACTGAATACTACCAAAGCTTGTGTATAATCTCACATCTAGAAAGTCAATTTGTATTTTGCTTGATGTCATTTTAAACTTCAGAGCCATATTTGCCCCATTAAGCTCTTGAAACCAATTATCCAGGCTAGCTGACGTTCCAGACCAGATCAAAAACAGGTCATCTATATATCGCTTAAAAAAGCGAATATTTTTTACCTTAAATAATTCCGTCCCAAACTCCTCAAATGGGCCATAAACATACTACATTACACCAGTTGCCATCCTCCCACATTAAAGAAAGCATTGCCTAAATCACAATTGCTTAGAGTGGTGAGGAACAACTCTGAAATTGATAAAAGAGAAGAACAACTCACTGAGATGGTGCAACGCTTTGAAATTAGAAGTTATCCTGACAAACTTCTGAATGAACAGCGGGCTTTTTCTTTTACACTGTATTTGTGGGCTGTATTACTTAGGAAAGACCTGCGATGATTTGCGTACACGTATGGCAAATCATCGATCTGCTATCAAAACGGCGCTTAATAAAGGCACATCGGAACAACCAGTGGCCAGACATTTTTTGGAACACAAACACAGTGTCATGGACCTTAAATATACAATTATTGACCATGTGCCACCGTTGTCAAGAGGAGGCGATAGGAATCGACTGCTTCTCCAAAAAGAAGCCAAATGGACATTTGAATTGAACACTCTTGTGCCTTATGGGCTGAATACACAGCTTGATTGGCAGGTGTTCTTATGATCCCTGTCCATTAACTGATATTTGCTTTAAATATGGGGTTCTTCCATGTTCCTGTGGGAGTCCATGGTCATTCATATTACTGTTCATTATTTTGTGAGAGCCATGGTCCATTCCAATTACTGTAATACCATTAGCTTGTTTAGCTATTTCCTTTTCTGTTTATCCTGTATGTGACTCCACTCTTCAGCTTTTTGCTTTATATGTTATACTTAATCTTCCGGAATCTATTCTGGTAGCCTTTCTGTTCTGTGGAGCCACGTAATTGGATGTGCAGTGTCATTTTGTCTATGTTTATTTTTGCTTATGTAATTCATGACTTGCTCTATTTGGCGTCTATTGTTTACTGGTTGCTATGACAACCGTATATTTACATTTTGCGATATAATCTATTTCCCGTTCTAGTCAGTAATGTTACTTTGTACAGGGAGTGCAGAATTATTAGGCAAGTTGTATTTTTGAGGATTAATTTTATTATTGAACAACAACCATGTTCTCAATGAACCCAAAAAACTCATTAATATCAAAGCTGAATAGTTTTGGAAGTAGTTTTTAGTTTGTTTTTAGTTATAGCTATTTCAGGGGGATATCTGTGTGTGCAGGTGACTATTACTGTGCATAATTATTAGGCAACTTAACAAAAAACAAATATATACCCATTTCAATTATTTATTTTTACCAGTGAAACCAATATAACATCTCAACATTCACAAATATACATTTCTGACATTCAAAAACAAAACAAAAACAAATCAGTGACCAATATAGCCACCTTTCTTTGCAAGGACACTCAAAAGCCTGCCATCCATGGATTCTGTCAGTGTTTTGATCTGTTCACCATCAACATTGTGTGCAGCAGCAACCACAGCCTCCCAGACACTGTTCAGATAGGTGTACTGTTTTCCCTCCTTGTAAATCTCATATTTGATGATGGACCACAGGTTCTCAATGGGGTTCAGATCAGGTAACAAGGAGGCCATGTCATTAGATTTTCTTCTTTGATACCCTTTCTTGCCAGCCACGCTGTGGAGTACTTGGACGCGTGTGATGGAGCATTGTCCTGCATAAAAATCATGTTTTTCTTGAAGGATGCAGACTTCTTCCTGTACCACTGCTTGAACAAGGTGTCTTCCAGAAACTGGCAGTAGGACTGGGAGTTGAGCTTGACTCCATCCTCAACCCGAAAAGGCCCCACAAGCTCATCTTTGATGATACCAGCCCAAACCAGTACTCCACCTTGCTGGCGTCTGAGTCGGACTGGAGCTCTCTGCCCATTACCAATCCAACCACGGGCCCATCCATCTGGCCCATCAAGACTCACTCTCATTTCATCAGTCCATAAAACCTTAGAAAAATCAGTCTTGAGATATTTCTTGGCCCAGTCTTGACGTTTCAGCTTGTGTGTCTTGTTCAGTGGTGGTCATCTTTCAGCCTTTCTTACCTTGGCCATGTCTCTGAGTATTGCACACCTTGTGCTTTTGGGCACTCCAGTGATGTTGCAGCTCTGAAATATGGCCAAACTGGTGGCAAGTGGCATCTTGGCAGCTGCACGCTTGACTTTTCTCAGTTCATGGGCAGTTATTTTGCGCCTTGGTTTTTCCACACGCTTCTTGCGACCCTGTTGACTATTTTGAATGAAACGCTTGATTGTTCGATGATCACGCTTCAGAAGCTTTGCAATTTTAAGAGTGCTGCATCCCTCTGCAAGATATCTCACTATTTTTGACTTTTCTGAGCCTGTCAAGTCCTTCTTTTGACCCATTTTGCCAAAGGAAAGGAAGTTGCCTAATAATTATGCACACCTGATATAGGGTGTTGATGTCATTAGACCACACCCCTTCTCATTACAGAGATGCACATCACTTAATATGCTTAATTGGTAGTAGGCTTTCAAGCCTATACAGCTTGGAGTAAGACAACATGCATAAAGAGGATGATGTGGTCAAAATACTCATTTGCCTAATAATTCTGCACTCCCTGTACTTATTTAGTATGCTTATTTTATAGGCTTATTGTTTAGGCTTAGGGCTTATTGTATGCCTGTATAGTAATTTGCCTGTTGTTGTTCTTTTTCCAGTCCTCACACGTTGCCGCGGGCGATGACGTCACTCGTTAGGGGCGGCGCATCCACCGCGGAGAGCGTGGCGCACTTTTCTCTGGTGGCGGTTCATAACACAGCTGGGTGGTAAGTTTCGGTAACCTTGTAAGTTTGAGGACGGGCAGTTTATTGCCCGAAAACGTTCACTAATTAAAGGTGACATTATTTGAAAGACTTCTGGAGTGCTTCTTGTCTTCTGCTATAATTCGATTTGTGTTAGCACCCGAAGCTGTTGCTTGTTCAGAATCTGGAGTGCACTTTGTTCGTTTATATATATATATATGTGTGTGTGTGTGTGTGTGTGTGTGTGTGTGAAAAAGAAAGTACACCCTCTTTGAATTCTATGGTTTTATGTATCAGGACATAATAACAATCATCTGGTCCTTAGCTGATCTTAAAATTAGGTAAATACAACAACACATGACATATTACACATGTCATGATTTATTTAACATAAAAAAAGCCAAAATGGAGAAGCCATGTGTAAAAAAAAAACGTACACCCTTACTGCTTTCATAGGAATTAAGAGGCTAAGTAGCAGCCAGGTGCTGCTAATCAAATGCCCTTGATTAATGGATCATCAGAGAAATTGCAAAATAACCCATAGTTACATCTCAGACTCTGCAGGCCTCAGTTAGCATGTTAAATGTTAAAGTTTATCACAGTACAATTAGAAAAAAACTCAACAAGTATGGTTTGTATGGAAGTGTTGCCAGTAGAAAGCATCTTCTCTCTAAAAAGAACATAGCACCACGGCTTAGGTTTGCAACGTTGCATCTAAACAAACCACAAGACTTCTGAACAATGTCCTTTGGACAGACAAGGCCAAAGTGAAGATGTTTGGCCATAGTGCACAGTGCCACGTTTGGCGAAAACCAAACACAGCATATCAACACAAACACCTCATACCAACTGTCAAGCACGGAGGTGGAGGGAGTTGTGCATAAATGAATGCTCGCAAACCTCAATGAACTAAAGCAACGTTGTAAAGAAGAGAAGAGTGGGCCAAAATTCCTCCACAACAAATGACCCAGATTACAAGTTGTGCGGTACAGCTTTACTGCTTAAAAAATGGGCTTTGAGTGTGGAATGGTCAGCTCACCGGTATTACATTCTGCAATCAAAGACCAGTAGCTATGGATTTTGTGAAACAAAAATGTTTCACAAAACTCATAAAAAATATGTTACAAAGTACACTAACACCCATAAACTACACTATTAACCACTAAACTGCCATCCCTATTAACCCTAATCTGCCCCCACCAACATCGTGACTACCTAAATTAAAGTATTAATCCCTAATCTTCCATCCCCCTGCATCGCTAACACTTAATCAACCTATTAACCCCTAAACCACCGTTGCCCACTTCGCAAATATTAAAATAAACCTATTAACCCCTAAACTGCCGTCTCCCCACATCGACTTTAAATTAAAGTTACAATGAAACTACCCTAAAATAAAAACTTACCTGAGAAGTAAAAAAAAACTAAGCTTAAACTATAAATAAACCTAACATTACTATTTAAAAAAAATAAAAGATACCAAAAATAAAAAAACTAAATTACAAAATTTTAAAATCCTAACACTATGAAAAAAAATAAAACCTAATATTACAAAAAATAACAAACTCTAAAATGAAATAAAATAACAAAATCTAACATTACAGGAAAAAACAAAATTATCTAAAATAAAAAACATTATTCCTAAAGCCCTTTAAAATAAAAAGACACCCCAAAATAAAAGCACCCCCTAATCTAACAATACAAAAGCCCTTAAAATAGCCCTAAAGAAGTCAGCTATTTTACACAAAAGAATACAAAGTCCCCCCTAACAGCACAACCCCCCACCCAACCGCCCAAAATAAAAAGACATAACTTAAAAACTAATCTACCCATTGCCCCTAAAGGCGCATTTGTATGGCAATCAGCTCTTTTAGTGCCATGAAAATAAAAAAGCCCTAATCTAAAAAAAAAAAAACACCCAAAAACAAAAACTAAAAAAACTAACACTAACCCCAAAATAGGTACTCACCATTCCTGAAGTACGGCGGTGAAGATCTTTTTCCAGGCGACTCCATCTTCATCTAGCGCAGGACCATCTTCAATCGCCATCCCGGTGCGGATCGGAGGCGCTGTCATTATTTGAACAGCCAATAGGATGTAAGCAATTCTCATCCTATTGGCTGATTTGAATATTTCAGCCAATAGGAATACAAGGTATCCCAATATAAAAGGGGTACCTTGCATTGAATCTTCAGTGTGCGGCAGACGATCTAATAAAGAGGATCCTCCACGTTGGATGACCACACCACCACCAATCCGCGCCACCGGGATGAAGATTGAAGATGGTCCTGCGTTGGATGAAGATGGAGCCGTCTGGTAGAAGACTTTCACCACCGGACTTCAGAAATGGTGAGTACCTATTTTGGGGTTAGTGTTAGTTTTTTTTTTGTTTTGTTTTTTTAGATTAGGGATTTTTTTATTTTCATGGACACTAAAAGAGCTGATTGCCCTTTTAAGGGCAATGCCCATACAAATTCCCCTTTAGGAGAAATGGGTAGATTAGGTTTTATTTAAGTTAGGTCTTTTTTATTTTGGGGGGTTGTACTGTTAGGGGGGACTTTTTTTATATATATCTTTATTGAAAGAATTTTGCATATTATGAATGAACAACACAAAGAGAAAACAGAAACACTATGCATTTCACAAAGTACAATGTCCAGGCTGATTGTGATAGACAAAATCGTGACACATACATGTCTAAATTATATCCTGTTAATCATTAACGGAACAATAGTTGAACACTGGTATAACTGGTAATTAAGTAAAACCAAAAATATAAAACAAAAGGAGGGGAAAAAAAGGGGGGGGGGAATAGTCTCACTGCTCAAATAAGATTTTGTAATAAGAACCATGGAAGCTATATATGTTGTTGCCAATGTGTCTGTAGTGTATCCCAATAAAATGTAATATTCAGAAATACATCTCGCTTGTTTCGTTTAAAATAGGAGTACTATTTTTCCATTCTGAAATACTGGGTGCTATAGTATTTTTCCATTTTCTCGCTATTAGGGACTTAGCTCCGTTTATGCAAATCTGGATCAGGGATCGTCTCAGTTTACACTTGATTTTGGAAATGTCATTAAATAATATTGTCATGCAGGATAATTGAAACTCAGTGTCGACAACCGGTTGAATAGCTTTTTTGAATAAATTCCAAAAAGGGCACAGACGGGGACACGACCACCAGATATGTGACAGAGTGCCAATACCCCCGCAGTTCCTCCAGCACTGAGGAGATGTCTCTGGATATATCAACTGTAGCCTAGCAGGCATTAAGTACCACCTTGATAGGATCTTATAATTCATTTAGTGAATTTGGGTAGAGGTGGAAGAGTTTATATCATTTATCTGGAGTAAGCTCTATATTTAATTCGTCCTGCAAAGACTGAGTAAAGCTCGGTAATGATTTGTAAATACAATAATCTAGTATGCGCCTTGATAAGGCTAGAGTTCCCCTTAAAGAAATATTAGCCTTACACAGTTTCTCAAATGGGGTAAGGGGACATAGAAGCATAGATTTGTGTGGAGACATATATATTAGGTGTTGTAATTGTGAGTATTTTAGTTAATTAGAGAACGTGCCCTCTAGAGTATCCATCAAGTCTTGCCTAGGTTTAAGTTTCCCTTGTGATAGAAAGTTAATCAATGGTGCTGAATAGCCTAGTTCTCTATAGTGTGTTTTAGCTGAAGTGAAGTGTATGCTAGACAAAAGTTCTATATTTTGGAAAAGTGGGGACATGGGGGAATGGGCAGAAGAAATGCTCTTAGTCTTTTTGATTACACTATCCCATGAGGAGAAAATATGTCTATAAAGAGGGGATGTTTTAGTTTTCAGAGGTCTGAATTTATTCGGTAGCCAACATAAAGGACCAACTTGAGGTGTTTTTAGTATATGAGTGTCTAGTGGGATCCATGCTTTATCCTGTTGATTTGTATGCCAGTTTAAAATTATTTGTAATATATTTGCTGATAGTAGCAGAAGATATTTGGAACTCCCAATCCACCCCGACGCTTAGATCTATAAAGAGCCTGTCGTGCTACTCTTGGTCTATCCCCCCCATATAAATTTGCTTAAAATAGATTGTATTTTGTTTAAAAAGCTAGGGGCAAGGTGGATAGGAACCGTTTGTAGTAGGTATAAAATATGAGGCAAAATAGTCATCTTAACAACTTGATTCCTGCCCCACCAGGAGAAGGGTTTGTGTTGCCATATCTGACAGTCTCTCATAACATTTTGAAGAAGTGGAATAAAATTAGCTCTGAAAAGCGAGGAGATTTGTGGAGTTATATTTACCCCTAAGTATTTAATTTGGTCTTTGATTAACTGGTATGGACAAATTCAAGCAAGTTCAAGAAATCCTCGAGAGCTCATACTGATATTCAGAACGTTAGATTTCTGATTTTTAGACAAGAAAATGAGACAACTTTCCAAAGTGTTTAAATTCATCCATAACAGCTGCCTGGTCTACAGGAACTAGATGAGGTTGATGCTTGCTAATTCTATTAGATATTATTTTGGCATAAATCTTCGCGTCTTATTAATCAGAGAAATGGGCCGATAGTTACCGGGCTCTAGTGGTGATTTGCCTAATTTATGTATTAAAGTAATATGGGCAGATAACAGTTCTTGCGAAAAAGTGCCATTCTCGTCTATCGAGTTGTAAAGTTTTTGAAGATATCAGGTTAATATATGCTTAAAAGTTTTGTAATAGATATTAGAGAATCCATCGGACCCTGGGCTTTTTTGAGATGGTAGGGAGTCTATGGCCTGCATGATTTCTAACGAGGATATGGGGTCCTCCAGGAGGGAAGATTTTTCCCCTGTAAGTGTAGCTAAATTTGCCTTTTTACTGTATCGTTCCAATTCAGCAATGTTTGCATGTGAGTTGATTGGAGGGAGGTTATAGAGATTACTATAGTAGTTGTGGAAAACAAAGGCAATATACTTGCTATCCTGTACTTCTATCTGATCTATAGTGTGAATTTTATGAATACAATTATTAAGAGTCCTCTGGCGAAGGGCCCTCACCAACAGTCTACCTGCTCTATTCCCCTCTGAAAAGTAGAGTTTTTTCAAGAAGAAGGCCTGTCGGTGTGCTTCCTTCTGAAGGAACAAATTAAAGTTGGATCTAGCGATAGTTCTTGATTTATAGTAGAGTCTAGGGTGTTCTTAAAATGAGCTCTTTCTAGTTCAGTTAACTTCTGATTTAATTCATTATAATCCCGTCTCTTATGCCTATGATAAAGTCCTTTTTGTTTAAGAAAGGAGCCCCTTATTACTGCTTTCTGAGCATCCAAGACCACACTCTGGGAAATAGAATCAGAGGCATTGATTGTAAAGTATTCCGTAAACTCCTGAGATATTTTGGCCTGTAGATCAGGGTTTCTAAATAGAGCCTCATCTAATCTCCAACAATACTGTGAAAGAGGGTCTGAGGGCCAAAAAATGTCTAGTAAGGTCATAGAGTGGTCCGAACAGGGAGCTGGGGAAATCTCAGTGGATTTGGCTAATTGCAAGCTAAGCTGATCTAAAAGAATATAGTCTATTCTGGAAAATGTCTTATTCAGATGGGAGTAAAAAGAGTACTCTTTAGTGTGTGGATGCTGTATTCTCCACACATCTACCAGTGATTGGGTTTTTAGTTTAAGATTGATAGCTTGCAAGGCTGACGTGGGAATAACACTGCGCCCAAGAGAACAGTCCATAAGGGGTGATAGAGCTACATTAAAGTCAGCTTCACAAATAACTACTCCCCTAGATATTGTTGTGAGTGTGTCTAGAGTTTTCCCAAAGAACCGAGATTGGCATCTATTAGGGGCATATACATTGGCGAAAGTGATATGTTGGTTGTATAGGAGGCCTGTAAGGATAAGGAGTCTACCCTCCTCATCTTGATGTTTAGATAATAATTGGAACGGTACTCTCCTATGAAAAAGAATACCAACCACAATTTTTTATGGGTATTGTGGGAGAAATGTCCCAGGGGATAGGTGCTGGAGGAACAAGCGGGTGCCCCCTCCCGGCTAAAATGTATTTCCTGCATGAAAACAATATTGCCCCCCCATCTGCGAAACCAATTCAGAGCAATGGATCTTTTAGTGGGCGAGTTAAGACCCTTTACATTTTGGGAGAGTATTGTCACGTTAGACAGGGCCATGAGAGGTATTTGGGTCGACTATGATGCTTGACTGAGTGCCTAATGTGTATAGCGAGAAGATACAGTGGAAGATGTGTTCCCTACCATAGGGTTTGCAAAGCTACTAACAGTTTGAGTCGATAACCTGCAGTATTAAGAGACATAAGAGGATCATGGAGAGGGAGGGATAGGGAAGAGGTGAGGTACAAAAAACTTCCTGAAATGAAAAGGTAAAACAACTAATGTGAAATAAGGGTCAAGAAATAAACTCATAGACATCATAATCTATAACAACAGATTATATTATAAAAGGCCAATTGACCTAATCTAACTAACTAAAAGGGGAGTTAGGATAGCTCTTTATGAGCCAAGGGTCAAGGCTGAAGTAATATTATTACACTGATATGTAATAGAGAGCATAACTAGGTGTTGGTTGGGCGGTGACTAGACCAAAACGTAGATAAACCTATATTTAAAATAACTGTGGTATGGTATGGGCATGACACCTTGAAAAAAAAAAGGAACAGAGTTAACACTAACATTATAACATATAAACATATTACCTGGACAATAGAATAACCATTTTAACAAGCCAACAATGGGTGGCCAGGAATCTTCATATAATAATAACCTTACTTAGTTATATCAATTTTTTAAAGAAGAGAGCGAACGTGTGTACGTATAAATAGGCACCCTTTTGGATTCGGCAGAACAGTTGAGTAGAATACAAAGTGCATAAAGATATAACAGAGCCATAAGGTAGACTCAACCATACTTATGAAATTGTTCTTTGGTGTGTCTTTTAATCATCTTTCAAGTTTAAATCAGATCTGAACTTTAGTATAGCTTCCCACCTTTGCCCAAATAACCCTAAGTGACCAAGGATTGAGTCGATCTAGGGAACAAAAGTGGAGAAAAAGAAACACAACATTTGCATAAGCACGAATACTTAGAAACTCTTCAAGTAGGTGGTTTCATGGTAGGTGTTTGTCCTGCGGAATCTGTGGAGGTCCTTGTTCTTTTTCTATTGACCTTGGTCCATTCCGATCTATGAGGCTTTGGAACAGGTCCTTGCTGACAGTTCTGTTCTTGTCCTGTATCATTTAATTTGGGAGGAGTAGCAGAGAGATATTTAATTGCTTGCAGAAAGAGTCCAGATCCTCCAGTGACCTGTAGGTATATGTCTGTGAACCCCTAATCACTCTGAGACAGAAGGGAAATCCCTATTTATAGGGTATTTTCTAAACTTGTAGATGCTGAATAAGAAATCTGACATCTTGTCTTTTTGCTAGTGTAAACGGACTGCCATCTGCATAGATTTGTAGCTGGACAACCTCAAATACAATATGTTGCTTTTTTTTCTTGCTGTATTGAAAATGAGATCTTTGTCTTTATACAGTTAAAATTTCAAAATGACATCCCTTGGAGGATCAGAACTCCTCGGAAGAGGGCGAAGTGCCCTATAAGCACGGTCCTAAGTCGTTAATGTCCTTTCTGACCTCTTTGAGGCCGTCCTTGATTAACTGACTGACTTGTGTCAGTAAAAGAGCGAAATCATCCTTAGTATGAAGGAAATTTAGATCTGCTCTTGTGAGAGGTCTAGAATTATCTGTCGATACAGATGAATGGGCAGACTCATCAGAGTCGCTGGCATTGTCTTGTGTATCCGTTGATAGGGAGGGTGTAGCATCAATAGGTTTGAAGAAGTCCTTCATCATGTTGGAGTTCCTTGAGCTTTTAGGACCCTTAGGTCCCTGTGCTGCTTTTCCAGGCATTCTTGCAGACATGGTGACAAAGTCAATTAAGTAGGAGAGTAGCTGAGTATATCACGAGAGTCTCTTGACAGAATGCAGATAAGGATGCCCCTATATCTTATATACAGACGTCGAACCTCATGTACAGGTTGAAAAAGTGTTCCAAAGCGTGCACTACGCTTGAGCAGGACAGAAGCATCTATGTGAGTAGGAGATCACTCGTTCATGTGGAACTTGCTGTAGGTAGGTATGTCCGGTAATCAGAGCAAAGCACAATATATCTCTTACATACCTAGATATGTGACGTTATATTATTTTAGTCATGAAATCATGACTGCGATGCAGATTTGGCCCCCTTATCAGCTTTCACTATAAGTTGAGATAAGATGCAGATGTTATTTATGCACACTAAGGTGTCATTTGTGGGACATAGGTTCTGAAAATGTTGCTTGTACTGGTTACCGGCAAAAGTACATCCTCAATTCCTACATTAAATATATTAAGGGGTTTATCCACTCCGGTCAAAGTGTCATGCTAGTTGGTAACAGGAAAAGGCTCCCCACACGATCTCCAGTCCATGCAGACCACCCGAAGACTAGGCTAGTTAGTTTTAACCTGCTTGCATAGTATGTTTAGCTGCGGTTCACATTTGCAGTGTTTAAGCCTCCCTTAGAACGTGTGGGTATGTGCAAAGGTTACTGATTATTGTAATCACTATTGTGTTTACCTTCCGGCTGCAGATCTATCGATCACAGGCCTTGATGTCGCAGCTTGTCTGTCAGCTCCAGCACAAGGTGATCCGGTGCGAGCCCAATTGAAAAGTCAGGTCCGCAGGTGCAGAAGGAAATCGGTAGCTTACTCCCAACTTCTGCAGCTTAACATCACTTCTGTGCTCTCTTTTTTATGAAAAATCAGCCTGATCTGACAAGGAGCTCACACCTAAGCGTCCGCCATGTCAGGCTGCAAGCTCTGCCCCTCTTAGTGTTAGTTTTAAAAGTGCAATTAGCAGAAAACATAAAGGACTAGTCTAAATGTACTTGTATACTTGTTATAGGTAAAGTCAGATATTGGGTAATCCTAGGATTAACCAGGTAAAACGGACATTACCCAAGCGGCTGTTGGTAAAGCCCAATGTAACATCATAAATTCCCTCAGAGTCATTGAGTCACCCCATCAAATATATCCCCATCTTCACTATCTATTTTGCCTCCGCCTGTGGGGTTCAAGGGGGGCTCATTCCCCAAGGTTCACTTGTGGTGGATTCCAGAGGATCAGTGGGGTCGCCTTCTTGAACCCCCCTGAGGCAGAGGAAAAAAATAGAGTGGAGATGGGGAAATTACAGTACACCGGGCTTTACCCACAGCCGCTTGGGTAATATCTGTTTAACCCAGGTAATCCTAGCATTACCCGGATACTTGCCTTTACCTGTAACATACTGATTATATGCTCTATAAATCAGCCAAGAATAAATCATAGACACTTTGTCCTGTATTGCAACCAAGTCTTCTCACTTTTCCAACGTATGTTTCTCAGATCAATGGCTTTTTAAAGAATATTGTATCCTTGTTCATACAGTCTTTAAAGGGTCTAGTCAAAATTAAACTTTCATGATTCAGATAGGGCATGCAATTTTAAACAACTAGGTAGGCTCATATGGTAATTTCTAAGCCCTTGAATGCTGCCTCTTATCTCAGTGAATTTTGACAGTTTTGTACAGCTGGACAGGGCTAGTTCATGTGTGCCATATAGGTAACTTTGTGCTCACTCACATGGAGTTATGTTTTATTGGCTAAAACACAAGTCTGTCAAAAGAACTGAAATAAGGTAATTACAGAGGTAAAAAGTATATTAATATAACCGTGTTGATTATGCAAAACTGGGGAATGGGTAATATGGGTAATAAAGTAGACTTTCCCTTTAATTATACACATACAATTGTTATAACAGACTGACCAATAGGAAGATTAATATTGTCATAGGGTACAAGACTTATATGTGATCTTACTTGTATATTTTAGTTCGCGTTTTTCCTTCCTTCTTAGCTTTTTTTTTGTACTTGAAGTTCCACATCTTTTACCAGACCAGATAACAGTACTTTAAATTTCAAAACACAATACAATGTGTGTTAACACATATAACAGACTGGATTATGGAGCAATATAATGATTAATCATAGCTATTTCCGCATGATGAGAAGAAAGGTACACATAAACGTAGATAGGAATAGAAAAACACGTTTAGCAGTGATGTGTCAGAAGCATCTCCTGGACTTGTGGCCACAAGCACTGTAAAACTTAGTCATGTTTTATTGTGCACACAGAAGTTCTAATGTTGTTGGTAATATATCTGTACAACATTTTCTGGTTGTCTAGCAAATGAAGCAAAGACATGTTTTGGAGAATATTTTGTCTGCTCCTTTACTGAAAAGTGCAGAAACCAAAACATATGATACCACACTTCCTCCAGCATGACCGTTCGCAAGTTCTGAGTAAATTATGACAGATAAGAGACTATAACAAATTGAGCACAATTAACAGCATGTGCTTTCTGTTACCATAGAATGTGAGAGGATGGTGTAGTGTACAAAACAGACCCTTCAAGTTAGTGAGCTAGTTGTTTGCTTCTTCTAATGTTAAAAAAAAGCATTTCTAGTTCCTTACAAAGGGCCAGATTACAAGTAGAGCGCTAAATATCGCTTTCATGAAAGCGATATTTGCGCTCCACTGTGTAATACCAGCGCACACTAATGTGTGTTGGTCTGACAAGTTGTCATGAGAACACGCTTTCATAGGCTCCAATAGGAGCCTTGTCTGATGTTCTGATGCAGTCAGAGACTGCATCAGAACTTCACGCAAGGGAAGGGGTTTAGTAGTGCAGCGATGGGCAGCATTTTTAAATATAAAAATAAATATGTATATACAAATATTATTACATAAATATATCTGTATATAAGCATATACATACTGTATATATTTACATTGTGGTTTATGGGAAAACACAGTTCCCATAGACCACAATGTAAAGGCATTTTTCAGTGCCATTTTTTTTCTAGCACCCCAATCCCACCAACTTTAAAGCTCCAAAACTGCCAAGTGCAATTTTTTTTTATTAAAAAGTTAGATTGTTTTTAATAAAAAAACTATAATGCCCTATATTTTGAGGGCATTTGGGGCCCTTTTAGATAATTAACCAGAGATCGGATCTCTGGGTAATTTTCTGAGCACTAATTGCTTCCAATAACCAGCCACTTGTAATGGCTAGTTAATTATCGCACTCCCGCAAACAGGCACATTTTCCAGTTTGCAGCAGCACGATAATTTAGTGCTCCACTTGTAATCTAATCTAATCCAATGTATGTAGACATCTAATTAAGCATTAGCACAAGATAGTGAAATAGTTTACCAATGAAGAGGTTAGATCAATTAAAGAGATATAAAAGTACCTAAAAACAAATAAATGTCAGTGTAAATTGACAGTGTAGACTCTAGCATGCAGAAACACTTACCTTTCAAAATGCTGCCTTTGCAATGTCAGTAAACACTGGAGGCACAGCTCAAAAAATAGTCACTAGAGAATTTTGGCATTATTGGCTCATGATTGGCTGCCTGCAGGCATGCTCCCAACCAATCCAGAGATAGTATGCTTTTCTGGGCAGTGGAAAGTGGCAGAGACAGCTGTACTTTTAGCACATTAAGACACTACAAAGGCAACATTAGGACAGGTGCTTTTGCTTTTTAGCACTCACACTGCCAACTGTTTATGGAGGCTTATTTGTTCTAGAGTAGTTAATATCCATTTAAAGTGATAAGCCATAAATCACTAGTAGAACTGAAAAAATATAGTCTAACACAAACAACTCCTTTCTATCGTATACCAACAGGTTTCTTCAGTCTGGCAATGGTTTTTTTAAAGAGTACATAGCTTTTGCTTTTTGTTTAAAACAAAACTTAAGGACCATTAAATACAGTAGAATTTTAAAATCAACAAATGCATAATGAAAAGACAATTCAAAAGCACTTAGTCGAAAGTTTAAATAAGTAGTAGATTTATTTATGACAAATGTCAAACGTAGTATCATTTTCTATTCCCCTGCATCATGTGACAGCCATCAGCCAATCACAAAATTAATATGCTTATATACTGTGAATTCTTGCACATGCTCAGAAAGAGCTGGTGTCTCAGAAAGTGTGATTATAAAAAAGACTGCACATTTTGATAAAGGGAATGAAATGGAAAGTTGTTTAAAATTGTATTCTCTATTTGGATTATTAACATTTAATTTTAACTTTAGGGTTCCTTTAAGGTCATTAAAACTTGTTATATATGGGACTTCCGGTGGGCGGGCGCAGCGAGTGGAAGCAGAGAGCGGAGCTCCGCTGTTCTCGGCTCCTTAACTTGGGTAAAAGCCTAAGGTGCGCCCTTAAACAGAGCTGGTTTCCTTGGCAGGGGTACCCAAACCTGCCCGGACATCTGACAGCAAGGGATCAGACATCGGATCCCCCCGCCGCAGAAGCAGCAAGACAGAGGTGGCAGAAGGCAGTTGCGGCCGCAGCTAAGCTGACAAGCAGAGACCGCAAGGTAAAAAAGAGACTCACACACTTTCTAAGAAACTGGCGACAAACACCTGCACCTCGCCTAGAGCCAAGATACTTAGTGGGCAACTTGTAAGTCCAGGAGGGAGAGCAAATTCAAAGGCGGGAAAAGCCGCCATCTTGCCCTTGCTGTGCACTAAACAAAATAAAGCAGGCTGCAGCGCATCTGGTGTACAATATAGAAGTGACTCTATTAATGCCTGCAGGCTAAACAGTTATAATAGGCATAATTGGAGGGGAGACTTTGTACTTCTCATTGCAGCGAGTGGCTATTAACCCCTTGGGTGTTCACTTAACAGCAGAGAACACCATTTAAATAACAGAGGGACAAAAACAAGCCAAGGGTCCAAAACACACAAGGGAACTGAAGTGTGATCTTGGGAAAAAAGGGCCACATAAACTCACAAGCCAAACACCTGCTTATGGACACATGCCCTAAGTGGCCTGAGGGTTACTGAAGGGCCCCCTTTCTTTACCTGCTCCCCTCCCCCTCCCCCCCTCTCTCTGAAAGCGCAGGTTCTCTAAACTGGGGGAGGCTTATCATTCATATCATTCTGTGCTGTTAGCCCAGGAAAAGAGACAAGACATAACCTGGGGAGAGACAACCCCTTGAGCCAAAACCCCCCAGACTGCCTCCCATCTGAGTAGTAGCATCACCCCCCACAGCATGCAGGGCTAGGAGGTGTGGGTCTGCCCCCCCTGCTCACCTAACGCTGACTAAATACCAGTTTAAACCTAGTCCAAACTCCATCCAGTGGCCTATAGAAACCTAGCCGCAATCTATCATCCCATATTAAAACAACAAAATAACTGCAGACACACAACATAGTTGGTGAACGTAACTGGGGACCCCCAAAGCTGTATGCAAAAATACTACCATTCATACATCAAAAAAACAGGAACAATGGCGAGCAGACTTAAAAATGCAGACAAGAAAAAGAACCACGGGGAGACACCACAAGCTCCTGTTGGGGCTGAAGAGGGGGCGAACTTTAATTCTATAGACACCCACCCCATTGTTTCACAGATCTCAGCGCTGTTCCTACCAAAAATAGAACAACTGCAAACAGGAATGGACTCACTCACAACGGAAGTAAAATCTTTCAATGGCAGACTAACCCAAGTGGAACAGAGGGTGGCAGAGGGGGAGACCCGCCACAGAGAAGCTGCAGCTACCATCCAATCCTTGCAACAACAGACTGACCGGCTATGGGCAAAAATTGATGACCTGGAGAACAGGTCAAGAAGAAACAACCTGCGGATAGTGGGTATACCAGAATCACTCCCGGGATCACAGCTTGTGGAGTTCGCAGAGATAACCCTACCAAAGATGCTGCATATCCCTCAAGCATGTCTCCCATGCACGGTAGAAAGAGCCCACAGAGTGGGTGACCCAAGAAGACAGGGGGAGAATAATCAACAGCCACGCCAGATCATGGTAAAATACCTCAACTTCAAGGCGAAAGTGGCAATTCTGCAGGCCTACAGAAAAATTGCTTCCCTGGAATATGAGGGCAAAAAAATATACCTGTTTCAAGATTACTCAGCAACAGTTGCAGCCAGAAGGAAAGAATTCTCACCTTATTGCAAGCAACTGATGGAGCAGGGTAGAGCGGCAGCCCTCCTGTACCCAGCGAGATTAAGACTGCATACAACCAACGGACCGCTGTTCTTCGAGTCACCAAAACAGCTCAAGCTGCACTTGCAAAGGGAGGGAGAGCAACGACAAGCAAGAGAGCAAAGAAATGATGCTCCTGATCCATAAAACCCAAAGCCCAAGACTGGGGCCACAGAAAGACACTGAAAAGAAAAGAATAAAACATCTCAAGGACTGGGACATATTAAACCATATCCTTTACAAGTGAGGGGGGGGGGGGGTGGGACTTTATCTCTCTGCTGAAAGCACTTTGCGGGTTGTAGAAACTGTTGGGGGATAGAAAAGGGGAAAATTTGCTGTTGTATTGCAAGACTTGTTGTTAACTGGTTTATTTAGCACTAGATAGCATCTGTCTGGCCCTGAGGCGCTACCCCCTAGGGAAAAGAGGACGGACATTGGTGACCGCAGTAACAAGTAAGTACAGTGCACCTTGACATACTCAATCAGCTAAGCACAGTATACCACACACGACTACATCAATACACAGTTCTAAAGGCATAAACTAAGCATACTACCCAGGGAACATGAAAATCACCATATGGAACGTAGGGGGGATAACCTCCCCTATTAAAAGAAAGGCGATATTAAGACACCTTAACACCAAGAAGACTGATATAGCAATATTGGAGGAGACACATCTCTCACAAATTGAGCATCAAAAACTCAGGCAGAGTTGGGTGGGGGAGGTGCTATACACCCCATATGAAAGGAAAAGAGCAAGGGGGGTGGCCATCCTACTCCGTAAGGGTCTAAATTACACTATCACACAGACAGTAGCTGACGTTGAGGGCAGGTACCTGATGGTCAACCTACAAATAGACACGCAGCCCTTGGTGCTGTGTGGGATATATGGCCCCCAGACGGGGAAGAGACAGTTTTTCAATCACATCCAAAGCCAGCTCATACAATTCTCAGACCTCCCTATTATAGCGGGGGGAGACTACAATATTGCTCCACACACACCGGCTGATAGGTTCCGTAACCCCAATAGTGACACACATCCAACACAACCATGGAAAGGGTCCAAAAGAGAAACGCTAATCCTGAAAAACTTTTGTAGCACCCTGTCCCTGTCAGATGTCTGGAGAGAGAGAAACCCTGAGACACGAGACTACACATGCTCACACCCATCTAAAACCACCCTCTCCCGTATAGACTACTTTTTGGTATCCAAATTGCTATGCCCTAAGGTCAAAGAGATAAAAATAGATCCTATAACATTATCAGACCATGCTCCAGTCACATTGGAGTTGCGTACTGACACCCCACAGAGAAAGACCTGTAGATGGAATTTTCCCACATATCTATACCACGATCTAAATCTCAGAAAACACCTGATAGGAGAGTGGCTAGTGTACAAGGACCTTAACACTCAACATATAAACAATGTACCCCTGTTCTGGGAAACTGCAAAAGCGGTTCTGAGAGGAGTGGTGACAGCCTACGCGATAAAGCTCACTAAAACATGCAGGAGGAGAGGAGAGCTCCTCTTGCGCCAACTCCTTAACGCTAGGAACCAGTATCTAAGACACCCGACTGACCAGAATAGAATTAAATACAGAGACACTAAGGCCCTCAGAGACACGCACCTCATACAAACATCAGTTAAAGCCCACAACAGATTACAGGCTAAATTCTACCGCTATGGGAATCGTACAGGGAAGCTATTAGCAAGAATTACCAGACTAGATAGGAAACCTAATACTGTAACGGCCATTAGAGGACAGGACAGGATACTGACACAGGAATCAGAAATTCATAAGGCATTCATAGACTACTATTCTAATCTTTACAACTCCCAAGAAGTAAGTGCAGAACAGAAACAAAATTTCTGGAAAGACATGACTCTCCCACAGATAGATGAGGAACAACTACACAAACTGAATGTCCCAATCCAGCCCCGAGAGGTCGCTAGAGCAATTGACATGATGCCGCTAGAGAAAACCCCTGGACCTGATGGCTTACCGGGGGAATTCTATAAAATGCTCAAAGGAGAAACATCAGAAACACTCACACTTTTGTTTAACGCAATCATGGAAGGGAGGGCAAACTTATCTAACAGATTTACAGAAGCAAACGTGACAATCATCCCCAAGCCAGACAGAGACCCCCTACTGACGTCATCCTACAGACCAATTTCCCTACTGAATTCGGACTACAAACTGTTTACAAAAATTTTGGCCAACAGACTTGCAGAAATACTGCCATCACTGATACATGACGACCAGACGGGGTTTGTGAAAGGCAGATCCTCTGTCAAAAACATGAGAAAGCTACAGGTGGTGCTCTCACACTACTGGGGGAAAGGTAAACAAGACCAAGATCGGGAGGGTGAGGATGCTTGCCTGATACTTGTGGATGCCGAAAAAGCATTCGACAAATTACTGTGGGACCACCTGTTCACGACACTGGGGAAATTTGGGATACAGGGCGACTTCATGACAGCCATACGCACCATTTACAATGATCCTCGCGCAGCGATCCTGGTCAATGGCACGCCATCCAATACATTCCCGCTCCTGAGGGGTACGAGACAGGGATGCCCCCTGTCTCCGATCCTCTTTGACCTCGCACTTGAGCCATTGGCGATTAAAATTAGAAAAGACACGGAGGGACTCAGGATAGGTAAAGAAACGCTACATATATCCCTCTTCGCAGATGACATGATCCTATACACGCGCGAGCCTAGAAGGAATATCCCCTGTATAATGCGTATTATTGCTGAATTTGGCGAAATCTCAGGGTACTGCATGAACAAAGAGAAATCGGAGCTATTATGGCTACGGAATAGCAGGCCTGAGGTGCCACTTGGAGATAACTTTAAAATAGTTACCAATACATTCAAATACTTAGGTATCACGCTGGCTAGGGACCCTACTCAGTGGTACGACATCAATTTTAAACCACTTCTTAAAAATTTGAGACAGACACTCCTGAATTGGTCCACTCTACCGCTCACACTGTCGGGGAGAGTGGGACTAATCAAAATGATATTATTTCCCAAAATGCTGTATACACTACAGATGCTCCCAGAGCTGATACATAAACAAGATCTTAAAACACTAAATAGGGACATTACACAATTTCTGTGGAAAGGGAAAAAACACAGACTAAGCTATCTCAAAATGACAGCTACGCCTGAGATGGGAGGTTTTGGACTCCCAAACATAGAACACTACAACTGGGCGGCTTTGGCTAAATATGTGATGGACTGGCTCCTAGATAAAGGCAACTTCACCAATAATAAATTGGAGGAGCAACTCATTACACCGTGGTCCCTGAAAATGCTTCCACACATGACCAGAGCTCAGGTTGAAGGGGCAGTTGGAGGCGCAGCCCTCTACCTCCACCCCATAAAAGCGTGGTGGAGGATCTGTAGGGCCTTTGGAGTCACACATAAATACACTGTTTATCTCCCACTACGAGGCAACCCTGATTTCCAGGCGGGTTTCACTACCAAACCTTTTAAACAGTGGGAGGAATGGGGAGTAACGACCCTCCGACAAATACTGTCGGAGGACCAGAAAACTATTAAGCCATTCATTGACCTACAAACTGACTTCCACATACCTAGGAATCACCACTTCGCTTTCCTCCAGATAAGACACTACGTGCAGGGCCTTCTGAGGTCTGGGGCTCTGCCTGACACGGACTGTGAGGTTTATAAGCTACTGTCACTGACTAGAGGGGGGATGACTTCCATCTCCCACACCTACAGAGCCCTTCAGACACTACCCAATAGCACCACGAGAGACTACATTCAGGAGACATGGAATACACTGACTGACCAGTCAACCTTAGATCAGATTGTGGAGCAAAGTATCACGAAGGTGAGAAAAGCCTCACTATCAAGTGAAATCCGAGAATCACATATGAAGCTATTACACAAAGCATATATAACTCCTAGGATGTACCACAGGTGGAATCCAGACACCACTGGACTATGCCCAAAATGCTCACACCCCAAACCAGACATGATACATATGATATGGCAATGCCCAAGACTTGCAAAATTTTGGGGAATGACAAGGAGTTGGGTAGAGAGGGTCATTAGGGACACATTTGAACTGACAGCGATCAGGGTGATATTCCTGCACTCACCGACAGAGGAACTAACTCACTCTAAATTTATTCACAATGTGATACTATTGGCCAGAAAACTCATTCTTAAGCATTGGATGACAGCTGACTCACCGAGCCTGACGCACCTGAAACTCGCTTTACAACAACAAATGGTATATGAGCAGATAGACACGCAGGGAGACATAACACTACGGGCTAAACACTTTCTGACCAAGTGGGAGCCCCTTATTGATAGCTTAGACCCTCAGCATCAGAAACAGATTATATACCCATTCAAGGACTCAGATTATGTACTACAAGTACAACTACATGGCAAATGGAACATCTTCCGTTAGCTAAACAACTACTCACCACACAGGAGGGAAGGAGACTAAGGGAGACGAACCCGGGGGGGGGCGCCTCGGAGCGAGACTGCGAAACGCAGTCTTCTCAAGATGAGAGAGAGGCGAGGCAAAGAGACAGAAGCTGATACTTTATGTTACTAGTTACTGATTAGAAGCTTTACCCTAAGTAGAAAAAGTTTATGTTTATGTTTATCGCTCTGGGATGATTGCCGGCTAAGAAAAGACTTTTATGAACTGTCACAACGCCACAATGATATGCAGACTTTCCCTAAACAACTATAGTAGAGAGGCGTGACAAGCTGGCAATCTACAGTCCATGGTTTATGTTTATAGGACCTAACATAGGCTTAGTAGAAGGGGAGGCCGCAGACAGGGGAATAGTAGAATCAGTTAGGATTAGGAAAATTAGAATGTATTATAAAACCCAGTATTGCTATAGCGACTATATTTTTTTGTTGTGATATGTATAAATTTTAATGTTTACACTCATTGTTGCTGTGGCGAGTATTGGAAATAAATAAAGTATTTAAAAAAAAAAAAAAAAAAAACTTGTTATATATAATAAACTACAACTTTTAAAATTAAACAGTACATCAAAATGGGAAGATATTCAGTTAACTGTTGAGATAATTTAATTTATAAGTTAAAAAACATTAAAACATAAAATGAGTCCTACATAGACTTTCACAAAATGCCATAAATGTTTGCACTAACAGTTATAGCATTTTTTTCGATACCTGCAAATGTGTAATAATACAGACAAAGGGGCATATGTATCAAGCTCCGAATGGAGCTTGATGCCCCGTGTTTCTGGCGAGCCTATAAACAGCAGTTATGAAGCAGCGGTCACAAAGACCACTGCTCCATAACCTGTCCGCCTGCTCTGAGCAGGCGGACACACATCGCCGGAAATCAACCTGATCGAGTACGATCGGGTTGATTGACACCCCCTGCTGGCGGCCCATTGGCTGCGAGTCTGCAGGAGGTGGAGTTGCACCAGCAGCTCTTGTGAGCTGCTGGTGCAATGCTGAATATGGCGAGCGTATTTCTGTGGCACTATATGGCAGCAATTTTGCAAGAATGTTATGCATTTTCAATAGAACTACATGGCAGCACTATTTCCTGCCATGGTGCGCTCTAGGGGCAAGATTACATATATACGGCATCGCTCGCAAAAGCCAGCGTCAGCTATTTTTACACGGATGGAGCCATCACATATACAGCGCCCCATATATTGATTGATTTGAACAGCCAATAGGATTTCAGTAGCTCTCATCCTATTGGCTGATTTAAAAATTTCAACCAACACGAATGCAAATTATCCTAATATAAAAGGGGTATCTTGCATTCAATCTTCAGTGTGCGGCGGACGATCCCATAAAGAGGACCTCCATGTCGCTGATGACCTCCGCTGCTGAGGAGGACCACCGCTCCGGATCCGCATCGGTAGATCGCTCTGCACCTCCGGCAAGAAGAAAGAAGATGGTCCCGCGATGGACGAAGATGGATCTGCTTGGATGAAGACTTTTCTCCGGCTGGAAGATGGATATCCGTACTTCAGGAACGGTGAGTAAATTTTTTGGGGTTAGTGTTAGGATTTTGTTTTTTTGGGGGGGTATTTTTTTTTTTTAGATTAGGGCTTTTTTATTTTTTAATGGGCAACAAAAAAACTGATTGCCCATTTAAGGGCAATGCCCATGCAAATGTCCCTTTAGGAGCAATGGGTAGATTAGATTTTCTTTAGAGTTAGGTCATTTTTATTTTTGGGGGTTTGGTGGGTGGGGTTAATTTGTATTTTTTTTTATGTAAAAGAGCTGATTGCTCTAGGGCAATGCCCTACTAAAGGCCATTTTAAGGGCTATTGGTAGTTTATTTTTAGATTAGGGGTGTTTTTATTTTGGGGTGGCTTTTTTGTTTTTATAGGGGTATTAGATTAGGTTTTAAAAAATTATTTTGGATAATTTTGTTTATTTTTTCTGTAATTTTAGATTTTTTTATTTTTTGTAATATTAGATTTTGTATTTTAATCTAATCTTATTTTTTTTATATAATGTTCGGATTTTTTATTTTAATTTTAAGTTAGGATTTTTTTATTTTGGTAATTTTTAATTTATTTTTTAAGAAGATAGTCTTTTTTTATTTGATGTAATTGGGATTAATTTAGGGGATGTTAGGTTAGGGGCTTAGTGATTAGATTAATACTTTGCATTGTGGGGGGATGGCGGTTTAGGGGTTAATTAGGTAGATTGCGTTGTGGGGGGATGGAGGTTTAGGGGTTAATAGGTAAATTAGGTAGATTGCGTTGTGGGGGATGGTGGTTTAGGGGTTAATAGGTTAATTAGGTAGATTGCGTTGTGGGGGGATGGCGTTTTTGGGGTTAAAAGGTAAATTAGGTAGATTGCGTTGTGGTGGGTTGGCGGATTAGGGGTTAATAGGGTAATTAGGTACTTTGCATTGGGGGTATGGCGGTTTAGGGATTAATAGTGTTGATAGGTACTTTGCGTTGTGGGGGATGGCGGTTTAGGGGTTAATACATTTATTAGCTAGTTTGAGATGTGGGGGTTGGTGCACACAATCTCTAAGGGAAGGAGGGAGAGGGAGGGGGATAATTGTTGGGAAAGGGATCTGGGAGGGGGTATGATATTAGGGGGGCAGCTACACTACAGAAAAATGGGGTTATAAAAAATAAAATAAAAAATTAGCAAATTTGATTAGAAACTGGGTACTGGCAGACTGGCCAGTACCTAAGATGGCCACAAATAGGAAATATTAAGAGAGAGGGAGCTTAAGAGAGCTGTTTGGGGGGGTCATGGAGGTTGGGGGGTTAGGGGAGAACCTACACTGCATTAACTATTTATATATATATATAAAAAAAGGCTTTTATTTTAGTACTGGCAAATCTGGATTGTGTAAATACTAAAAAATTATAGTAATGCTTTTTGTTGGCTTTTCATGGGGTTTTTCATTGTGGCTTTCTGCAAACATTCACAGGAGCAAAATAACTGAATCAAAATTGACGATGGCTGCCTAATGTGTTTATAAGTACAGCTCAAGCTGAAACGCATTAGAGTTTGTATTTATATATTTTTTTCATGATTTTCTTAGGAATGATTTTAAATGAAAGTTGTTTTTATAGACTTATGTGGTGCTGGCTATTATCATATTTTTGGGGCTATTGCCTAATGGATTTAAATGCAATTTAAACAAATAATAACAATTCAGGATGCATGCAATTAAAGGGACATGGAACCCAAAATCTTTCTACCATGATTCAGATAGAGTATATCATTGTAAACAGCTTTCCAATTTACTTATATTAACAAATTTGCTTTATTCTCTTGGAATGTTTTCTTGAAGAAGCAGCAATGCACTTCTGGGAGATAGTTGAATACATCAGGTGAGCCAATGACAAAGAGTATACAGTATATGTGCATCCACCAATCAGCAAGCAGCACCCAGTAGTGCATTGCCATTACTGGTTTACCTAGGTTTATTTTTTTAACAAATATTAACAAGCGTAAAAAGAAAATTAGATAACAGAAGTCAATGTGAAGTTGTTTGAATAATGTTAGTTGAATATTTACTTTAATATAATTTACATAATTTTGGGTTAGTTCTATAATTAACCTAAAAATATTTGATTACAATCATAAATGAGCTTTGTTGTTATTGTACTTTAGTTGTATAAAAGTTCATAGCTTAAAAATGTGATCTGATGTATATTTTTGTTTTTTTACTAAACCAGGTGATGGTTTTGTTTATTGTCATGTTAAGTGACTTTATTTGACAGCGTTACACCATTTTATTATAACAACAGAGCTGGAAGTTTGGAGTATTATTTATGTAAACATTTGAACATTCAAAAACTGTAGTTTGACAAGCCTTTCAGGATAACGCTCAACATGACTCCACCGATAAGAGTAATCAGGACCGTTTAAAAACTGTTAGATCATAGAGATATTGTTATGTCGCCGAGTTGCTATGACACAACTGCTAATATGCAGTTGCTATGTCGCGTCATACTTTTTGTACATCTCCTGTTGTACTTGTGTCCTTTTGTTTTGTTCTTTTAGCTCCATTTTTTCCTTTAAATTCCTTACAAGTTGCCTTACTTGTCGCCCTAGTATTGAGTCTGACTTGTGGGTGTGCTGTTATTCTTTGTATATGGATTTCTTGACCTGCTTTCTCCTCGACTATTCTTCTGCCTGCTGATTTTGTTCCATTGTTTGCCCGTCTGGTATTAAACTTGACTTCCTTGACTTCAGTTTTGGATATTGTTTTGGTACTTCTTTTTTTTTTTTTTTTTATCTTTTTATTGAGGTTCATCATATGATACAACAGAATCAACTCAGAAAATTACATCTTTATGTATGTACACATATAAATTAACATAGCATATCTTGAATCATACATGCATAGATTTCTCCCATATCGGGATTGAAAATATACAAAGAAAAAAACAAGAGCAGAACATTTGTTCTTGACCTCACTTTTTCCAAACTTAAAAATGTTCCTTCCAGGAAGAAGGAAAAAGTCTGATTTACATGTATTCCATATCTTACTAACTAAGGAAGCTAAGTGTCTAAACAATAAAAAACAGCGAAGCGGCACATAACTCTGAGGCGTGAGGGAAAGGGGGGCAAGGGGCAGGGCGAAGAAGAAGAAAAGGGCAGGGGGAGTAAATAAGAAGAGAAAGAGGAAGGAAAAAAAAAAAAAAAAAAAAAAAACTTCATATATATCTCACCCTGTTTACAAAAACCTGTATCAACTGTCCCTTTCTATTAGCCAAGACCTGGGCAGTACGCCGGATACTATCAAATTCAAGAATGGAACTGCGTTTTGAAAGGGCTTTAAAAAGTAAACCTGCTGCTCTGGTCTCCAGGAACTAATCAGACTTCCCCATTTTTTAAAATAATTCTTAAACTGCGTTTCTGACTCAGCTTTGAGGTTCTGCCTTTCTACAAACATCTGTGTTTTGATGGTATTGGTAACTTCCCTTATACAGGGAGTCTCTCTTTTTCTCCATTTTTTAAAGAGCAAACTACGTGCTACTAATATGACTAGATTAACCAGCTGTCTGTCCCCCATGATGGCCGCCTTCTTTAGGAAGAATATGTGTTCTGCCTGTAACTCAATTTTACTCTGGAGGTAACGGTTCAACCAATACTGTGTCTTTGCCCAGTATTGCCTTACTTTTGGGCAGCTCCAAATACAATGTAAGAGGTCTGCCCCTGCCCGTGCACATTTAAAGCAGTTCCCTGCCTTTGACTCCATCCATTTGGCCATTCTAGCTGGGGTCAAATAAAAGTTATTTATAATTTTGCACTGTGACTCTCTCCAGCTGATACTTGAAGTCGCCTCAGCCGTACGCTTAATACTTTCTAATATATCTTCACCTTGTACCCTTTCAAAATATTTATTGAATTTTCCCTTGACCATGTTAATATGTTCCAGTCCCTTATTTATCAGAATTTTTTGATACCACCAGGAAATTGAGCGTTTCCCTGCTTGATAGAGTTTTAGGCCCGAGGTTATTTGAGACAATCTCCATTCAGTTGCCACTTCTTTATTAGCCCTTTCAATATAGTGGCGTACCTGTAGGTATGCATAAAAGTTATTGGTTGGGAGATGGAATTGTTCTACTAGACTCTGAAAGGTACAAGTTTGGCCCTCCCTGTCTTTTTTTAGCTGGGCGAAGTAACAAAGGCCTTTCTCCCTCCAGTCGAAAAATACTTTCTGGTTAAGACCAGGTGGAAAGTCCACGCACCCGATAATCGGTAAATATGTGGATACACGAAATTCCTGTCCCACTAGAGAGCAGTATAACTGCCACCCTTTAATGATATTAACAAATGTTGGCATTACCTCTACATTCTGGGGCAGCTTCCTGTAGGGGCAGTGTAGCATGGCTAGCGGGCTGAAAGGTCTAATCAGCTCCGCGTCTAACTCATAATATGTTACATATTCTGATTTAGTGAGCCAATCTAGTCCAAATTTAGCCAGGGCTATTAGATTATAATGTCTAATGTTTGGAATAGAAAACCCTGCATATACTCTGGAATTGCTCATTTTATCTATGGAGATTCTTGGTCTCTTTTTCCCCCAAATAAAGGAAGAGCAGGCTTTATTATATCTGGTTATGTCTTTCCTTGTAACAAAGAGAGGTAGATTTTGCAGCAGAAATAAGATTTTAGGAAATATAATTGTCTTAATTATCATACATCTGGCCGTGATTGACAGAAAAAGTAGATTCCATTTGTTAAGATTAGCTTGAATATTGTCAAAGAATTCCTTGAAGTTTAATTGATACCATTCCCTGGGGTCCCTAGTAATCTTGATCCCTAGATAGTTGATGACGTTCACTTCTCTAAAGATATAGTTGCAACTCTGCCTTGTTTTCTTAACCCATAATAACTCTGATTTTTTGGGGTTAACTTTGTAACCAGAGAAGGTGCTATACTCTGTAATAATTTTCAAGACACATGGGATAGAGTTTACTGTATCTTGCAGGAAAAGGAGTATATCATCAGCATATAAAGAAATTAGTAAGTTCTCCCTACCAATCTTGACTGGTTGTATTGATTGCCGCAAATATACTGCCAAGGGTTCTAGGGCGAGATCAAATAAGAGTGGGGACAGTGGACAGCCCTGACGGGTTCCTTTCTCTAAAGTGATGTACTGTGTTAATTCCCCGTTCACTAGTAGCTGTGATCTTGGTTCCTTGTAGATCATTCTCACCAGATCGACCAACCGTCCAGAAAAACCAAAGTTTTCAAGGGAGGTTATGAGATGATTCCATTCAATGGAGTCAAAAGCTTTTTCAGCATTGATGGTAATTAGAGCAAAATCTTTTTTCTTGATATTATGGGGATCATTTCTGCCCTGCTGGCCGATCCTGTGAAAATGATCCACAGCTGTCAGTACTCTTCTCATGTTCCGAACCGAGTTCCTATTTGGGATGAAACCTGCCTGATCTGTAAGATGGATGGAGTTGTTTTGGTACTTCTGCTTTCTGTCTGGTATTGATTCTGGCTTGTTGACTCTGTCTTACCTGTCTGGTCATTTCCTGGTAATCAACAACCAAGCTATAGGACTGTGTGCTCTATACATATCTCCTGGGTCCTAGTGCTAATTGCCTTTTTTAGATATTTCTTTATCACTCCACTTGACGCTGGGATAAAGAAGACTACTGGCCAGGATTGGTTTGATAGAGAACTATCGCAGAGGCCTAACAGATATGCCCCATCTGCTGAGGATCCTATACGTTAATCATTACTGACAGTCTATACCGTATCATTTTATGGATTAAAAATTGCAACTTTCAGTTTTGTTTTTCACATCTGTAATATCTTTCCTTCCGAATACTTTCTCCTTCCATTGCACTTGTGCTCACCCCCTGTGCTTGTGAATGGTGTGTATTTGTCTGAGGTAGAACAAATCCTTGTTTCAGTACAAGTATGGTTTGTGTGGGAACTGCCGGCAAGTTGCATACTTTTTTAGGCATCCAAGGCATTCACTGGAGCTGTGTTTTCATGAGTACTTTAAGAGTTCTAGGTTTTTATATCTAATTTTAGGCTCATACGTTTGCCCATTTGCTCATACCTATGGCATAGATTGCATCTCTTGATTATTTTAGTATTTTCTGCAGACACATTCTTCTAGGCAAACTATTTGGCATTGTGATTTTCATGTTCCTATATAAGTCTGCTTCTATACTGATACTTAGACGCAGTAGCAGACCTACTCAACAGTGGGCCCTGGTGCAAACATTTTTTGGGGGCCCTCAAAGATAACTCAATTGTAAGCAATAATATACATGCTGCTCTGTATAAGGATTTTGAGGATATATAGATGGATCTGAAACCTGCACTAATAAAATGCTTCCCTGCATTAGAATTGTAGACATTCTGCACACGCCTATGTATAAACTGGCTGCCATGGCCTCCCCAGGACTTAGGACCTCATGCCACTGCACCTGCTGCATCAACAGTAGTCCCGCCCCTGCTTAGATGTTTTATTTCTTCCAGCTACTTGGTATTCCTCTATGTTTCTGGCACTGCCCTTAACCTGTTTTTGATCCTTGCCCTGTTTTCTTTACCTACCTGACAATGATTTTATAGATTCTGATTAAGAGGTTGATTACAATCTATAATTTGATAGTTATTGTCATGTTAATGGATGCCAATGAGCTGCTTTCTGTATCGGCCTAATCACAACTAGCAATTTCCTTGTTTCTCAGCAGCATAAACAAGGAAATTTATTGTTTATTTTATCTATTTGTCTGATCACAATCTAACCTCTTGATACTTAACAACAAATTTATGAGGCCATTTTTCACTTATCAATATCATCAGCTAAAACAACTTGATAAACCCCAGACAACACTTTTCTTATTGCCACATTCCAAAGTTGCCCTCTTCCCTGAAATTACCCCACCATATTAGATGACATTAGGAATCAATGTCATCAAACAGATACAAATGCTAGCTGCTCAATCAGCTTAAATCAAAATATTAATAATTTATTTCACACCGATAAGAATTGGTAACCCAACAAACACATATGCCCACTATACCTATAAAGTCTCTATTCAAATCCATTAAAAAGACATAAACACATATATGGAGTTAAGAACTGGAGTTGTATCCATGACACTACCACCTAGAATGCTCTACTAACAACATGAAGCACTGTTCTAACCTTCCATCTCATCTCTCTACAGGTATGCATCTCTCCTGCTTCCTTCATCTGCCTGGTTGCCCCTCTGTATCCCTTTAATTTGCTAAAATACACTGGTATGCATCTCTCCTGCTTCCTTCATCTGCCTGGTTGCCCCTCTGTATCCCTTTAATTTGCTAAAATACACTGGTATGCATCTCTCCTGCTTTCTTTATCTGCCTGGTTGCCCCTCTGTATCCCTTTAATTTGCTAAAATACACTGGTATGCATCTCTCCTGCTTCCTTCATCTGCCTGGTTGCCCCTCTGTATCCCTTTAATTTGCTAAAATACACTGGTATGCATCTCTCCTGCTTCCTTCATCTGCCTGGTTGCCCCTCTGTATCCCTTTAATTTGCTAAAATACACTGGTATGCATCTCTCCTGCTTCCTTCATCTGCCTGGTTGCCCCTCTGTATCCCTTTAATTTGCTAAAATACACTGGTATGCATCTCTCCTGCTTCCTTCATCTGCCTGGTTGCCCCTCTGTATCCCTTTAATTTGCTAAAATACACTGGTATGCATCTCTCCTGCTTCCTTCATCTGCCTGGTTGCCCCTCTGTATCCCTTTAATTTGCTAAAATGCACTGGTATGCATCTCTCCTGCTGTCTGGATTTATGATTTTTTGTTAGATTTGTTATCAGTTCCTTTGTACAATATCTGTGTGCTTTCCAACCATTTGTCTTCCCCCCAATCTAATTTGCAAGTGTGTATAACTCCAGTCTCCTAACTAGTCTGCCCGTGCACAGCTGTCCTGATTCAAATCATTACAATTTATATAGAAATAAGTGAACACTTGGCTCTTTGAAGCCTTGGCTCTTTGTGGCCTGTGCTTCTAAGTGCCGAGTTAAGAACTGGAGTTAGAAACTGGAGTTAGAAACTGGAGGGGGAAACTGCAGTCCCACTAAAAGGTAAAACCTACTAACTATACACCTGCACAATGCTTTCAATGTATTTTCTGCTATCTCAGTCTGCCCTTTTCCTAAAAATCACTGCACTTCCCTGTAGCAACAATAACCCTCACACTATCCTTATCTCACCCTCCCTTCTCTCATCCCCTATGCTGTCCTCTCATGAACTACTTTGTCTCCTTAGAAATACTTCCCCATCTAACTCTCCTGTGTCTAATCATACCCGCTGCTACAAGTCCCCCTCTCACCTTCTGTCACTCACACTCCTCCTACTGCTTGCTGCTGGTGACATCTCTCCTAACCCTGGCCCTGCAGCATTAACCACACTTTTACACTCTCACTCAGTCCCCCACTGCAAAAACTCTAGGTCACGCAATCCTAACAATCTCATCTCTATTAACACACAGCGCTTATCCCCTCTCTTTTCTTGTGCTCTTTGGAATGCACGCTCTGTCTGTAACAAACTCACAACTGTTCATGACCTTTTTATTTCTAATGCTTTCAATCTTCTAGCAATTACTGAAACCTGGTTATCATCTTCTGACACTGCTTCCATTGCTGCTCTCACGCACGGTGGTCTCCACTTTAGCCACACACCTAGGCCAGGTGATAGACATGGTGGCGGTGTTGGAATCTTACTCTCCCCCTCCTGCTCCTTTCAGCACCTGCAGCCTCATCCATCTCTCTCCTTTTCCTCCTTTGAAGTTCACTGCATCCGACTATTCTCCCCCCTCTCCCTCAGGGTGGCAGTTATCTATCGCCCCCCTGGACCAACCTCCCAATTCCTTGATAACTTCGCTGCCTGGCTCTCTCACTTTCTCTCTACAAATACACCTGCTTTAATCCTGGGGGACTTCAACATCCCCATTGATAACCCATCTGCCCCTGCTGCCTCTAAACTTCTCTCACTCACAAACTCCTTTGGTCTCTCACAATCCACCATATTCCCTACTCACCGCGATGGACACTCTATTGATCTAGTATTCTCCTACCTCTGCTCTCCCTCTGACGCCACCTGTCTCCCATTTCCCATCTCAGACCACCATCTGCTCACCTTTAAGCTTAATATACAGGCTAAACCTACTTCTCCCCCTCACCCCCGCACCTGTAGAAATCTGCACACTGTGGATCCTCTACAACTCTCCAACCTTATTCAAAAACGCCTCCCCCACACTTCCACAATATCCTGCCCTGACCTTGCTACAACCCACTATAACAATACTCTCTCCTCGGCACTGGACACTTTCGCTCCTCCCCAAATACGCAAAACCCCACGCCGTCGGCTCCAACCCTGGCACTCTAACCAAACACGCTACCTGCAAAAATGCTTCCGTGCTGCTGAACGTGCCTGGAGAAAATCCCGCTCTGAATCAGATTTCCTTCACTATAAGTTCATTCTTTATTCTTACTCCTCTGCCCTTCACTTAGCCAAGCAAACCTACTTCTTTTCTCTTATATCTACTCACTCCACAAACCCTAAATGTCTCTTCTCCATTTTCAACTCTCTCCTTTACCCACCTTCACCACCCCCTTCATCTGCCTTTAGTGCTCAAGACCTGGCAGACTACTTTTTCAACAAAACAATTACCATCCGAAATAATATCCCAACACAAGTCTGCAACCTTCCATCTCCGCCCCTGGCAACCCCCTCCACCACTCTCAGCACCTTCCCCCCTACCTCTGAGAATGAAGTGAGTTCCCTATTGTCTTCCTCACACCTCACTACCTGCCCACTTGACCCTATCCCTTCACATCTAATACCGTCTCTGTCTTCTACCCTCACTCCAGCTCTTACTCACATATTTAACCTATCCCTTACTACCGGTTCATTCCCATCTTCCTTCAAACATGCAAAGGTCACCCCCATCCTCAAAAAACCCTCCCTCGACCCCAATTCTCCTGCAAACTACCGCCCCATATCACTGCTTCCGCTAGCTTCAAAAGTCCTGGAAAAACTAGTCTTCGATCGCTTAACCCACTTCTTGTCCTCCAACTCACTGCTTGACCCCTTACAATCTGGCTTCCGTTCCCAACACTCAACTGAGACTGCCCTCACCAAAGTTACTAATGATCTTCTTTCTGCTAAAAAAAATGGCCACTACTCAATACTTATCTTACTTGATCTGTCTGCTGCCTTTGACACAGTTGACCATCCCCTTCTCCTACGGACTCTCAGCTCCTTTGGGCTCTCTGACACTGCCCTTTCCTGGATCCACTCTTATCTCTCTAATAGGTCCTTTTCTGTCTCCTTTGCTGGTGGCGACTCCTCTCCATTGCCTCTGTCTGTTGGAGTACCTCAAGGCTCTGTTCTGGGTCCCCTACTCTTCTCTATTTATACATCCTCACTGGGAAAACTTATCAGTAGCTATGGCTTCAACTACCACCTCTATGCTGATGATACCCAGATCTACCTATCCTCCCCTTCACTCTCTCCTTCTATCCTTGCTCACATCGGTGTCTGCTTATCTGGCATTTCTTCTTGGATGGCCTCTCACCACCTAAAAATCAATATGTACAAGACTGAGCTCCTTCTAATCCCCCCCTCTAATTCTACCCCGGTTCCTAACTTTTCATTCACTGTTGGTGATACCACTATCTCCCCATCACCCCAAGTCTGTGTCCTAGGAGTTACACTTGACTCCAATCTGTCCTTCATTCCCCACATCCAATTGCTCTCTTCCTCCTGTCGCAACCATCTACGCAATATCTCCAAAATCCGTCCATTTCTGAGTGCTGAAACTACTAAACAGCTAATCCACTCCCTGGTAATCTCCCGACTTGACTACTGTAATAACCTACTAACTGGCCTCCCTCTCTCCCACCTCTCCCCTCTTCAATCCATCCTAAATGCCTCTGCTAGGCTAATCCACCTCTCCCGACGCTCTGTATCTGCTGCACCTCTCTGCGAGTCCCTTCACTGGCTACCCATCCACAGCAGAATTAAATTCAAAATTCTCATCCTGACCTACAAAGCCCTTACCAACGTAGCCCCCCCCCTACCTGTCCTCACTCATCAAGAAATATACTCCAGCCCGCCCCCTAAGATCCAACAATGACCTGCTCCTTGCATCTTCTACCATCACCTCCTCCCATGCCAGGCTACAGGACTTCTCTCGTGCAGCACCAACCATCTGGAATGCACTTCCCAGAGCTGTTAGACTTTCCCCTAACCTTTCCTCCTTTAAACGCTCCCTAAAGACCTTTCTGTTCATGGAAGCCTATCTCTAAATCAGTAAAAAATGAATTCTACCTGCCTAACTGCTGCCCCATCTAACTCCACACTAACATCATTCTCACCTTTGCAGTCCCCACCTCCTGTTTCTCTCCCTCCTACCATCTAGATTGTAAGTTCCCACGGGAACAGGGCCCTCAATTCCCCCTGTATTTGTTTTGTTAAACTTTGGTGTCTTCTATATTGTATTGTACTGTACTTTTATCTTTGTACCCATGGACAGCGCTGCGGAATCTGTTGGCGCTTTATAAATAAAGAATAATAATAATAATAATAATAATATCTCTTTGGTTTTGGAGCACAACAGGTTAATTGAACACATATCACCAATTTGCATCACTACACTATAGGGATCAGTCAACATACAGCCCTTCAACCTGTGATGTAATTGCTAAACTCATGAAATTACCATTTTGTTTGTTGTTGATCCTTCACACTTGTTTTTTTGGGTTACAGAAACTGCAGATTACAAATACAAATAATGATTTTGGGGGCGATTTATCAAGCTCCGTACGGGGCTTGATGCCCCTTGTTTCCAGGCTCGCCGGAAACAGAAGTTATGAAGCAGCGGTCTAAAGACCTCTGCTCCATAACTTGTCCGCCTACTCTGAGGCCACGGACAGAAATCAACCCGATCAAATACGATTAGGTTGATTGACACCCCCTGCTAGCGGCCTATTGGCCGCAAATCTGCAGGGGGCGGCATTGCACCAGCAGTTCACATGAACTGCTGGTGCAATAATAAATGCCGATAGCATATGCTGTCATCATTTATTAATGTGCAGCGGGCATGATATGCTACATCGTATCATGTCCGCTCGCATTTTAATAAATAGGCCCCATTGTGTTGTGTTTGGGAAGTAAATATTCAGAAATCTTTATCTATGCGATCAACCCCTAGGTACGTCTCTCTGTTTTTTTCTTTTGTTCATTGGCTACTAGACTGATCTTTATAAGATTAGATTTGAGAAATCAGAATATTACCTCATGGTGGCCTAAAGAAAGCCCAGTTAATAAAACTCTTTAAATACATTAACTCTAAGGGGCATATTTACCAAGCTCTGTACGGAGCTTGATGCCCCATGTTTCCGGCGAGCCTGGAAACAGAAGTTATGAAGCAGTTGTCTAAAGAAGCGGTCTAAAGACCGCTGCTCCATAACCTGTCCGCCTGCTTTGAGGCGGCGAACAGAAATCATGCCGGTCAAATACGATTGGGTTGATTGACACCCCCTGCTAGAGGCCAATTGGCTGCAAATCTGCAGGGGGCGGTATTGCACCAGAAGTTCACAAGAACTGCTGGTGCAATGATAAATGCAGAGAGCGTATGCGTCAGCATTTATCGATGTGCAGCGGACATGATACGCTTCATCGTATCATGTCCGCTCACACTAAAATAAATTGACCCCCAAGCATGGATTTTGTTACCTGATGAGAGTTGTTGGATTTGTAAAACTTGATTTAGTATTTATCACTGAATTTTTTAATACTTGATTCAGTGGCTTCATTATTCTTTTTGCTTAGCAGCTCAGACATAGACCTTCACCTTTTAAGGTGATGGCTTATTCCACTATAGCTATGTTTTTCCTGAGCTAGGGAAACTAAAGCATATGATGTAGAATTGTGAAAAGCAGCAACATAGGGCAAGATTAGAAGTCGCGAGGCAAATCATTTGCGAAAACACAGCGCACATTATGGCTTTTTTCGCATTTGGGATTGCGCAGCTATTACAAGTTGCAAAATAACTTATTTTGCCCACGTGTTAGGTCGCGTAATCTAAACAGCCAAATCGCTTGCGCGTTCACGTATTCCCCATAGAAGTCAATAGAGAAGACAAATAGAAAGAAAAACACAAAAACCCTAATATGTTGTGCAAAGCCCATGACGTATTTTCCTTGAAAAGTTTACATGAAAATGCGAAAATGTTTTTGTAATGGAATATGTTCTCTTTATTTCTTTTTTTTTTAAATATTTTTTATTAGACAGTGTTAATATGAGTGTTAGTATACTTTGTAATGTATATTTGAAGTGTTTTGTGAAACTTTTATGTTGCGCAAAACAGTTAACTACAGCTCTTCGAGTGCAGAAAAGATTGTGGCGTATAAGGCGAATGTGCGCACACAATCGCAAGTTTTCAAAACTTGCAATAGCTGCGCAATGGATATTGATTGCGAAAAGACCACATCGCGCTAAAAACTCATAACGCTCTACTTGTAATCTTGCCCATAGTCATCTCTGTATATGTTCACTAACCCTATTTTCCAATATGGTTCTGCTTTGGTACAGAATGAAGAGTAATATATATGCTATATTAATAGAATGTGAGAAGGAAAAACTACATTTATGATTGTAATAAATATATTTCTTCATACCCAAATTGCCAAAGCAGATGCATTTCTGGCATGTTTTTGTCTATTCTCTTTATCCTATCCCCCAGTCTTGTCCATGTACTGTTTATAAAACTGAAGCCCAGGGGTATGAGGATAATACTTACTGAGGAAGGGTAGGATCCTGAAGACCTCTGACTTTTGGGAGTTGCTACTTTTTGTATCTATGCCTGGAGCTGTTTACCAAAGAGTAATGAATTATATGTTGTCATTCTGAACAGACAGATATTGATTTATTTTAAGAATAAATCTTTTTTGTAAAACAGGGTTCCAATTCATGCAAAGCCTCACCAACAAGAACAATAAGAACAATAGAAAATTGGAGACTTATACAAAGAAGCAATTGTTATTGAAAAAGGTGTTAAAGATTATTATGTTTACTGATTCCTAATATGACACTGCTACATGTGTTTCCTCTATAAATATAATGTGCTAAGCATTGGATATGTTACATATTGATGGTAACAAAAATATGGTTAGCTTAAAGGGATATGAAACCCAATTTTTTTTTCTTTCATGATTCAGATAGGAGTAAATTAGAAAGTTGCTTTTTTCAATAATAAAAAAAAATAATTTGCTTAAAATTGCATGCACTATTAACAGTTTTTGTTTGTTCTCTTGGTATCTTTATATGAAAAGCAGGAATGTAAGCTTAGGAGCCGGCCCATTTTTGGTTCAGGGTACTGAACCAAAAATGGTCCGGTTCCTACTTACATTCCTGCTTTCATATATTTATTACAAATAAATAATCCTATGTATATAGAAATATCAATTTAAAAAGAAATAGAACATTTTCTTCTATGTGAAGAACATTGGAATGTAAAATATTCATTACTATCTTTGCGTTAGCACTGTAGGTTTAACTTTTGTCAGGTTAGCGCAATAAGTGTTAGTTTTTTCAGTTTGCACTCTCCATTAAAGTCTATGGGGTCTATTTATGAAGCAGTGGATGCTGCTTCCAACCCTCTCCGCTTCAGTTCTGACTGAAGCGGAAGTTAAGAAGCAGCAGTCCTTAGACGATCGGGTTGATTGACACCCCCATGCTAGGGGGCGGTATTGCACCAGCAGTTCACAAGAACTGCTGGTGCTATGATAAATGCCAACAGCGTATGCTGTCGGCATTTATCAATGTGCGGCAGACATGATTCACTATATCGGATCATGTCTGTCCGCACCTACATAGACCCCAATGGGTGGAGAAGAAGTTAGCGCAGTCACAATATTCTAAGTCCTGAAGTTAGTGTGTGTCGGCTTCTGCTAGTGAGCAAATATTTTACTTTCAACTTGTAATATGTGTGCTAACCTGCACCCGTTAAAAGTTTACTTCTGGTGGTGTTTGTGTGCGAGCAAAGGCACTAGAGTGCCACTTGTAATCTGGCCCTAAATAAGTATTATTTACTAATAAAAAAACGGAGAAAGTATATAGATGTATTTGTATTAGTTAGGATAGCCCATATGTTTCTTGCATATATAGAAATAACTGTAATGACCATTTAATTCATATACTTTATGGCCAAAAGTATATTGAACCAGAATATCACACCTATATGAGGTTGTTGGACATCCTATTAAAAAAACATGGGTCACTCTTCTGGGAAGACTTTTCACAAGATTTGGCGAATTTGTGCCGTTCAGTGAAAAGCATCATTTCTGAGGTCAGGCATGCACTGATGTTGGACAAGAAGGTCTGGCTCACAATCAACATTCCAATTCATCCCTATGGTGTTCAATGGGTTTGAGGTTAGGACTCTGTACAGGCCACTAAAGTTCCTCCACACCAGTCTCGTCAAACCATGTCTTCGTGGACCTCACTTTGTGCACATGGGACAGTTATGCTGGATCAGGAAAGGACCTTCCCCAAACTGTTGCCACAGAGTTTTATGTATCCAATTGTCTTAAAAGTTTTTGTATCCTGTAGCATAAAGATGATCCTTCGCTGGAACCAAGGGGCCTATCCTAAACCCTAAAAAAAGCCCTAGACTATTATCTTTCCTCAACCAAATATTATAGTAGGCACTATGCATTCTGGGAAGTTGCATTCTACTGGCATTCACCACACCCAGATTCTTCCATCAGACTACCAGATAAGTTATTCATCACTCCAGAGAAGATGTTTCCACTGCTCCAGAGTCCAGTGACGGTGTGCTTTACATCACTCTAGTTAATGCTTGGCATGCATGTTGATGTGATACTTGTAGTCATGGAAACACATTTCAATAAAGGGACAGTAAAGACAAAATTAAACTTTCATGATTCAGATAGAAAATGCAACTTTCTAATTTGCTTCTGTTATAAAATGTGCTTCATTCTCTTGGTATCTTTTATTGAAGAGTAAAACTAGGTAGGCTCATAAGAGCTCAGGAGTGTGCACATGTCTTTAGTACACTTGCAACATTGTTTGTAGCTTTGCTATACAATGTTGCAAAACATTGCTGCCCTAGAGTACTAAAGACAATTGCACACTCCTGAGCTCTTATGAGCGTACCTAGTATTATTCTTCAATAAAAGATACCAAAAGAACAAAGCATATTTGCTAACAGAAGTAAATTGGAAAGTTTTTTTTTTTAAATTGCTGCTCTATCTAAATCATGAAAGTTAAATGTTTTACTTTACTGTCCCTTTAAGTTCCAGACGCACAGTTCTTGTGCTGATGTTGCATCCAGAGGCAGCTTGGAGCTGCATAGTGAGTGATGCAACAGATAATATATTTATGCCCCACATGCTTCAACACTAAGCAGCCCCACTCTGTTGTCTACAATTTCATCTTTAGCTCCTAGATGCTTCCACTTCACAATAAGTGAAGTCAAACTGACTTTTTATATATATATATATATATATATATATATATATATATATATATATATATATATATATATATATATATATATATATATATATATAACTTCCATGTGTGTCTGCACTCACAATGCAATAGGGACATCAACCAGGGTGCCAAGTCAGGTATATCAATAATCCATTATAGAAGAGGACTGCACTCACTGGATTTGGTATATAAAATAAAAAATGTTATTAAGGTGATGTTTCGGGGTACGCAGACCCCTTCCTCAGACCAGGCAACAGTGCAAATGAACAGTGTGCAATATAAAGCAACATAGCCCCTCCCATCAAACAATTAGTGAAATTGCGCCAAAACCTATGTAACCATGACAACAGGTGAATCACCTAATTAACAATATTCCTACCTTTACTAATGTGATAGTTAAAAACAGTATAATTGTGCAAACCATATAAGTGTATCTTAAAACTATTCTCAAACAATAGATGACATGACATATGAGTAGCACCTAAAACACTCAAGGTGCACCCAAATAAATAAAATGTCCCCCTACAATGTGATGTGTGACATACTGAAATAGCTACCACAAAGAAACAACTTAACATTGATAAAGGCAGTCTATAGGAAACAGTGCTCAATAAAAGATAGTTGCAGGACCTAGGCAGTATATCAGCATTTAAACATTAGTGCATCAGTATCTCTCAGTAAAACATACTTCTAGATGCCATTTCTACAGCACTTGACAGATACCCCTATGTGGGCCCTCCAATGACCTTTATTCTTGACATTCTTGACAAGTGTTTGAAACTTAACTATTTTCGTTTTGAGAACATCTTCTACCAGCAATTAACCGGAACGGCGATGGGATCTAACGTAGCCCCGTCCTACGCAAATCTCTACATGGAACAGTATGAAAGGGACACCATGAAGGTATATAACCATGAAATGGTTAAACACTACAGACGGTACATCGACAATGTCTTCCTAATATGGTGTGGCCCTGTTGATTTACTCACTGAATGGGTAACTAAACTTAATGCTCTAACTTGTCCCATCAAGTTCGAGCTAAAATTTGACCTAGACCAGATAGATTTTCTGGATCTAAGAATCTACAAGAAGGAAGGGAAACTATCTACAACTTTATACACAAAACCCACAGATCGGAATTCTTTACTTGAGGCAACAAGTAACCACCCGCCACATACCAGGAGGGCTATTGTGAAATCCCAAATGATCAGGGTAATGAGGAACAATATTGAGGCAACCAACAGGTTAACCCAAATGGATGAAATGTCCAACAAATTCCTGCAGAGGGGCTACTCACCTGAACTGATAGAGGAAGTATAACAAGAATTAATGTCTGAAAACGAACGAACAAACCCTGCTGACAAGAAACCAAGAATGGTTTTTGCAACCACCTATAACAAAGGGAAAAAGGTCTTGGCTGATTCTATCAAAAACAGATGGGAAATCCTTGGCACCGACCAAACGCTCCCCTTTGGACACTTGGACCCACCAATCATGGGATACAGATGTGGCAGAAGCCTCAGGGATCTATTGATGCAGACGGACCCCGAGCAAAGCTACACAAAGAAGTGGCTAAAATCCACTAAAACAGGTTGCTTCAGATGCCTGGGGTGCACCACCTGCAGTGGCATGATCCCCTGCAAGGTGTTTCGACACCCACACACCGAAACGTCACCTTAATAAAAAAATTTATTTTATATACCAAATCCAGTGAGTGCAGTCCTCTTCTATAATGGATTATATATATATATATATATATATATATATATATATATATATATATATATATATATATATATATATATATATATATATATATATATACACCTTGGGAGCTCATCCCAGTCAAAAGCCTTGCCATATACCATATACCACACCTTTCAAAAAGTCCTTTTTCAATGGGACTTCCATAGCGCCGGTATTACGAGTTTTGCCTGGGAGGCCAAAAAGTGAGCGGTACAGCCTATACCGTCAAGATTCGTACAGCCATCTAAAGTCAGTAGTTATGAGTTTTATGTTACAAATCTGTAGCATAAAACTCATAACTAAAGTGTTACAAAGTACACGAATACCCAGAAACCACCTATTAACCCCTAAACCGAGGCCCTCCCGCATTGCAAATACTAAAATAAAATTATTAACCCCTAATCTGCCGCTCCGGACATTGCCGCCACTATAATAAACATATTAACCCCTAAACCGCCGCACTCCGGCATCACAAACACTAGTAAAATATTATTAGCCCCTAATCTGCCGCCCCCAATGTCACCGCCGCCACTATACTAAAGTTATTAACCCCTAAACCTAACCTTAAGTCTAACCCTAACACCCCTAACTTTAATATAATTAAAATAAATCTAAATAAAAATTAATATCATTAACTAAATAATTCCTATTTAAAACTAAATACTTACCTATAAAATGAACCCTAAGCTAGCTACAATATAACTAATAGTTACATTGTAGCTAGCTTAGGTTTTATTTTTATTTCACAGGCAAGTTTGTATTTATTTTAACTAGGTAGAATAATTTCTAAATAGTTATTAACTATTTACTAACTACTTAGTTAAAATAAATACAAATTTACCTGTAAAATAAAACCTAACCTGCCTTACACTAACACCTAACATTACACTACAATTAAATCAATTACATTAATTAAATACAATTAACTAAATTACAAAAAACAAATAAACACTAAATTACACAAAAGAAAAAAGAAATTATCAAATATTTAAACTAATTACACCTAATCTAATAGCCCTATCAAAATAAAAAAGCCCCCCAAACATAAAAAAAAAAAACCTAGACTAAACTGCCAATAGCCCTTAAACAGGGCCTTTTGCAGGGCATTGCCCCAAATAAATCAGCTCTTTTACCTGTAAAAAAAATACAAACAACCCCCCAACAGTAAAACCCACCACCCACACAACCAACCGCCCCAAATAAAATCCTATCTAAAAAACCTAAGCCCTGAAAAGGGCATTTGGATGGGCATTGCCCTTAAAAGGGCATTTAGCTCTTTTTCTTTGCCCAAACCCTAAGCTAAAAATAAAACCCACCCAATAAACCCTTAAAAAAACCTAACACTAACCCCCGAAGATCCTCTTACAGTTTTTGAAGACCGGACATCCATCCTCATCAAGCCAGGAGAAGTCTTCATCCAAGCGGGCAGAAGTCCTCAACGAAGCCGGTAAAAGTCTTCATCCAAGCGGCAAGAAGTGGTCCTCCAGGCGGGCAGAAGTCTTCATCCAGACGGCATCTTTTATCTTCATCCTTCCGACGCGGAGCGGCTCCATCTTCAAGACATCTGGTGCGGAGCATCCTCTTCTGTTGACGGCTACTGAAGAATGAACGTTCCTTTAAGGGACGTCATCCAAGATAGCGTCCCTTGAATTCCGATTGGCTGATAGAATTCTATCAGTCAATCGGAATTAAAGGTGAAAAAATCCTATTGGCTGATGCAATCAGCCAATAGGATTGAGCTTCAATCCTACTGGCTGATCCAATCAGCCAATAGGATTGAGCTTGCATTCTATTGGCTGTTCCAATCAGTAAAAGTCTGTTCCAATCAGCCAATAGAATGCAAGCTCAATATAAGTTGCAATATAAATGAACAGGCATGGAAGTTTTTCTAGCTTTTGTTCTATCTCAGGAGTGCTGTTCTCTTTCTCTTTTTTCACATTTATGTAAATTACTCTTGGGTCTCCCTAAGAGTAATGGGTAATTCAGACGTGGAACCCGTGCACACATGCCCTTAGAGAGATACAACTGCACCTCACTGACGAGGCCCACAGAAGGCCGAAACGATCGTCTGGGGTTGTTGCTTCCCTTGTTCAGAGAAGAATTGCCTGGTATTTTGGCGCTGGACTGTCATTGGGCAGGATCAGACTGATATGCTACATGATATTTTTCTCTCTGTGAAGAGGCATAGTGTGCAAAAAGAACGCGCACCCTGAGTTGCAATATAAATGAACAGGCATGGAAGTTTTTCTAGCTTTTGTTCTATCTCAGGAGTGCTGTTCTCTTTCTCTTTTTTCACGGCGATGCCGGGGCGGCAAATTAGGGGTTATTAACTGTAGGCAGGTGTCGGCGATGTCAGGGGCAGCAGATTAGGGGTGTTTAGACTCGGGTTTATGTTAGGGTGTTAGGTGTAAACATAACTTTTCTTTCCCCATAGGAATCAATGGGGCTGCGTTACGGAGCTTTACGCTCCTTTATTGCAGGTGTTAGGCTTTTTTTTAGCAGGCTCTCCCCATTGATGTCTATGGGGAAATCGTGCACGAGCACGTAAAACCAGCTCAAAGCAGCGCTGGTATTTGTGTGCGGTATGGAGCTCAACGCTGCCATATTGCCTGCTAATGCCGGGTTTTTGTAAACCTGTAATAGCAGCGCTATAGGGAAGTGAGCGGTGACTATAACTTGCAAATTATTACTGAGCCGCTCATAACGCAAAACTCGTAATCTAGGCGTATGTGTATATATGAGTGTAATACTTTAATATACCATTGAAAGTATAGGGTGCACTAAAGTGATGCCGACCGCACTAAATTATCTCTGGTAAATTTGTTTTACTCTGGACTTGTAATATCAATTTTCATGCTAAATTTAGAGCGGTCCAGTGATATTGATATCAAACCCTGCGCTATCATTAGCGGCTCTTCTTTTATTTACATGAATATTAGTAAGGACTGAAAAAGTGAAGTGGGGTGTGTTTAAATTTGTGACATTTTATGTTACACCTACCTACCTGGATAATAATAATGTTATGTATGTACCTATTTTTTATTCTGCATGTTTTTATTCTTATGAGAAGCCACATTGCTTAGGGGTAAGAAGACATATACATATGCTTTGTCAAAATGGGTTTTTCCCCTCTGTAACTAAAACGTTATTATATTGATATTATATATCTTAAAATTATATAAATTGAAAATAAATAAACACAGTAGATGTGGTTGAAATAAGACGGAAGTTTATTGCGTTCAACCTATGCAAAATAAAATAAATAATTATTGAAACAACATTTCTGCTGGAAAACATGTTTTAAATTTTTTTATCTATCCACCAATTCTGATTCTAAATTGTGTAAATGCTGTGTTTCAAGTAATAGAAAATAATGTTTCCCATATAAGGCTAGATTACAAGTGGCGCTCTAGCTGTAGCACGCAAACGATATCGGGTTCTCCTCTGCGTTTTTATGAGCGACAGAAATAGCACGCATATTAAAAGTTGAAAGTAAACTTGTTCACTAAATATGTTTTACTGTTTATGTACTTTACATATTTAACATTCCAATGTTCTTCACTTAAAGGATAATGTACTCTATTGTAAATACATTTTTCTATATATATCTATATATAGTTATACCTATATATCTATTAAGCACGAAAAGCTTAAGTTAGAATACTGATTGCGTGTTTGCGTATTGCCTAATAGAAGTCAATGGAGAAAAAAAATGGAAGAAAAAAAAAAAAAGAACACCTCACTCTTGCGCAAACCTGATTGCATATTTCAAATAAAAGAATATGTTCTATGTATTCATAAATACATATTTCTACATATATCTGATTATTTTGGTAACACACATGATTAAATATAGGTACAGACATATTTATATATATATATATATATATATATATATATATATATATATATATATATATATATATATATATATATATATATATATATATATATATATATAGGAATATCAATTTATAAATACAAAGAACATATTCTGATATGTGCAGAACATTGGAATGTGAAATATTTACAGTAAATACACAGTATAACACTTTATTAAAAATTAATATTGCATAAATATGCTTTTAAATGTTTTGATCTACTTAACTGCAGAGGGCTCCAATGCATTTATATACATGTTTTATGTGTGTACATATGTATTTATGTGTTTATAGGTGTATACATGTCTGCAAATACATATATATATATATATATATATATATATATATATATATATATATATATATATATATATACATATCAATACATATGTACACATATCAATGTTCCCTCTAAAAAATGTTCAGCTGTGCGGACCTGCTATTGCTCTGAGCAAAACATTTTTGCACGGCCTGACAACTGGGCAACATTTTTATTTTTTATATAAATAATATCAATAGTCAAGATTTGAGTACACATATCTACATTATGATACAGTGGCATGCTTCTTTGAAATTTAATTTAAGCATTTACAAATGTATACAGATTACTTAGCATACCGTATACACATGCGTGTGTGTGTCTCACATACACAAACGTAAACACACATATAAAAACACGAACACACAGATATAAACACATACACACACAAACACTAATAAGCCCAGCTCTCCAACAAATAAAATAAACATAATGAAGCATATACAATTGACACACAGCTAGTGAAACACTAAACTATAACAAATAGCATCATGTTACACAGCTGTACCAACAGCCTCACATGCATCATCTCACATACCTGTACATACAGCCTTGCAAGTATAATTTCAAACACCTCTTCATACAGACTCACATGCATCATGTCACATACCTGTACATACAGCCTTGCAAGTATAATTTCAAATACATCTTCATACAGCCTCACATGCATCATATCACATACCTGTACATACAGCCTTGCAAGTATTATTTCAAATACATCTTAATACAGCCTCACATGCATCATGTCACATACATGTACATACAGCCTTGCAAGTATTATTTCAAATACATCTTCATACAGCCTCACATGCATCATGTCACATACCTGTACATACAGCCTTGCAAGTATAATTTCAAACACCTCTTCAAACAGCCTTACATGCATAATGGCACACACCTGTACCTAAAGGTTCCACTATGTCATGTTACACACATGTAAGTACAGTTTATTGTGTATCATGTATTGGACCTTTGAATATAGTTTCCTCTGTATCATATCACATACATGTAAGTAGAGGTTGCATATATCACATATTGCACCTGTAAATACAGTTTCTGAAATATCATGTCACACACATGTAAGTATAGTTTTACCTGTGTCATGTTGTCACATGTCTGTTAACACATAGTAACATAGTAACATAGTAACATAGTAGATAAGGTTGAAAAAAGACTGAAGTCCATCGAGTTCAACCTATACAGATCTAAAATACTTACAAAAAGCTCCAGTTAAGCTTAAATAACCCCATTAAAATGTGAACCATTTAATACTAGCAATCATATCCATGAATTTTGTTTATATACAGAAATTTATCCAGACTATTTTTAAATGTATCTATGGTATTGGCATTCACTACCTCCTTTGGTAATGAGTTCCACAATTTTATTGCTCTTACAGTGAAAAAACGTTTCCGTTGCAGGAGATTAAATCTCCTTTCCTCTAACCTTAAATTATGACCTCTTGTCAGAACCAATTTTCTTGGAATAAAAAGAGCTTCTGCCATCTCTGTATATGGGCCTTGAATATATTTATAAAAAGTAATCATGTCACCTCTCAAGCGCCTTTTTTCTAAAGAGAACAGACCCAGTTTGGCTAGCCTCTCCTCATAGGTTAATTTCTCCAATCCCCTTATTAGCTTTATAGCCCTTCTCTGAACTTTTTCTAGTTCTGCAATATCTTTTTTAGCAATCGGTCCCCAGAACTGCACTCCAAACTCAAGGTGAGGTCTTACCAGGGCTTTATATAATGACAGAATTATGCTTTCCTCCCTTGAATCAATGCCTCTTTTAATACATGCTAGTATCTTATTAGCCTTTGAAGCCGCTGCCCTGCATTGTGCACTCATCTTTAGCTTGTTATCTATTACTACTCCCAAATCCCTTTCCTCCTGTGTTTGGCTAAGTCTTGTCCCATTTAAAAAATACATAGCCTGCTTATTTTTACTTCCAAAATGTAGAACCTTACATTTTTCCGTATTAAATCTCATTTTCCATTCACTTGCCCATAGTTCTAATTTTAGCAAATCCCTTTGCAAAGAGAGTTCATCCTGCGCTGACCTAATTACCTTACTTAACTTAGTATCATCTGCAAAAATAGAGATGTCGCTATTTAATCCTTGCTCCAAGTCATTTATAAAAATATTAAAAAGAACAGGGCCCAGTACTGATCCCTGGGGGACGCCACTGATTACCTTTGTCCAATCTGAGTATGATCCATTTACTGCTACTCGTTGCTCCCTATCTTTTATCCAGTTATTTATCCATGAGCTAACATTTTCAGCTATTCCCAGTCCCTTAAACACAGTTTATTTAATGTCATATCACACCCCCTCAGTCTTGGCCAGTAAGTTCTGTATGACACACGCATACTGTGTGTTCAGATACATTCAGAAGGTCTGACAGCACCTTCACTATAGGTGGTGTTGCTGAAATTGGCAAGTCTCTCCCCAGTGACTCATAGTGTAGAGAGTTGAGGGACTTGTTGGTCACAGACAGGGGACTGAATGCTGGTAGTGTGTTTTAGCTGGTGACTACACATGGTACACAGTATGGGACTCTGACATACCACTTGCACTATTGGTTCACATCAAGGATTGTTAATGTAACCTCTTACAGATCACCCTACCACTACTAGTACTTACTGCCCTTAGATTGTCTTGCCAACACATGCATAGCACCACCGGATATTCACTCTTTCAATCGTCGCTACCGTCGTTGGTATCAATGCCTCTGCTGTCACTGTGTGAGTGATATGAAGAGTTTGGTGTGCTGAGTGATTAAAGTCTATACTGCCCCCTGTTATGTGCTGCCTATTGTCATCTTTGTGCCGGACCTACAAACACTCTGCGCGATCGTGCTGCTATTACAGGGAACGTTGACACATATATAGATATATACATACATATACATCTTTAGAGATGTATAAATATTTATCTCAATGTTAAAGCCATTTGCTTGCCTTTTTGTTTCTAACACCTGAGATCTCATATCTTTTTATTTTTTTTTTTAGAATTTTTATAATGGTGTTATTAAGAGTGTAAGTGTACTTTGTAATGTATTTTGTGAGACTTTTTTTGTTTCTTGAAACAGTTAACCACAGGGGTAATCATTCTAGTGTAAATGTGATTGCGCTCAAGTGATCGCATTTACTTTCAATTTGAAATACCAGCGTAATTTAACCTACGTGCAAATGATCGCGATAAGACGGTATCGCTTGCACGCAAACGATTGTGCACCACTCGTAATCTGACCCTTTATGTCTTCTAATAGAGCATAGTCTGTTGAAAAGAAAAATATAATTTGCAAGGATAATTTACAAAGAAAGAACAGAACTGTTAAATGTGTTAAATGTGTAAAATTGTTAAAACGGTTTTAATGTGAGAAATTGACCACTAAATAATAGGTTAATTCCAGGTAATATTGACTTTACAAACCCCATACAGAGCTCTCATATAATGGTTATAATAGCAATGAAAGTCATTTTAACTATTTATTAAATATAGTATGAGTTAATAAGATTTTTGGGGGAGGAGCCGACTTCTGAAGCAGCAGGACACGTCTAAATGAAGCTCCTGGTCTTAAAACTGTTTTATTCAGTGTTTTCTTATAATTATCCAGTCAATTGTATTTATTCAAGAGAAGATATCTATAGCTCAACACCAGCAAGTCTTTGGAGTGGATGTTTGACGGCATTCCTGACTTATGTTCTTCAGAAAGCCACGTGGACCTGCATTTGCCTAATCCTCAAGGATATAACCTCTACCTTCAGTCTGCCGCGTGTCTGGGGCTACAGCATATATCCCCCCCCAGATTCTGGGTTACAAGGTAGTTTATAACTACCACATTTGGGACCATATTTCTCTAACTAAAGAGGGGACCATTAAATCTGTGAACGAGTGTTACCACTGCTGAGCTGCTTAAAATCTGCTTTGAATATGGAGGCTCTGGACAAGTGGAAAATTAAGTTGATGCAGTTACTAGTAAACCACTAAAAAAGTTTAGAACTTGTGCTCTGCAACCTACTCCTAACCTCAATATCTATTCACATCACCCAATCAGTAAGAATGTATGAGCCGAGAAAAGAAAACCGCAATAGAATTCTACCAACCATGACGAAACACCAAAAAAATGCTCATATACCTTTGGGTGCCCTGGCATTTGATCAAGAGCCCAATACTAGTAGGTTGCAGCCGAGGCCGCCAGCCTTGACTTTCTCTACCACAAAGACCACTCTTACAGGCCCCAGCTGACTTCGTAGATTACCAACATGGCGACTGGCACTGCAAAGTGGAGCAGCTATACGACATTCACATCCTCCCACTAGTGACTACCGTGGTGTATGAAGGCTGAAACAGCGGATTAAAAAGAGGTATTCCTCTAACCTTACAGTAGTTGGCGGCAATACCAAGTTTCCTCTCAATGGGATGGAGAGAAATACTTCAATATGCTGGAGGAGCCAAACCTGCTTTCGATCCTCTTACCACGGTCGTCCTCAACAACTTAAAAAAATTCTGGTTAAAGTCAATTTAGAGATGACCTTTGTCGGCAGAGTTGAAGTGGTTTAAATACAGTTATGGCTAAGGTGGACTTCTGCCTTTCACCAACCTTGGCAGTTCTTTCCACCATGCGTTCTAGTTGCAGCGGACATGACAGGTTAAACTGATTTTGAACACGGCAAACTAGATCCTTACGTTTATGTCCTGAGTCGGACCTACCTAATAACATCTCTATCCACAGAACACCTGATGCCATATGAGACAGTTGTTTTCTGATGAGGGAGCCCTATACAGAAACTCTAAAAAAAATTCTCCACAATGCATGCAAAAATTTTTGTGTTTAGGGTTGCTTACCAGATGATTATAAGAGAGTTAGTATCCTCAAACACAGTTTAAGACATTATGCTTGTCACTATTAATTACTGTGCTGCATTAGATGCTTCACAAGTCATGCAAAATTGTTTAGGGTTGCTAATCTATCTTACATTAGTACTTCCAGTTATTTATTTATTTTATCTAAACAGATGATAAGTATTGTTGGCTATAATGCTTGTAGACCCAGTATCTCCAGTTGTGTAAGCAAATGGTGCCTTCAACATAATTTAGGAGAAATACAGGACTCTCCTTGGCAAATATGACATTTATGTGCCGATCCAGAGCCATAGATGACAATACAGTACGATGCATTGGTTTGTTTGATAAGCTTGCTGTATGCAGTTAAGAAATGGTGGCTAGTTAATGACGATCTAGGGATCTGAAATATATTCACCCAAATTAGTTGGCTGCAATATAGCTTACAGTTAATAGTGGAAGCATCTTTATAGACCAATATTGTAATTGCTTTGGGACACACTCATTGATTACTAAAATAAGTGTGTTTAGTTACATTTGGGGGATGCCTAATCTTCAGAGGTTGCTAATACTATGCTCTACATTTCTGTATATATGTATTATAACGATGTGGGACATGGCATAAATAGTCATATTCTTTATATTTGATTGATGGCTTTGCTGCTAGTTTCTACATGTCCCAGGTAGCTTTTTGTTTATTCTATTGATGTATGCTTTACACATAGTACAGTATTGTATTAATTTTATATACATCACCACTGCATGTATATGTTTATACTGCAAATTCTATATGGATGGAGTATGATATTTACTATTAGTTGTAGCAGTAGTACGTATACATGTGTTATATATGTTTCACAGATAAGCCCCTATAAGCATATATTATACCTCTGTTTACTGTAATTTAGTTAATGCTGTTAAGGGCTGTCAATATTCTGTCTTATTATACAACACCCTTTTGCGATCTACTCATATCCTGCAACCTCTAAAACATCTAAGTTACGCTGGAATTGGGTTCGTATAGTTGGCTAATAAGTGAGACACAGCATAGGCACCCTATTAGCTACTTGCTTTACTTTTACATAGGCTATTTTCATGTGGGCAGAGTTCCACTTTTGTATACAGAAGCAGAAACCTAAAGTCAAACTTCATAGTGTTACCTCGCAAGAATTATTGTGAAATTAAAGGGACATGAAACCCAAAAAAATGATTTCATGATTCAGATAGAGAATACAATTTTAAACAACTTTCTAATTTACTTCTATTATCTAATCTGTTTTATTCTCTTGGTATCATTTGCTGAAGGAGCAGCATTGCACTACTGGTTTCTAACTGAACACATGGGTGAGCCAGTTTATATATATGCAGCCACCAATCAACAACTAGAACCTAGGTTCTCTGCTGCACATTACCTTTCCTAGATAAACATTTCAGCAAAGGATAACAAGAGAAAGAAGCAAATTAAATAATAGAAGTAAATTGCAAAGATGTTTCAAATTGTATTCTCTATCTGAATCAATTTTTTGGGTTTCATGTCCCTTTAAAGCCCCAACCCCATAGAATAGCAAACTCTAGAATATCAGCCATAGACTCTTGTGCACAATATTGATAATAAAGGTGGTGTATATTGTTTTAAGAAAGCTCTAACCATTATATATTGTTTCAAGTAATATATAACTATATTTACCAAAAGTAGGCTGGTGTATTTGCTCATTATATACTACTGGTGTGCTATCCACGGCCGGTATACCGGTAGAAGATCAATATTACTATATATAGGAAACCACTAATTGTTAGGAGCATATATCACATAGGGTTCTTTCATACGCTAAAGGCTGTGACAAACTGCAAGCGATGTGGCGTGAGGCAAAGCAGCTGCTTCGCTCCGCGTCGCATCGCTTCTGAAGTTCAAATATTTCATCTTTGAGCGCTTAGCTACGCGACCTGACGCAGCAGAGTGCTCAGAGATGAAAAGGCAGGACACACTGAGCGCACACAGCTGCATGTACACGCTGTGCGCAGCTCCGCTTGCAGTGTGTCACAGCCTTTATCCTTAAGAGTTTGAATTTATAGCTCGGGATTAATATAAACAATATATAAAACTAGGCTTCATGTCCAAATAGGAACAGGACTTAAACATGGAATTTACCCATCTTCAATGGACGAAAATACTATACCTAGGTACCTCATTTAGTTATAGCTCCCAATTAAAATAAAACTGCTTAAAAAAACGCATTTACTTGGTATTAGACCCTCCTTACATTTTCCCCCTCTATATACCCTCTATATACCCCAGTTAGACTGAATTGCTACAGAGGTTGCCAAGTCACAGGTTCATACTTCCACATGTGGTGGACTTGCGAACATGTAAAACATATTTGGAATAAAACCTCTGAACTACTAGCCAAAATTCTTGATGTAGAGTTTCAACTCTCTCCAGAAACAGCACTATTACATCATACAATCAAATCCCTACCCAAACACACAAATAAGCTCATCTTTAATATTTGCACTGCTTCCAGACTGTGTATTGCGAGATTTTGGAAGACCAACCTACAAGATTTTAAAATAGTGAAACTTAAAATAGAACAATTACCAAATGTCTAACACAGCAGCAGACTTATTAGATTCCAAAGACCAATTGTTTATCATATGGGAGCCTTGGATAACTTACTCTGAGGCTCAGTCCAGGCATCCCCAACCTACCTAATTCTTATTTCTCACTTTAAGGGTTATAGACAGCGGGGGAGAGCTGACTGCCCATGCCGACCAACAGAATTCTCTACAGATATGCCTTTGTAGTTTGTATCTGCTTAGTCTAAAGAATGTGATGACCAATGATTGTTTGATTGAGCAAACCATGTAACTCTCTTTTTTTTCTATTTTTATTTTATGCATGATGTCTCCTTATGTTTGCTTTTTTCAAAAATGGAAAAATAATAAAAAATTATTGAATTTAATATAAACAATATATCTTAATAAAAGAGAAAACAGAGGTGCCACAATGGCCTAATATCACCAAAACAAGTGACTATAAAGCTAAGCCAAATGGTTACTCACAAACAAGAAGCACCCAATTGTGCTAATGGGACAGGCTGGAACTTCACAGTAGTCCAGCTCACTGGATGGAAACTGGCTGTAATCCAGAACAGGAAAATTCCAATAGACTCCCCATCAAAACCTATATAGGAATATAAAGCGAACCACCATAGGCCAGTACAGTATGGTAAGGGAAGTTGTAAGGTATGATTGCACTTACATGATAGAGGACACCTCCAGGTGCAATACAGACAGGCTGGGACTTCTCAGCCGCCCATCAGACTGAACTCCAGGCCCCAAGATGTAGGGTGATAAAATCCAAACAGCAAATGTATAATAAAAACAATTTCTTTATTTAAAAACAACGCATTTCTCAACCTCTATAGAGCTGTTTCCTCAGGCTATTATATAATAGCCTGAGGAAACAGCCCTATACCGGTTTCCATCCAGTTAGCTGGACTACTGTGAAGTTCCACTCTCCCTGCTCTTACATTTTTGGAATTTCCTCTTAAATTATAGATCATTAACTAGCTGTCAGCGCCAATACTTATCTTTTCCTTTCAGTTCTACACCCAAGGGATTTTTTTTGAGAGGGTCCCTACATGTATTTGGCATTAGGTTATAATTAGCGCTGATTCTTTCCCATACTCCAAAACTGTTCTACTCTCTTTTTTGAATCTAGCAGCTTTTTATAAGGATCACTGGTATAACTACAACTATTTTTTAAACATTGTTATGGATCTATTTAGTACAAGAAATAGTATCTTACTTGAATTAGACAACGCAGATATAAACACAGAGATAGAGTCTACACATGATACAAATATTAGTACAAGGTAACTAATGTGTGGTATACCTTTAACTATAACCCCTCCTATTTGGTCTCCACCCTATATAAGGACTACCTGTAACACTCATTTACTGCCTGATTATTGAAGTCTTAGCTACTCTGGTGTAGCTTTCCTTATCTCAGGTCTCCTATTGCTTGTATCCTGTGCAAGGTGGTTTACTTTGTTTACTCTAGCTGCGTCTTGAATCTCTTATGCTCAAATCGTTACTTTGTCATTACCGACTTTGGATCATTCAACGGCCGGATCTACTTTTTCACCGCTACCCGGAAGTAAGCCGCATTCACACACGCTGCCTCTCCAAACACGGATCTTCCAATGCGGTAACAGAAATATCACGGTCCTCAAGGTGGTAACGTATACGAACAATGCTAAAGCCTTTAAACTTCTTACCTGCTTGTTTTTGTTACCATACTGAATTATTGGGCATCTCCTATTACCTGCAACATCCAATATGAACAAACATTGTATGTCTGTGGAATGTCTGAACTTGTAAATATTTTAGGCTGTGTGTGATTGCGTGAAGTAAGAAGAATCATTTGTTTCTACCAATTCAGATTCTGAGCTTGTCAGTATTTCTTTTTCATCTGTGGCCTCCGGTTATATATATATATCTTGAACATAAGATATATATTATATTAAATATTCCTTATATTTATTAACACTTAAGTCAGTAGTTAATATACAAATTCATCATATATTAAATGTCTCATATTGTTTAATCAGGCTACATAGAAGTTGTTTTCTGATTACTACAAAAAAGAGCAACAAGCTCTAATTTTAGAGCTAACCTTTATAACCAATGTGCAAATACTTGTTTACTTAAATACGAAGCTCAGAATACCACATAATAATCAGGCCTAAAAAACCGAATTTTGAATTAATTAAACATTATGGATCCTAATGAAATAAAAAAGGAGTTTAATAATGTTTACCTTAAACTTGATTATTTAGCAAGAGCTGTGACAGAAGTACAGACTGAAAATGCTGCACTGAAAACTATAGTTAAAGATTTTGTTACACAAAAGCCTCATGACCCACCTGAACCTCATATTAATTATCCACAACCTTTTTCAGGGAAACGTTCTGAGTTCAGGGAATTTAAGAATGCCTGTAATTTATTATTTTCTCTAAGACCTAAGACTTATCATACTGAGCGGATTAAAGTTTGTACCACAATATCTTTCCTACAAGGTGAACCCAGGACTTGGGCTAATAGGTTTTTTGAAAACAATAACAATATCCTGGATTCATTACAAGATTTTTTTTCTGCTTTAACTAGTCTATATCAAGACTCAAATTCTCAAATAAATGCTGAAATGAGATTGAGGTCTTTAAAACAAGGTAAGAGAAATGTGGAGGATTATACCACTGAGTTTCAGATGTGGGCAGAGGACTCTCAGTGGAATGAAATCAGTTTGAAAAATCAATATCGTTTAGGTTTATCTGAAACACTCAAAGATGAACTTTCACGTCTTGAGATCCCAGATACCCTTGATGGTCTTATTAAATTAAGTACATCTTTAGATCGTCGTTTGAGAGAAAGGAGGGCAGAAAAGGCCTCTAATGATACCTCATATAGAAGACCTTACCAAGTCACAACAAGTCATGACAAAACTCATGGCAGTACTACCCCTATGGAGATTGGTGTACTTAGAGGACCTCTGCCACCAGAGGAAAAAATTAGAAGGAGGTTGGAAAATCTCTGTTTATATTGTGCTCAAAAAGAACATGTAGTATCTACTTGTCCTTTGTTGAAAAAACAAAAGAATGGTAAGAAAAAAACCAGTGACTTTATTTTCAGCATAGCTAATGATACACACATGACTTTGTCTATTTCTTTACAGTGGGACCAGAAAAATATCCAAACCAAGGCATTAATTGATTCAGGAGCATCCGGAAATTACATTGATTCCACTTATGTAAATAAAAATCGAATACCTACTATTTGTAAACAAAATCCTGTATCTATTAAGCTGATAGATGGTTCATTAATAGAACAAGGACCTATTACACATCATACTATTCCCCTGCTTGTAACATCATTGCAGGGACACACTGAATATTTATCTTTTGATCTCATAACCATACATCAGCATACTCTCATCCTAGGCTATCCTTGGTTGAAGAAACACAACCCTCACATAAATTGGGTTTCAAATAAGGTAACATTAGATTCTGCTTTTTGTTCCCAAACTTGTTATCCACATCAAACCATAGCGTCACTTGATATTGGTTTACCCTCGTGTTATCAGGATTTGGCAGATGTATTTAATTTAAAAGAGGCAGAAAACCTTCCACCTCATAGGGAGTTTGACTGTCCTATCGATATAATACCTGGTTCCAAAATCCCTCATGGTAAGATCTATCCCCTCTCTCAAGAGGAACTCCAGTATATAAGAAACTACTTAGACGAAAATTTACGTAAGGGATTTATTTCACACTCCACATCCCCTGCAGCTGCAGGTATGTTTCTAGTAAGAAACAAGGATGGTACCATAAGACCTATTATTGATTATAGAGCATTAAATAACATCACAATAAAAAACAGATACCCGTTACCTTTAATACCTGAACTTTTGGAACGTCTAACTGGTGCAACTATTTACACCAAATTAGATTTAAAGGGAGCTTATAATTTGATTAGAATTAAAGAAGGTCACGAATGGAAAACGGCATTCAGGACCAGATATGGCCTTTTCCAATATAATGTAATGCCTTTTGGTCTGAGTAATGCTCCGGCAACTTTTCAGTTTTTTATAAATGAGATCTTTCGTGACCAGATAGACGTTTGTGTCATAATATACCTTGACGACATATTAATTTATTCTAGAACACCTCATGAGCATGAAAAACATGTACGCTGGGTATTAACTCGTTTAAAAGAACACAAACTATATGCTAAACTGGAAAAATGTTCCTTTCATGTCACAGAAATAAAATTCTTGGGTTACATCATCAGTCCCAACAAAATTCAAATGGATCCGGAGAAGGTATCAGCAATTCTAAATTGGCCTACTCCTACTTCCACAAAATCTGTACAACGATTCATTGGTTTTGCGAATTTTTATAGGAAGTTTATAAAAAATTTCTCTTCAATCGTTAAACCATTAACAACACTCACTAGTGAAAAACAAAGATTTAAGTGGACCGAATCCGCTAGTCTTGCCTTTAAGAAATTGAAAGAAAATTTTACTACAGCTCCCATTCTAGTTATGCCAGATTTTGATTCAGAATTTATCCTTGAAGTAGATGCATCCGACTCAGGTATCGGTGCAGTTTTATCACAACAAGATAAGAACAAGACTGAGATTCATCCTATTGCTTTCTATTCAAAAATGTTAACTAGTGCTGAGAAAAACTATAGCATAGGAGATAAAGAACTTCTAGCTATAAAACGTGCTCTAGATCATTGGAGACATTTATTAGAAGGTTCTAAGCTACCTTTTAAGATTTATACTGACCATAAAAATCTTGAATTTCTAAAAACAAGTAAGACCTTGTCTGCAAGACAAGCAAGATGGTCTATATTTTTTGATCGTTTCGATTTTCTCTTAACCTACAGACCAGGACATTTAAATACCAAAGCCGATGCCCTCTCTAGATTACATGAACAAGACACTCATAATCAAATTTACCAAATCATTCCAAAAGAAAAAATTATAGGTTTATTAACACCTTTAGAAGAGGAGATCTTAAAAGAATTAAAACATGAACCACCACATGGAATAGACTGTCAAAAAGATTCCAAGACTGGTCTTTTCTATCATAATTCTAAACTATATATCCCCAAACAAATTAGATCTTCTATTCTTAAACAAACCCATGACGGGACACTAGCAGGCCATCCAGGTATTTCTAAAACTATAGACCTAACCAGGAGAAATTATTGGTGGCCACTCATGGATACCTATATTACAAACTATGTAAAACATTGTGATACCTGTGCTAGAAACAAGTTAACACACAAAAGACCATCAGGTCTTTTATCTCCTCTGCCTATTCCTGACAAACCCTGGAGTACCATATCAATGGACTTTATTGTCGAGTTACCTGAATCCCACCATTACAATACTATTTTAGTTGTCATTGATCATTTAACAAGACTGGCTCATTACATTCCCCTAAAAGGTCTCCCTACAGCTTTCACTACAGCTCACGTTTTCCTAGACAACATAGTTCGCTTACATGGACTGCCCAAAGTTATAATAACTGATCGTGGTACACAGTTTACCTCTAATTTTTGGAGATCCCTATGTAAGTTAATCAAAATTGATTCTAGATACTCGACTGCTTTTCACCCTCAGACAAATGGCCTTACAGAACGACTCAACCAAACCCTTGAGCAATATCTTCGTTGTTATATATCTCATCTGCAGGATGACTGGTCATCCTATTTACCTTTGGCTGAATTCTGTTATAACAATACTACTTCTACATCTACTAAACTATCCCCATTCTTCGTTACTTATGGATATCATCCTACTACTATTTCATTGTCCTCTCAACAAGTGAACTCTCCCTCAGCATTGGATTTCGCAACTACCCTACAAGAAAGACTTAACATCCTGAAAAAACATCTTTCGGAAGCTAAAGATTATCAAAAAAGGTTATATGATACCCATCACACTGCTAGCTCGGCTTATCAGATTGGAGATTTGGTACTACTCTCGACAAAGAATCTCAAACTGTCAGTTCCTAGCAAAAAGTTAGCAAATCAATATTTGGGTCCTTTTAAGATTTCTAAAATAATCAACCTCAATGCTGTGAGATTAGAGCTTCCCCAGGATTTTAAGATTCACCCCTCTTTTCATGTCTCTCTGTTAAAGCCATATCTTCCTTCACCTCAGTCTCTCTCCTTGTCTCGACCACCTCCAATACTCGTTGATGATCGAGAGGAGTATGAAGTTGAAGCTGTATTGGATTCTAGGATCCATAGGAAGAGGTTGGAGTATCTTGTGAAATGGAAAGGTTATGGTTCGGAGGATAACTCTTGGCAGCTTCATTCTGATCTTCGCACTCCCCGTCTTCTACGAAATTTTCATCGCCGCTATCCTGAGAAACCTAGTTTGGAAACCCCTGGGGTGCTTCCTTGAAGGGGGGGAGATGTGGTATACCTTTAACTATAACCCCTCCTATTTGGTCTCCACCCTATATAAGGACTACCTGTAACACTCATTTACTGCCTGATTATTGAAGTCTTAGCTACTCTGGTGTAGCTTTCCTTATCTCAGGTCTCCTATTGCTTGTATCCTGTGCAAGGTGGTTTACTTTGTTTACTCTAGCTGCGTCTTGAATCTCTTATGCTCAAATCGTTACTTTGTCATTACCGACTTTGGATCATTCAACGGCCGGATCTACTTTTTCACCGCTACCCGGAAGTAAGCCGCATTCACACACGCTGCCTCTCCAAACACGGATCTTCCAATGCGGTAACAGAAATATCACGGTCCTCAAGGTGGTAACGTATACGAACAATGCTAAAGCCTTTAAACTTCTTACCTGCTTGTTTTTGTTACCATACTGAATTATTGGGCATCTCCTATTACCTGCAACATCCAATATGAACAAACATTGTATGTCTGTGGAATGTCTGAACTTGTAAATATTTTAGGCTGTGTGTGATTGCGTGAAGTAAGAAGAATCATTTGTTTCTACCAATTCAGATTCTGAGCTTGTCAGTATTTCTTTTTCATCTGTGGCCTCCGGTTATATATATATATCTTGAACATAAGATATATATTATATTAAATATTCCTTATATTTATTAACACTTAAGTCAGTAGTTAATATACAAATTCATCATATATTAAATGTCTCATATTGTTTAATCAGGCTACATAGAAGTTGTTTTCTGATTACTACAAAAAAGAGCAACAAGCTCTAATTTTAGAGCTAACCTTTATAACCAATGTGCAAATACTTGTTTACTTAAATACGAAGCTCAGAATACCACATAATGAGTGAACTTGAAAAATTACTAATTAAAGAACTGAAACAAAAAACAGAGATGAACTATTTAGAAAAATATATAGCCCTGAATATAGTCCCAAGGGGATTGAGACTAGAGAAAAAGTGCACATTTGAACTTAATGAGACATTACAAGAGGAATGGTTCACTTCTTTAGAAAAAGCATCATTTACCCTCATTAATATCATTAAGAAGGCCAGGAATATAATCCTAACAGAAATAGATAGAAGAGTAAATTAGATAAAAGAGACCCTGGAGAGCAGAATGGACTCAGACATATTCAAAGAAAAACAGATAGAAATAATAAGAACCTTAAAAATGACTAATACCGAATTACAAATAATAAAAAAAAAAAAATTGAAAAGAGATAAAGACGATTATGCAATGAGCAATATAGAAAATGATAACAATAAAGATATAATACCTCAACAGAGGAATATCAACCCGACACAAAATAGAATACAAAAACAAACTTACAATGAAACATCCACTAATCAAAATACTCCAAATAATTATAGGAGACATGATGATTATGGCCATAGAAATAAATTAACACACAATACACCTACCGCACAAAGGAGAGAGACCCAACACGAGAGACAATATAGATGGCAGGATGCACCACATAGAAGACATGAATATGGTGCGAGTAACAAACAGAGACAATTTCACTTCCCTGAAAGAGAATATACTAATCAAGCAATAAATTACCCTAGATATGACATAGAGTATCATAATCAATACCAAAGCTATCCAAACCAAGATTGGAGAAACGAGAGAAACATAGAAAGACCATATATTGATAGGCCACATAACTCAACATATAAGAATGACAAGAATTGGAGAATACCGTTGAGAAATAGATTCCAACCGCTATCACATAAACCAGATAATGACCAACAAATAGAAAGAATTGATATAGTGCAAGGAGCTCATTTTTTAGGGGACAACCCAAGGGCAGAAAATGCCAGGGGTACGATCGTAGAAAAAGTCCAACTAGCACCATTAATGGGCCAAAGAAAAAGAACGCTAGAGGAAAGAGAGGAAGAAGGAGGAGAAATAACAAAGAGGCCCAGAGAGAGAAGGGAGATTTGGTAGAACCAACAAATCAAGGAATTTTTAACATTAGCAAAATAGAACTAAGTAATGAAGAAAATAAAGTATTAGGACGTGGCCTGTCTTTTGCACCCACTTCACAATTAAATAAATTCGAAAACCCTCATCAATGTAACACAATTTGTAAGGAAATTAACACTGAAAAGGCACTTCCTAAAACACCCATTAGAATTTACTTCAAAACCACCCACAATAACTACTGCAAAATATACTCATACTGAGCTAAAACCAAAATCTAGATTCTACCCCACACAAGACAAGGGTAAAAATATAGAACTGTTTGAAACACTGGTTCAGAAGGACCTTGAAAAATATAAAACCAAGAAAAAAGTGCCGCAAAATTGAACAAAATCTGAAAATGCAACCCTACAAAAGTTAAAATAGAACAAAGATACTATTATAAAACCGGCAGATAAAGGGGGAGGAGTTGTAATAATGGATAGGAATTACTATATACAAGAGGCTGAAAGACTACTAAAAGATACATCCACCTATAAGGAATTAAAAAGAGATCCCACTAGGGTAGATCAAATTCTTCTAAAAATGCATCTGGACACAGCAAAGGAAAAGGGCATCTTAAACACGAAAGAATATAACTATATATACCCAGAATTTCCTAAAATACCAACATTTTACTTCCTGCCAAAAATACATAAAGATCTAAAAAAAAACCCGGTCGCTCAGTAATCTCAGGCATACAATCACTAACATCAAATTTATCACAATACATAGACAGATTCCTCCAAAAATATGTCAAACAACTACCGTCTTTTTTAAAAGATTCAACTCAAGTCCTACAATTATTAGATAACCTTAAAATAGAGGGAGATATATTACTGGCTACTTGTGACGTAACATCATTGTATACCAATATTGCACATGATTTAGGCATTAAAGCGGTTTCAAACTTTCTCTCTAAAGATGAAACAATTGATAAAGAACAAAGAGAATTCATTATAGAAAGCATTCGATTCATCTTAGTGAATAACACATTCTCCTTCAATCAAAAAATGTACGTGCAAATAAAATGAACTGCTATGGGCACCAGATTTGCGCCAAGCTATGCGAACCTATTTATAGAAGATTGGGAGTCCAATTTTCTGGGTTCGAATAGCTTGGCGAAAAACCTGGTGTCCTACAAAAGGTATATAGATGATATCTTGATCATATGGAAAGGGAATGACACCACACTAACCAATTTTTTTACAGCTATGAATACAAATGATAGAGGATTACAATTCACATATGAAATAAGTAAAGAGAAGATTTCATTTCTTGACCTCGATATAACATTAGAAACAGATAAATTTACAACAAAAACATTTTTTAAAAAGGTAGATGCTAATAATTTTATACACGCTGATAGCTGTCATCTGTCCAAATGGAAAACTAATATCCCTAGAGCACAGTTTTTACGAATAAGAAAAAATTGTTCAAATCTATTAGATTATGAAGAACAGGCGCAAATTCTAAGCAAAAAATTTGGAGAAAAACGTTACGAAGATAAACTCATAGAGGTGAATTATGAAGTTAAACACATAGATAGAGCAACACTACTCAAATATAAAGACAAAACTAACATTGAAACACAGTGAATAAATGAAATATCAGTTCCATTCATCACGAACTTTAATGGAGAACACAAAAGCATAGAAAAAATAATCAAGAAACATTGGCATCATGTGAGAGAGGATCCAATCATAGGAGATAAAATCACCCTAAATCCGAAATTTATTTACAGGAAATCCAGAAATTTGAAAACAATACTAGCGCCAAGTGAATTCAAAACAAAACCCCCCCTAAAAGAACAGGACCTGTTAGGGAATATACTAAAAGGTTTTTTCCCTTGTCATTGTTGCAGGTCATGCAATTATAGTAATAAAATAAAACAGTATTCTTCCACACAGACAGGTAAAATATTTCCCATTATGGATACAATACGTCATCTATTTAATACAGTGTAGCTGTAAAAAAACAGTATCTAGGTGAGACCTCAAGAACATTAAGGGAAAGAATAAAGGAACACCTGTGCATAATAGAAAAGGGCAATATGGACACACACTTGTATAGACATTTTAGGAATGTCCACAATAACAGACTTAAAGATCTTTCTTTCTGGGGGATAATGAAAGTGAAGCGTGACTGGAGAGGGGAGAATTATGAGACTAAACTACTCAAATAAGAGGCCGAATTAATATATAATATGAAAACCCTACACCCCCTAGGTCTTAACTCAGAACTGGTTATAAGCCCCTTTATGTATGACTAAAATGGTACCCCATTCTATGTTTAATCTTAAATAACTATCTCTTTAACCTAATAGTACTTGCTTGGAATTAACATTACTGATTATGATTATATATGTCTCACTAATAATAACCTATAAATAACCTAAGTGTTTATGTGGTTTACTTATTTTGTTTAAATGGAGAGTGTCAGAAAATTTGATGAGAATCTGTGTACTACACTGGCAATTTCTTGAACTAATAAATACCACCTTAAGGATCATTAATGAACTGAACCACACACCCCTAATACCTGTTGACCAATGAAACACCTATGAGGAGTATATTAAGAGGATTCACATGACATATGAACACTTCTTGAAAAAGCCCCAGGAAGGGGAGAAACGCGTTGAAGTTGTTCACCTGCACCCACATTGCTAATACCTTTTAAGTACACTCTATTGGATGCAAAAGAGGAGTGCTTCTACTTTCCACTACAAACAAACGGAACGAAAAAGAACTCACTATCAGTTGTGAGTGAAGAAGGATAAGCTTACAGCCACTGACACTGAACTAATATATCAGTCCAGCTTTCACTGAAAGCGGATAGTGTGCTACTACTGGAAAACAGCTGATACAGCTCCACGCAACCTGACGTACGTGGATAGGAGGAGTCTTCTTACTACAGACGCCAGCGGAGGCTCAGTTTGGTCCGCAAGTACACCGCTCTGTGTAATCTGGAGGAGGCAGTAAATCGACACAGATTCAGTACGGACCAGAGACCGTGAGGACCGACCAGCTTGAAAAAACAGTCAGCTGCCTTTTTCTTTTCAGCAGTCATTAACTAAGGTACCACTCTCAAATGTGATAAGCTTTGATCCAATACTCATGTGAGCACGATCAACTGCATTTGAGAGCACTAAGATAAGAGACCGAGTTCCATTTGCTACACTGGTGGTACACATTATTAATGTTGGTACGCAAGGAAGATATGTTTACACAACTATCCATAATTAACTGCTTGTTGTAACGGGACATTTTTCTACTTATTTACTATTTTATTTTTCACATATATATTTATACTGAACTTGACGTCCAGATTTTAAGTGTTGTGATATACTTTAAGTGTCTTCTATAGTATGCTTAGATTTTATCCTTTTCAGCCATATCTATTTAGATATATTTAATAGGGAATCGTTCTGCAAGCCACTGTACCTCTCTACTGCAATCTGCTTTTTTGAGCTCATCTTTAGAGTTAGGTTTTACTGCCCTGCATACCCTTTCCCTACTCCCTATCTATCTAACGTCATTTTGACTTTTGTTATTAACTCTTAGATTTGTGTTTTTTTAGACATTGTTTAGAAGGTAACTATTTTAACTGTGCTCTGTATTGTACTATCTTACCCCTATTAAAAATTATTTTAAAGTTATATTTGGACTAGAGTGACGTCTCACTATCTAGTAGTATAATATAAGGTATATAAAAGACCTCTGAGTAACTCTTATTAATATACTCTCCCTGCTCTTACATTTTTGGAATTTCCCCTTAAATTATAGATCATTACCTAGCTGTCAGCGCCAATACTTATCTTTTCCTTTCAGTTCTACACCCAAGGGATTTTTTTTGAGAGGGTCCCTACATGTATTTGGCATTAGGTTATAATTAGCGCTGATTCTTTCCCATACTCCACTACTGTGAAGTTCCAGCCTGTCCCATTAGCACCATTGGATACTTCTTGTTTGTGAGTAACCATTTATCTTAGCTTTATAGTCACTTGTTTTAGTGATATAAGGCCATTGTGGTGCCTTTGTTTTCTACCTTTTTTAGATAACTTCCTACCAGAATTCGACCATCCTTTGACAGAGTGCTGCCTCTATCTTGGATATTTTGGACTTTTGTTTTTTGTTTTTCTTATATTGGTTTTGTGTATAGTGTGTATATTCAAGTGTTATAGTACAGGAAGCGCCCCCTATGTGAGATTTGCAATAGTGCATTATTTCATTTTTATATATATATATATATATATATATATATATATATATATATATATATATATATATCTTAATATACTGATGTAAGCAACTGTTTATCAGAGAGACTTAATTCTTCACCTGCCAACCTATATTATTGGATCCTTTGGAGACACTGTAATACATAGCCATCTATAATTAGGTTAGTAATGGTGGTTCCCCCATCAATATACTTGTCTTATCCAGATGCTACTTAATACGTGCTGATTACTTTTTTACAGTCCCTAATTTCTTGTTTCTTCAATTTAACTAGGTCTAAAAGGGACCATAACACCTTATGGGCTACCTTGTTTACCAAAATATAAGCATTCTCTACTATAACACCCAGTATACATACCCAGTATACATACCCTATAATTTAGACAGTTTTATATCTTTCTGTTGTCATAAGGCTCAAGTAGTCCAAGAGTGGCCAGTCAAGTAGTCGCACTCCTAAGATAGTAATATTGTAAAATGGAGGTTTAAGCAGTCTTTGATTTGCTACTCATTGTTCTCTTTCTTTATGGTTATATCAATATGTATTATACAATTGAAATATTGTCACATTACGTTCATTGTATGTCTTACATTCTGTAAAACCTCAATACAAATTAAATAAAAATAAGATAGTTATTAATGAAAAGAAAATTTGTACCAATTTAGGATTTTTTTTTCAGATAGGTTTCTTTGCTATAGACTTTTTTTTTTTTTTTTTTTAAACGAATGGACAATAAACTAACACTAAACTTTAGATATAATAGTCTATTATATATTTCACAGAATTAGATTAAGTTAATTGAAAGCACTTACGGTGATTAATTGTGTTAAAATTTCTATTTCTTTCTTTAAACTATGTACTCTGGAATTAGTTTTTTTCACATTCTTAAAGGAACTGTTCACTCATAATAGGTTAGTGGCATACTGGCATAACAGCAGCAACACGGTAGTAAAACTTTAATAAGAGTGATACCCAAAAAATAGTAGTTGTAAAAGATAATGTTTTACCTTTTAAAATTTAGCAGACGCTGTACTCAACAATCCTGGAATGCCTGGATTAAAGGGATGGGCTACAGTGCTATGTTAGCCCACCAATCGCAATTGTGCAATTCATTTATGCAAGAATACCTTTTCAGCACCAAATATATAGCATGCAGTGTTTTATATTATTATTATTATGTAATAGTAATAGCGAGCTCGCTCCTGATGCTACTGGTCACAGCGCACAGAGCTGTCGTGCACTGAGCACAGAAGGCAGCCATGTCTATGCTGTGACTGGATAGTTCTTTTGACACTTATCGTTACTATCTAAAGCAGTGGTCTGAGAAAAATATTTTTGAGCAGAGGTAATTGTATATACACAATATAGTAAGCTGTGCTGCAGAAGGTGAGCCGTGGTCAGCACTATGATCGAAGTGAAAATGAATAACTGCTGAACACAGACACGCATTTATTGAACGCTGGTCTATGTTCACAATAGCAGTGACGTCATTGTGGGGGCCAGCGCATGCGTACTGCTCTACACAGAGTGTGACTGAAGTGGCCGCACATCCAATGAAAACGGTAAGGGGTATGGTAACACTGTTCAAAAGTATTAGAAAAATGTTTTGTAAACACACAAAGTGATGTTAGAGGTTTGCCCAAGCACCAACATATTTCACTATGTCTGAAAATTCTATTAAAATTAATTCTTGTTTTGGGTAAACCGTCCCTTTAAAGCTAAGCAGTATAGCCAATCAGAAGCTGTACCTCCCACTCCTCGTCATAGTAACAAGGTGCACTTCTGCAACCTCCTTCATAGAGACCCGTCACTGAAGCCAACTATGAAGGAAGCTGCAGGCATGAGCCCTGTTACTGTGAATAGGATTGGGCAATACAGCTACCATCAAGCTATAAGAATGTGAATAAAGCACACTCTGAAGTTGGAAGGGAAGTGTGTGTATATATTGAACATACAACTGTTGGGTTTTTTTAAAAAAAAAACTATAAATACAATGGAGTGCTATGTTTTAAATTATTGGAGATTTTTGCTCTTGAAAAGTAACTGATGTCTTTTCCGTCTTGTAGAGCCCAATGATCAACTATTCTTAATCTTGGAGATAAATTATAGTGCAGGCTTCACAAGGGCTGAACTGAATTCTGTAAGAAAGTAATGAAGCTCTCTGGGATACAGAGTCTCACAGGGAAAAGTGAAGTTATCAGGAAGCATCTGACACTGATATAAAGCAGTGATGTGCAGTCACAGGAGGCAGGTGAGGCAGCGCCTCCCCTGGCCAATCTATGTAATTACAGGCAGCATTTATTTAAAATTAAAAAATAAAAAAATTATTATTTTTTTTTTCATTTTTTTTTTTTTATAAAATAAGGTGACCCCCCCCCACCCCTCCACCAAAATCATGATTCTGTGTAAAAATTTTATTAAAACCGACTCACTGTTTGTTTATACATCAATACATTCATATTGCGCAAGACAAGGACAGCCGGCTGTCCTTGCATTGCGCAATATGAATGCATTGACTACTGTGGAAGTGTATGGGACGCTGAGAGACTGCCACCAGAGGAGAAAAGGTGCTAATGCAGTCCTCTCCAATGCGCCCCATACGCTTCCACAGGAGGCTAGCCTCCGTCCTGGCCGCCTCTCAGTCGTCTCACTACTAGTCTGACTCTCAGCCAATCAGATTCAGAATTCAGAACTCGTCTGAATCTGATTGGGGCTGGCTGTCTCTGAGTGCCGGGCGGGAATGAAATAGATCCTTCCGCGTGCGGTCACGTGTCTCAGAGCAGCTCAGTTAGAGTCAGACGTGGAGCCGGAGGTACTGAACATCAACGACCGTTATTAACAGTCAGTCAGGCAGTCAGCATTGATTGCATCATTGCAACCGGAGCAGTGACGAGCGTACTGTATGTGTAAAGGAATCTGACTGAGATCTGAGGAAATCCCGAAGTGTCAAACTCTCCCTTCCACTGAGCACCCTGTCTCGAATCTAGGGAGAATCTGGGGTCCCAGTAGTATTGGGGATATCAGATTACGGATTCCAAAAAAGGATGCCTGAAGGATGCTTGCAGATCTTCATATGGATTGCATTTTTGGGTTTGCTGTTCCCTGCTTGGGCTCAAGGTGGGTACTTTCAGGATAAATATATTATAGGGATTAACCTATGGATTGCCAGAATGTATTGCTATTCCCAATGAGTTGCAGAACCCCTCTGGTAGCCAAGGGGGTAACCAATTGCTAGCAGGTTGTATTCATTTGAAACTCGGGGCATCAGTAGCAGAGATGACAACATGCACACACCCACACTCACAGGTGCTCTCATACCTCCTGTATAAATCCTGCTAAATGTAGACACATGAACGTTTTCATTGCCACATAAACTTCATTTTGTGACTTGGACATGTATTTACACTGTGAGTTTGTTATAAACGTACGTGTTATAAGTTCATGAAGATGCATGTTTGTACATTCAAATCAGTTTATTGTATTTATTTCCACGTGTTAGTGAACTTATACTCAGTAGGGGTTAATATTCTGATGCATTAGGTTTGAGAAGTGGCTGCAAAACTAGCAGTTGCTGAATGTCTGTATGCTGTTCTATTGTAGTTTCATTGGTATGCTTTACAGTGCATAGCCACGAGTCACTGTGTTCCTTTTGTATATACATTTGTTCCCTCCTTTTAACCCTTTCACTGCTAAGGACTTTCTCATGATTGTGAAAGGGTTAACACAGACTGGTGACCATTCAGCTGTCAGGGGGGTTCATATCTATGCCACTTTTGCAGTACTGTGCCTGATGTTACTGTAAAATCTGCTGGCTAATAAGTGGTTAAGTAACTGTCTCTCAGACATTTATCAGGGATTTGCAGGATGATCAGAGTTGATTGGGTTATTTTGTATAATGTATATAAGGGGATACAATTCTATATATGGATACAGTGTGGAAGGTATGCATGGGTATGCTGAACAGAATTCTATACTACATATGTTGTGAGATAATATTTTTACCACTAGAAAGTGTTATATTTGAAAATTTGGTTTAATTTCCTTTACTTATTTTATAATCTTTTTGGCATCTATTGCATGGCACATGGCCATTTTACAAGACTTGCCAAAATGTGGCATCAGAAAAGCTATTTCATTTCACTGGCAAAATAATTTAACCAAGGACTGTCTGTGAGCCGTGGTTCTGTTACTTTGAGACAGAAAACCAATATTTGATTATATTCTCTAAACTAGATGTACCATATAATTACCTGCACTTGGCACAAGCTTCTGGCTCACGTAAACCGTGTTAATATCTCCATTTTAGTCTTGAAATGTGTTAGCATGAAAATGAATTTTACTAAAATATGCAAGAACAGATCTGATTTAATGCTTTAATGCATTTCAACAAACCCCCTTACCAGATATAGTATTCTCCCTATGACCTTTATAATGTGCCCACACCCCAACTGATTTCACTTCACTGACTATCTGGCTAAAGTTTAAGCCAATAGTAATCGAAAATGAGCTAATATTACATTTTTCAATGTTTGATTCACAAATAATCTCTAAATTAATTTATATTAAATTATGCAATTATTTTTTTTCTTTGGATAGCTTTAGTAACATAAATGTTATAATATTGCTAAGTAATATACTTCCCCCACCCAGCTACTTCATAATGCCACCCTGCTGGCAATATTTCCTGTGAAGAACACTACAAGATATTTTATAATATATCTAATAAAGCAATAATTACAAAATTGTCAGAGTAAACACATAGCTCATGAATTACAGTCCCTACGGCTAGTTTAAGTCTTCTCTGTTATTACACATAAGGTTTTTTTTTTAATGTACATTTTTAGACTTAATTAATCTTGAGAGCTTCCGTAGTAATAGTAAAAATAAATAAATAATAATATTAAAAACACGAATCCTCGGTACAAAATGTATCACAGTTGCCAAAAATGTCTACCACTAAGTGTTTTAGCTACAGTAAGGCTTTGCTATGGTCCATGCGTTCCTGCCCATGGTGTCTCATGGTCTGTGGGTGGAAATATTAATTTAAGAATTTTAACTTATATTAAAGGGACATGAAACCCAACATTTTTCTTTTGTGATTAAGATAGAGCATGCAATTTAAAAAAATAAATCCAATTTACTTCTCTTATCAAATTTTCTTCATTCTCTTGGTATAATTTGCTGAAGGAGCAGAAATGCACTACTGAGAGCTAGCTGAACACATCTAGTGGGCCAATCACAAGAGACAAATGTGTGCAGGCACCAATCACCTGGTAGCACCTGCTAGTGTAGGATATGCAGTGCACATATTCTTTTTTAACAATGGATACCAAGAGAACAAAGTATACTTTAAAATAGAAGTTAATTTAAGTGTCTTAAAATTCCATGATCTATCTGATTTATGTTTATTATTATCTTTCCTCTCCCTTTCTCACTTGAGTTAAATCCAGGTTCTGTGTATGTAGTTAGTACCTGTGATATCATCGTTGGCAAAGTGGTCCCGCATTGTATAAAAATGTAACATTAATATCATTTTATGCAACACCACAGTGAAATTATGGTGTAATATTACATGCTGTCATTTTTCATTACTGACCCTGGCTTAATATGTGTTTAAGTTCCACAAAGGGGTTAAAACACAAATTAGTAAAGTCTCACTTGGGAGTTACAAGCAGTGCATCTCAGATGTCGGAATCTGCCTGTGTTTGGCAAGTACGTGCAGTCCAGTATTGTATAGCCCCGGTACAGGAATCAGTGAGGCAGTGAGACAAAAAGGGGTGCCAGTGCCACATAGCATAATTCTTGTTTATTGCAACACATTTCTCAGCTCATAACAAGCAAGCTAAACGAATTGTGTGAGTGTGTGTGGGTGTCAGTGAGCAGAGTATGTGTGCTTTATTCTCCAGGTAATCAATACATTTCCGATGAGCTGGTGCTTTAGTGCAGTGTTTCTCAAGAATGGTCCTCAAGTACCCCCAACAGGCCAGGTTTTCATTATAGCTGAATCAGTGCACATGTGAAGTAGTCAGCTGATCAGTAACTCAGTGGTTACTAACTTGCTCTCACCCATCCCCTGATTATGTCACCTGTGCACTGGTTCAGCTATCATTTAAACCTGTCCTGTTGGGGGTACTTGCGGCCCTCTGTACATGTGTTTCTTCGGCGTATCATATCTAGTGCCTCACCAGCCTCTGACCTCACTGCACGTCACTGATATAAAGGGATCGATTTAACAAGCAGGGGATGGTGCATCGACACACCATCATTTCTGGTCCGCCAGAAACGGAACTTAAGACTTCTGCTCCTTAACTTCACCGCCACCTTTTAGCTGTAAATTGTCTGAACCAGCTATTTGATTTGAAGCATTTGTAGGTTACAGAATATGTTTTTGGCCTCTCTAGGGAATGTGAGACAAGCACAATATTTGCACAAAGCAAATAGTGTTTAAAGGGACAGTAAATACCTTGTAAATTGTAAGACATTTCTGTTCTATTGCTCTAGAATAACATATCAGCCAAGTATAAACATGTTTAAAGCAAACGAACATCTTGTTTGTTGCAATTGTGTTTTGATAGCTGAACTCCACCCACCACTTGCCTTATTTAGAGGAGCCAATCCGAGCTTGAGTATGCAGATAACAAGACTAGCCGCAGTTATATTGTTAGTATAAAGTGCATTGTTTTGCAGTTGTAATGTGCATTTCCAGCTCTTTTTTTCATGTAATTTGCATCACTAAATTACATGAAACATAGGAAAGTAAATAATGAAAGAAAGTATATTGCTTTATTGATTTATTATGGGGTCAATTTATCAAACCCTTTTGACAGGCTTCCCCTGCCTATGACAAGAGAACCTGGAGTCCATATTTAACAAGCAGCAGTCATTAGACAGCTGCTTCCCTAACCTTTCGCTACCTCTTAGGACAAGACCGGGGAGATTGACAGCGCCTGCCCGCTCGTGATTGGCTGTGCACGAGCAGGGGGCGGGATTGCACGTGAGCGCAAAATAGCTCTCGTGTGCAATGTTGAATTCCGGCAGCAGAATTCAGCCCCCCAGAGGCGAGCTGCGGTGGACAGTGGGCCCCGCAAAAGGCCCTTTTAAGGGCTATTGGTAGTTTAGTTTAGACTAGGGTTTTTTTTTATTTTGGGGGGGCTTTTTTATTTTGATAGGGCTATTAGATTAGGTGTAATTTGTTTAAATATCTGATAATTTCTTTCTTTATTTTGTGTAATTTAGTGTTTGTTTGTTTTTGTAATTTAGGTAATTGTATTTAATTTAGGTAATTTATTTAATTGTAGTGTAAGGTTAGGTGTTATTGTAACTCAAGTTAGGTTTTATTTTACAGGTAAATTTGTATTTATTTTAGCTAGGTAATTAGTAAATAGTTAATAAATATTTAGTAACTATTCTACCTAGTTAAAATAAATACAAACTTGCCTGTAAAATAAAAATAAACCCTAAGATAGCTACTATGTAACTATTGTAGCTAGCTTAAGGTTTATTTTATAGGTATTTAGTTTTAAATAGGAACTATTTAGGTAATAATAGTAATTTTTACTTAGATTTATTTTAATTAAATTTAAGTTAGGGGGTGTTAGGGTTAGACTTAGGTTTAGGGGTTAATAACTTTAGTATAGTGGCGGCGACGTTGGAGGCGGCAGATTAGGGGTTAATAACTGTAATGTAGGTTGCGGCGATGTTAGGGACAGGAGATTAGGGGTTAATAATATTTAACTAGTGTTTGCGAGGCGGGAGTGCGGTGGTTTAGGGGTTAATATGTTTATTATAGTGGCGGCGATGTCGGGAGTGGCAGATTAGGGGTTAATAATTTTAGTATTTGTGATGCGGGAGGGCCTCAGTTTAGGGGTTAATAGGTAGCTCATGGGTGTTAGTGTACTTTTTAACACTTTAGTTATGAGTTTTATGCTACAGCTTTGTAGCGTAAAACTCATAACTACTGACTTTAGATTGCGTTGTGAATCTTGCGGGATAGGCTGTACCGCTCACTTTTTGACCTCCCAGAAAACGCTTGTAATATCAGCGCTATGGAAGTCCCATTGAAAAAAGACTTTACGCAAATTGCTTAAGTTAATTTGCGTTACGGCCAAAAAAGTGTGCGGTACAGCTTTTTTGACAAGACTCGTAATAGCAGTGGTAGTGAAAAAGCAGCGTTATAACCCATAACGCTGCTTTTTTACTCATAATGCAAAACTCGTAATCTAGCCGTATGTAAACACAGCCAGCAAAAGAAATTAAACTCTCACAGAAAAGAAAGGGAAGCATTTGAGTGATAAAATAATGAGACTGATCTGTCAGCAAGACAGGCCTATTTTTGATGGGCTGTGGTTTCAAAGAGCAAATGCAGCTATTTAATTTGCAAAAAAAAGTATAACTTAGCAATTTCTCAAAAATGTTATACCTGCAGCTAGAATAGCAAGTCACTGGGAACACATTGAGGGAAAAACAATTTTACAGTGCCCTGTCCCTTTAATTTACTGTTGATGCTGGCTACTAATATATGTATTGGGTTTACCATCAATATCAATTCCTGGCATGTATGTGGTATACGTTCACATAATTATCTGTGATACTTCTTTGTATTAATACATTGATATTCTGTTGATCATATTTAATTTGTATACATTTTTTATATTTTAAAAGTACTATTTGAACTACATTTAAAAAAAAAAGGAAAAAAAAAAGGTTTCTTAACATGGGAACGAATCATGAACAACAATGTAAGCTGTGAAAACAACCTATAAACAAATAACTAGTGTCATTTAAAGCAGGCACAAAAATTTCAGAATTTAAAAAATCTAAAATCTTGTGAAATGTGCTTTAAGGGTGTTTCCTGATTGATTGGAATACCAACGCCAAACTGTTAATCCTGTAACATATAAGTGGTGTAACCATGCCAACAAGTACTTTTAAAAAGATTGTGACATGTGGGTTATAGGGGGTTTATGAACAGACTGGAATACATTTTAATATGAAAACCTTGTGGAGACATTGGGGACGATTTATCAAGGGCCGAATGGCCCCTGCCGGAAACAGCATTCTTAAGACCGCTGCTCCTTAACTGGTCCGCTGCCTCTGAGGCTGCAGACATCAATCCGCCTGATCTTATACGATCAGGTTAATTGACACCCCCTGCTGAATTTGCAAATGGCAGCATTGCACAAGCAGTTCACTAGAACAGCTTGTGCAATGTTAAATGCCGACAGCGTATGCTGTCGTCATTCAGCGATGTCTGTTGGACATGATACGCTACAGCGTATCATGTCGGACAGATATTGATAAATCGGCCCCAGAGCATGGAAATTCTAATTAATTAGAATGATCCCTAGTGTTTTCTCATTAATTCAGATCCCACTCTTTCACGGTGGACAAGGTTCCCAGTTTTTAGTTGCTTACCAGGATGTGCTTATGATCTAAATCGGCTCTCTGCTATACTTCAATTGATTTCGCATCCCACTATAGAAGAAACTTTAATCAGTTCAGCTATTAGGCAGTGGTTTCTGTGTGCTCTAATTTACCATTTTATTGTTTGGGGATTAGTTAGCATTTAACAGCAAGCCAGCTATTACTTGTGATACTACTGTCACTGACTCTGTATTTAAGAATCAGCGGAGATTATTGCAAATATTATTATTTATTAGCACTATCCTTGGTTCAAGCTATTTTTAACGTGTGTATGTGTGTGCGTGTGTACGCTGTTTGGTTCTTTTAGTTACTTTTTCAATAAAGTTATTTGGTTTGTATGAATTTTGAATATACATTTTCGTACTACTATATACAGAGTAAGGCTTACTTTTTTCATGTGATGCAATAATGTTGCATTTTTTGTAAAAATTGTTACAATTAGCCTTTTTTACTCTGCTGTTTAGCAAGCTATATAATAATCATATACTTAATTCAATAAAGCTGCTTGGACAGAGAATATATACAATGTATACATTTTTCCCCCCAACCCTTTGTTAAAATCCCACAATAATGGTTTTGCTGTAAAAATACAAATTACAAATTAAGAGACAAGCATTACAGGGTTTAGATATTTACACTAGTATAGGAAAAAAAAATTTGTGCCTTTCTTTGAGTATAAATCAGTGGTAAATTTTAGTAATTATCTATCATATATCTATATCTGTTTGTCTGTGTATATAATTTATTTATGTTTGCATATGTGCATTTTTTGCATTCATGCAAAATCTGAAAAAATAAAATAAAATCTGTTTTTAGTTCACAATATTTACACTATTTCAATAGATATCTAAGGATATGTTACAATGGTAGCAAAAAAATGTTATATAATATTTAGGAGTATTAAAGGGACACTAAACGCAATTTTTTTCTTTAATGATTCAGTTAGAGCATGCAAGTTTAAGCAACTTTCTAATTTACTCCTATTATCAATTTTTATTTGTTCTCTTGCTATCTTTATTTAAAAAGCAGGAATGTGAGGCATAGGAGCCGGCCCATTTTTGGTTGAGAACCTGGGTTATGCTTGCTTATTGGTGGGTAAATGTCAGCCTCCAATAAGCAAGCGCTATTCATGGTGCTGAACCTAAAATGGGCTGGCTGCTAAGATTTTAATCTATTATTTTCAAATAAAGATAGCAAGAGAATGAAAAAAATTGATAATAGGAGTAAATAAGTAAGTTGATTAAAATTGCTGCTCTATCTGAATCATGAAAGAAAAAAATTGGGTTCAGTGTCCCTTTAAAGGGACAGTCTACTCTAGAATTTTTATTGTTAAAAAAAAGATAGATAATCCCTTTATTCCCTAGTTATGCATAAACAACATGGTTATATTAATATACGTTTTACCTCTGTGATTACCTTGTATCTAAGCCTCTTCTGACAGCCCCCTTATCACATGATTAGTATTTATTTATTATCTATTGACTTGCATGTCAGGCATTTAGTGCTAACTCTTAAAAACTCCACGTGCTTGAGCACAATGTTATCTTTAAAGGACATGTGAACCTAAGCTCTCTAGCTGTGAAAAACTGTCAAATACATTCAGATAAGAGGCGACCTTCAAAGGCTTAGAAATTAGCATACAGTATGAGCCTACCTAGGTTTAGCTTTCAACTAAGAATACCAAGAGAACAAAGCAAATTTGATTATAAAAGTAAATTGGAAAGTTGTTTAAAATTGCTTGCCCTATCTGAATAATGAAAGTGTAATTTTGACTAGACTGTCCCTTTAAAATGGCATTTACTGTTTACAGCATTTTTTTTGGGGGAAACCTGCTAAGTTGAATGTGGTGAATACAAATAGCAAGTTACATCAGTGGTTAATGTAATCAGTCTTCCTTTATAGATTAGCTTCCTGATCCTTGATTGTGTCTTTTTGATCAGCATATGCTGTTTATTTACTTTAAATCTGTTTGTTTTTAAATCCCATCTTTAAAACAACAGACATAGGTTCTGAATCTGACTACAGTTCATGTGCAAAAGCTGGAGGAAATGTATTAGAAGCCACTTGAATGCCCAGCAACCTGCTGCACGATAATGAAGTAAACAATAAGAAGTATCTACAATACAAATCAGTAGTTCTCAAAAGTTTTCAGACTAGACCCGCTTAGCAATACCAATATCGGTTATGGTGCAATACTGCACTTGTGTTCTTAATGCTGGACGCTTGTGTTAATGTATATTATTTTACAATTGTCACTACAAATACTATATTCAAATTGTATTACAATATACTTGTAGTAAGACACATGAAAATTTGACTGATGAATATATTAGGGCCAGAGTAAAAGTGGAGGGCAATATACTGCTTTCGCTAAAGCGATATTTGCACTCCACTTTGTAGTACAAGTGCACGCTGGTTAATTTTATAAGTGCTAATTTCTACCCCGAGCTCGTTTCGCGGGTGCATGATAATTTAGCGCTCCACTTGTAATCTAGACCATAGTGTTTTGATGTCTTTTTTATCTAGCTTGGTACCACGGACAGTGCCACACACACCATTTATATTAATCATATATTATAATACATTTATACTAATCAATCATATATAGGCAATACATATATACAGTTATACTAATCATATAGAGGTCAAAAACTCATGCTACACAACCACAGACATCCCAACCTGCAAAAACTAATTTCAGGGAGGTGGCTTCATCCGCTACTGCGCCGCCCTACCTCCCAGATATATACTGGGCACCTTGAAACCATAAATAAGATAGAGACATCATTAAAGTAGCTTCTCACTAAAGTCACATTAAAAAAGTAGCTTTATTGCACAACCACAAACCTATTTTTCAGTGATCGTTATACGCTTGTTGAATGCTTAAATATGTTAGAATACGAAGTTTAATTACGTGCAGTAAATAAGGTAATATTTGTGTTTTTATTTTATTAAAATCAGTGGGGGCTTTTTGGTTACTGATGCATGCTTTGAGGGGCTACGGAATTTGGCGGCGCTATACAAATAAATGATAATAATAATAATAATATAACGTCCCAGCAACTAAAGGCATTCCTTAAAGAAACACTTTTACGTTTTTGGGCCACATCAGTTTCAGGGAGATTGCATTCCATTTGCTGGCATCAGGGAGTCGCTATTTGGACTCCCTAAACGTCAGGGAGTGTTGGGATGTCTGCAACCATAACCAATCATATCAACCCAAACACCTTGTGGTACTTGATGATGGAATCATTGTCATATTCCTGGTGGTAGTTGACTGGTTTAGTTTAACATTTGCAGCAAATTTACCCAATCTTACATAAATATTAGGTGGGCAAAAGTTTATTTTTTTAATACAAATATAATTGTATAAATAGGGAATGTGCAATGTAATTTGGACATACATAATATTTTTTTTTACTAGGAATTATACCTCTAGCTCTCTCCTGGCAAAATAATTTGGCATGGCACACAATTGTGAGAAAAACTGGTATCCATTCCCTTAAAAGTTTTACATCACTTGTGTGACCAACCCTTCAGCATTTCTAGTTTATTTGGTAATCTTTGCCAAGAAAGTTATATATCAACCATATTGTCCATCTGGTAAAAACTAACATATATTAAAATTAAAACAAAAAGTATCATCAACCATATCTTCTTAACGTTATATTGTGATCCCCTGTCATACTAGATGTTGGCAAGTTTGAGCCTTTTTTAATTACTTTGCTGTAAAGGGCAAGGTAGGGGGTTAATTTACCGCCTGTTGTTTTTTTTAGCGCCTAATTGTGCACCAACGCAAGTTTCTGTGACCTCTCCCCTCCCGCCCAATACATAGAATACTATCTGGCAAGGCGCACTTTATAATAAAAATAAATAAAATAAACATTCCTCACATATTAATATGGACTATGCGAAAATCGATAAAACAAAATCAAATAAATAAAATGCCACCTTGTCCCTCGCGCTACTTATTCCAGAATCAGCACTTTTGTTTATTATTTGCAAATCAGGACATGAAGGGACATGACCTGGGCAGCTTCTCTTCATTACATGAATCACAGGGTTTGATCAAAGCAGCTCAGTAGGAACTCACACAACAACATTTTGATATTATTTGACTAAGTAAATTATACTCGTCATAAATTATTTAAGACATATTGGTTTTAACTAGATTCAACCAGATAAGTGGGATACAGTAGATTTGCACATTTATTATAAATTACCTGGAGAACGTGATTCATGTGATTGTATATTAGATTTCACAACTTTTTTTATATGGCTAATAAAGTTATTCACAGAGGACAACTATATTAAATAATACTTAACAATAAAGTGAAATGCATTTAACTCGTCTGTCACCCAGGATAATAATATCTAAAGATTTCTGAAAGTATTCACAAATGTAGGGTAATTTAATAAAGATAATCCTAAAAAAAATGAAAATTTTAAGGATTGTAAACTAGCAATTAAATATTCAAAACTTTATACTCGTTTATTGGTTACAAATGTTAAACTATTATAATCAATTACAATCTAGTGAAATTGCAAAGTTTTTATCACGTTTTACTGTGACCTAATGATTTAAGATTGTGATATAAAATCCCGCAAGTTAGCAATAATGCTGGAGGACTTTTTTTTTTTTAGTTTACAGTAATTATTTGCAAATCTGTGATTTTTTTTGGGGGGGGGGGGTTGTAATTGTCGTTCCATTTTTAGAAAGTAAATATTGTGAAAGCGTGTATGATGTCATGTCGAGCTAGGCTATTCCTTCTATTGTACTACTAACCCTATCTATACAGTGTATGCTTTGGAAAAACAGTGCTGTCAAGAGCCCGGGGCCCAGCACCGTGTTACTCACTGGGATTATGGGATACACCCACATGTATCAGTGTGAGCGGAAGTGGTGCTGAGCTGAGCACACACACTGCTCTCACTGCTCAGACCTGCTCGATTGCTCCTACTGCTCACAATGGGCAACTTTAGCTGTGTCCCGCAGCCCCACCGACAGTTTAGATATTCATTCAATAGGAAAAGCTCAATCAAGGGGAAAGAGTAAGTCATTTTCTTTATTTTCTGTGATTTCTTTAATGAGTGATCCTATATTATAGACACATATATTCCTTGAATTTACATTATATCTGATCATAATGACTGCCAGTTTATTACTTAGTCTGACATGTGGTGACTGCTATGGTTCACTTTTATATAAATTACTCTAAACTCATTGCCTCTAATTTGTAGAAATATCTTATTTACATGCTATAGCTGTATTGGCTTTCATTATGTATTTTACATGATTATTCATTTTTATGGATTTGTAAGCTAATCAATGTAATGTTCTCATAATAATTAACTAGCCTTTGATATCAGTATATTTTTTTCTAGTTACTATAAGTGCTACAGGTAATGCCTATTTTTTTTTAACAGATCTCTACATTATTTTAGTAAAAGTATCTTCCCCTGCAAGGTTTGCACAGCTTGACTTTATACATGTGCTTGGAAGTGTATGGTTTATGTATACACAGGGTTGAGGAATGTATGGTATAATTCTTGAAACATGCACAGTTTATGTGCAAATAATAATGTATTTACAGTATCTCTTTTGCACTGGCTAGTGCTGTGTCTGGTTTCTGTATAGGGCTGTGTGTGTCAGGTTAATCTGTACAAGAATTGCTGGATCTGGACCCTGATACTACAGTCTGATCTACTATGAAAGGCAGGGAAGGCTGCAATATGACACTTTTCAAATATTCCTGGGTCATGTCTAGAGATCAGTCAGAAAGTCAGTGCCAAGCGCTGGCTTATCTAGAAGTTATACAAAGGGTTGGCATGTTAATGGCATATGTCTCAGAGGCTATGTGGTAGATATTGTTGAATCTCTGACACTCTCCCTTATATCTTATACATCCCTTTTTATCTAATACTAAATACTTACAGAAGTCCTTGGACTTTGCTTATAATCACATACCTGCCTTAAATGTCAATCTGTAAAGTAAAGGCATATTTTTAGCTTTAAAATGTATTTTCCTTCTGTTATTTATATATATATATATATATATATATATATATATATATATATATATATATATATATATATATATATATATATATATATATATATATGACTGTCCTTATAATCTACCTGTTTTTATGTGTATGTAGTTTTTGTTTATCTTCTATATGTGGTGTAATATTTTGTTGTAGAAGAAAATGATGCATTTTGAGTCCAGCAAAGCTGGAAGACATAATTACCTTCCCAAAGCCGAAATAACTAAAAAGGATTTTGTACAAGATCATTTAGTACAGTTTGGACTAAAATTCCACTCTCCGGTGTTAAAGGAGATAAGATGTTTACCATGTAAAAAGTTTGCAATTATGTTTCAAGTGTTTTGAATAGAGGGACAATTAAAACCCCAGGGGCTAATCTGTCAACCCCCACCATGTCCAACAATAGGTTGTTTTAATTGTATTAACAAGAATCTACTGTAATGCAATTACTGGTAACTTTCTTGGTTATTAGCATGTGTGCCAGGAACGAGATTGGGAAGAATTAATGTAATTTTACTGAAATTATATTATGGTCTATATTAAATCACAGTCTGATTTACTTTGAGTAATTATATTTAAAAGATAGAAGTGTGAATGGGGTAATGTAAAGGTATTGCTTATGGTGAATTGTAAGTAATAGTTAATTAAAAAGGTGTAAGCAAAAGTTAATTATGCCACCTTTTGTATTTTGCATATATTTATGTTTTTCATTAATGGGACACAAATAGCAAATTTAAACTTTCATGGTTTAGTTAGTGCTTTTAAATTTAGGCTTTTGTCTCAGTTTATATTTTACTTTTGATATTTAACCCTCTTTTTATCTTTTATGACAAGGGTTAACAGATATGCGTAAAGGTGCAATATAGTAAAAATGTATGTGTTTATAAGTACATTTCACATTTTAAATAGAAAAAATAAACTTGTATTAATAAAACATGCTTTAAGTAATCATTTTACTGCACATTTATACATAAGTTCTATCTTCTTGTTCACAGTACAACCACTTACTAAACCAGTTATAGGTTTACTAGAAATATTTTGCTTATACAAGTGTATTCAAAAAATGCTTTTGTTCATAACTGAAATGCACTTGCGATTTTCAAATTTGACCATCAATCACCTTTTAATATTTAGTAGACTATATGAGTTATTGTCAAACCTCTTAGGAGGCAGGCTAGGGTGTGTGTATATATGTGTAAGAGCTGGAAGTCATGGGAGTGTGTGGCTCTGTAGTCCCCAAAATATGTCACACCATATTATTAGGTAAATCTAAAATCTGACATTTTATGAGTCTTATACAGTTGTGTAAAGCAGCGTTTTGTGACATGTAAAGCTTTTTGATGAGTTTTTATCCCACATTGAAAGTAATCATGTACCCTGGGAAGAGAGTTAGGCGTTCAGTGCATCATGCCTTGGCAAGCACAGATGAGAACGTGTGCATGCCTATATCCCAAATTTTCTTAACAAGTGACAGATTACACTGATCTCCTAGGAATTGTTAAGAGTTCTGTGTAAATGAAAACGTGAAGGGTAGGGCTGACGTGCACAATCTAAGTTGTCTTTACTGAGGCTGATCTGGGTTTACCTATTATTTCTTAAATTGTCAGTGATAGTTGGCGATTATGAGGTATGCTTGATATACTTAAAGGGACAGTCAAGTAAAAAAAAAAAACTTTAATTTTTCAAATAGGGCATGTAATTTATCTATATTTTTAAACAACAATAATTCTGGTGTTGACTCTCCCTTTAAAGGGACAGTACACACCAATGTTCATATAACTGCATGTAATAGACACTACTATAAAGAATAATATGCACTGATACTGATATAAAAATCCAGTATCAAACCATTTAAAAACTTACTTAGAAGCTTCCAGTTTAGCTCTGTTTAAAAGGTTACTGGAACACCCAAAGCAAGTGGGAAATATCAGGCACTCCCCCTTCCTTTGCATATGAAAAGACACTTTACACAAACAGGAGCAATCTGGAGTAGGTATACGTCGGTATTCTCCTAAAACTTTGGGGCTTGGTTAGGAGTCTGAAAATCAGAGCAATGTTATTTAAATATAAGCAAAACTATCAATTTAAAAAAAACAAAACTGGGCTATATAATTAGATCTACAAAACATTTATGCAAATAAAAAATGAGTGTATAATGTCCCTTTAACTCTCTCCTTGCCAGAGTGACCTTGGTATAAAATATTGTTCAAGGGCAACAAAAGTCTCTATGCAAGGCTAAACCATGTTATCACATTATCCTTGGTTAGAGACTTGGAAATCATAAATATTCAAAGTAGTGCAAGAATCTGTCTATATTTAGATTGAGTTGTTATTATCGTTGTTTCTTAGTGTCAGCATCATATCTCACAGTAACATGCGTGTACTTCTAGTGGTGAAAGAATTTAGTGCGAGTATTTCATCACCTTATCTCTTTACAGGCATGACAGCAGAACTAAATGGACGTATTTGTTTGGAAATGAAAGTGGAGATGGGAGAGGAACAAATTCGGACAACATTTTGCATTACATCCCAGGAAAGGTAAGGATGTGTCAATTTTAAGGGAAATGTTCTTAAAGGGACAGTCTAGTATAAATTAAACTTTCATTATTCAGATAGGACTTTTAATTTTAATCAACTTTCCAATTTACTTTTATCATCCAATTTGCTTTTTTCTCTTGGTATTCTTAGTTTAAACTAAACATAGGTAGGCTCATATGCTAATTTCTAAGCACTCGAGGGCTGCCTCTTATCACATGCTTTTTAAATCTCTTTTCAACACAAAGAGACATAAAGTACACGTGGGCCATATAGATAACTGTGTTCAGGCGCAGGGGGTTATTTAAGATTTAGCACAAAACAATGCTACATTTAAGACAATAGATAATAAACAGTCACAGTCATGTGATCAGGGGGCTGGAAGAAGGTTCCTAGATACAAGGTAATCACAGAGGTAAAAAGTGTATTTATATAACTGTGTTGTTTATGCAAAACTGGGGAATGGGTAAAAAAGGGATTATCTATCTTTTAAAACAATAACAATTCTATGGTAGACTGTCCCTTTAAGGCAACATTAAAATGTTTTTCTTTGTTAAAGTGTCTAATGTACTGTAGTTTGCATTTTTTCTCTAGAAATATGTTGGTCCTATGTAAAAAAAAACAGCCTTGTGTTTTTATATTTGTCTTTTTTTCATGCTAAAAATAAATAATTGAAATGATGCTCTAACATTTGCATGATGGGAAATTTTTAAAGGAACACTCAAGTCAAAATTAAACGTTCATGATTCAGATAGAGCATGCAATTTTAATCAACTTCCCAGTTTACTTCAATAAACAAAATGTGCAGTCTTTTTATAGTCACACCTTTTGAGTCATCAGCTCCTACTAAGAAATGTGCAAGACTATACGTATATGCATTTATGATTGGCTGAAGGCTGTCACTTGATACAGTATTAGCGGGAGTAGACAACTTTGAAACTTGTCAGAAACAAATCTACTACTCAATTGAATTTCAGACTAAGTGCTATTGCATTGTCTTTATCATATATTTGTTTTTATTGTGCAAATCTACTGTATTTACTGATACCTTTCATTTGTGCATGTTGTATATAAGACTGCAGACGTGTGCTCACTGATTAGTGAATGTGTTTTCTACACGCATTATTATCAGACGTGTTCCTTCCTACTGTTTTACGTATCTATCTTTGTATGCCTGGAATTTGGGATTGGCTGGCAGTATCCCTCTGAATTCCAAAAACAGAATGAGTTTGTTGGAAAAAAGCAAACAAACATATTTCTTTACCTATAACTAATTAGTGTAAATTTTAACAACTTAATTGACTTGAGTAACTTGATGATCTTAAATGGTTGTAGTTGAATTGGCAACGACAGCTGCAAAATAACCATACCCCTGGAATGTCAGACTGTTTAGCTTTGTTATCTAATATTTTTAGGGCTGCTATTAGGAATTCAACTTTCTACTGACCTGCAAAACTATATTCCCCCCCCCCCATGCTGTAGAAGATCCTTTTGTATATATCTTATTGGCAACCTGATAACCTTAGTGCTCATAGACTACATTTGATTGTGATATTCCACAAACAATTCTGTGTTGTAAAATAAAGAAAATTATGAAACACGTAAAAGCATTTTTTTTTTATACTAATGCCTTGGCATGTGTGCTATTGTGCAATCCCGACTTTGCTTGGGGGATAAATAAAATAGATGTAAATGAGTGCTTAGGAAACATTTGCTTTTATTTTTGAACGGACAGTAACATCAAAATGAAAACTTTGTGGTTTAGTTAAAGGGACAGTCTAGTCAAAATTAAACTTTTATGATTCAGATAGGGAATGCAAATTTAAACAACTTTCGAATTTACTTTTATCATCAAATTTGCTTTGTTCGCTTGGTATTTTTTGTTGAAAGCTAAACCTAGGTAGACTCATATACTAATTTCTAAGACCTTGATGACTGCCTCTTATTCCAGTGCATTTGAATCGTTTTTCATAGCTAGATGGTGCTAGTTCATGTGTGTCATATAGATAACGTTGTGCTCACTCGCGTGGAACTATTTATGAGTCATCACTGATTGGCTAAAATGCAAGTCTGTCAAAAAAACTGAAATAAGGGGGCAGTCTGCAGAGGCTTAGATGCAAGGTAACCACAGAGGTAAAAGTGTATTAATATAAGCTTGTTGGTTTCACAAAACATGGGAATGGGTAAAAAAGGTATTATCTAACGTTTTAAACAGTAAAACTTCTGGCCTGTCCCTTTTAAAACTTGAAATTTTAAACAGATTTTGAGGGTAGTTGTATTAACAAATTTGTTTTGTTCTCTTGGTATCTTTTGTTGAAGCGTTAACCTAGGTAGGCTGATAGGAGCTTAGACGTGTGAATGTATCTTTAGCATTATAAAGCAGCAGTGTTTGCTACTATGTAAAACATTACTATAAACATTGTTGCAAACATTGCTGCCAAATGGCTAAAAAAAGTGCATTTTCCTGACCTCATTGAGGATACCAAGAGAAATATGCACAATTTAGAAATGTGTTTATTTCTGTAGGAACCAGTGTAGTGTACTGTAAAATTGTTTTCTCCTTAATATGTTTCCAATTACTTGTTATACCAACAGCAGAGTATAAAATGTACAAACAATTGCACCTTTATATTTATTTTTTAAATAGTTGGTTTTGTTCATGGACACTACAACCCATTAAAATGGGCTGAGCTTGAATGGTACTCAGATCTCCTTATTTTCTTACTTTCTATACACAAAATGCTTCCTTATCTCTGTCTTTATACCAAAGCCCAATATTTAGAGAGAACAATTTAAAAATAATGTTTTATTACTTATTTCTCTAAACCCCCACTGGAAGTGTATTTTATTCTGCTGGCTTTGTTTGCATAGCTTTTCTATATCTAATACGTAAGTATTGACATTTTCAGTATAGGTGGAGGCGTCACGGGCAAAGGCAATTATTTCAAATGCAAAAATAAAGGTAATCAAGCTATTTGTAAAAAATGTATTATACTCCACCAGGTAAAATGGATAACTGGGAAAAGATTAAAGGTCAGAACATTTTACGGTACCCTGTCCCTTTAATATTTTACACAACTTTTATTGTCCAAAAATGGCTTCTGAGACTCCATGCATCCTGTGTATTATCCAACAAAATGATACTTTTGAATAAAGTTCCTTTTTATATTAAGATTAACCCCATGGTTGCTAGAGATGCATTCATTATATTGTTATTCATGCTGCAATTGTCTGGCAGTTACTGTGCTAAAAGTTTGCAGGGAAGAATGCTTTAGGGTGTTTTTCAGAACAAATGGCCAAACATCATGAAATGCATTAAAATAATGAGTTTTAGGAACTGATGCATAGCAAACAGTTTTGTTTTTTTACTGTAAAGTATTAAATATTTGATTGTGCACACAAAGGTTTGTAATAAAGCATATTGGCTATTTGTGTTTAAATACAATTTTCAGCAATTCAATTTTTTTTTTGTTTAGCAAAAGCTGTGTAATGTTCAGAATGCTTTAGTAATAAACAAAGCACACGTGTAAAAATGTACTTGACAAAGTATTAAATGTCCACATAAAACTACCTATTTTTGAGTTAGGGGTTGGTTGATTTGAGCCTGGCATAATTTGATTGTTTTGCTTTACAATTTTGGTAAAAATGGAAATCTTGAATTTAATATTGTAATGGTAAAGTCTCCATTAGTTTTTATCTGTAAACATAAATACCCTTGCATACAATGGTTCCTCGGGGTTTGGTGGAGATAATGCATTGCTGTTTGGAAAGTACTTTGTTATTGATGTGGCTGTACTATAAAAATTCTGGTTGGAGCAACTCATGGCTCCAGTTGTTTACACTGAGTACATTGGGGCTATTTGGAATAATGGGAAAACACCATCTGGCTGGTTTCATTGTATGACTCACCCTGTCTGAGCATCAGTTTCTGTATATCCATGTGAAGCAATCACTGTAACATACCTGTGGTTACCTGTCCACTTCTAAACCCATGGCCAAAGGCCTTTGCTTTCCTGTTGTGCGTGTGTGTGTTTTCTTCTCTTTTTGCCTCACAGTTAGGATACACCTTCACAAGTACTGTAACTTATTAGTGTTCTCCCCAGGATCTATTTAAATGGTCACACCACCCGTCTGATTGTTAAGAACACCCAGCTAAAATTTAAGCCAATATTTAAGTAATAATATGTTTTTTAGGGGTTGTTGTACAAATGATCAATTTGGTAAATTATGCAATTTATTTGTGCTTTGGATATAATTATATCTATCAAACTATTATAATATTTCAAAGTATTAAACTGGCTGCCCCCACACAGCTACTCCATAATACCATCTGGCTGACAAGTACTGTGTTCTTCTCAGAAAATGTTGCCAGTGCTATGCACACATACAGTATATATATCATTCTAGAATTTGTAGTTCATTATTTCACTCTCAGTATTGTGATTCTGCGGTTCTGGACTCTAATTCCCAGCATGCATTGTACTGTAGTGGGCAGTAAGCTTCCTGGAAGGCAGAATGTTTTACATGAGGTCACGCCCCCTTCTCCATGCTCTGTGTATGAGGCTTTGAGCCCCTTGTTCACTATGGTTGCCACTTCAGTCAAGTTTTCCTGAACAGTTATGAGTTGCACATGCTGCAGGGTGACTATGGAGGAACATACATTTTGTCTCTGGACATCATAGTGCTGCTGAACACAGCACTATCCATGTATCTCCCTGCACACCCCACACCAGACATCCTCGATCAAACTTGGCCCTCCAGAGATTTTGTAACTACATTTCCCATGATGCTGAGTCAGCATATCAGCTGGCTCAGCATCATGGGAAATGTAGTTCCTAAACCTCTGGAGGGCCAAGTTTGAGGATGTCTGCCCTACACCATGTGTAACTAATAAATATCCAGGAATACATGGCTGATGTGGCAACCCTATTGTACACACTGGGGAAGGCAGCTGGAAGGCTGTAAGTATTGTCTGACCCTTTACACAGGTTTATATATTTATTTATATGATCAGACCCTCTGCACCAGTGGTACTGGGGGGAGGGGTGCACTGTACCTGTGATTTTAATCTCTGCATCATGGCTTCCATGAGATTTGAAATGAAGACTATAAATGCTAAACAGCATTAGACACAGAATATATAATTAAACTAAGTTAAATGAACAAAAACATTTGCTAAAACAGCATTATAAACCTAATAAAAAATCACACAACACAGACTTTACTTGCATTTTCTTGCAAACAGTTCTTTCTATGCATTCCAATCTGGACGGATTTATAGACAGGAAGATCTTATTCCTTTGAAAGCTGCTCGATAGCTCAGGTCTAGCTAGCTACACTGATTAATTTTAGCCTGCTTGTGTGCTTGGCTTGCATATCTTTGCTGCAACACAAGCAGGCAGCTTCACCTACTGGCTAATTTAATTAATCCACTGTTTCTCAATAACAGTCACATGACTGAAAAAAATGCACCGATACTTAAACCGATACCTCCACTTCCTACCCATACACCATCTTGTGGCATTTTTCAAACTGCATGTTCCCATTTCATTTTAAGCTGGAGTGGAGACTTAACATCTGTTCTGCCAATACAAATTGCTGTTATTTGTATTATTGTATTTCAGAGCAGTGCTCCAAAAGCCGCTATTATACAGCTGGAAGCCTACCTGGGAGAGATCTCTGTAGATCCCTGAAATACTGGGCAGTTAATAAACTGAGATTTCCAGCTCTGACTAAAATGGCCCAAAAATATCTTTCTGCCCCATGCAGTAGTGTGAAAAGTGAAAGACTGTTCAGATTAGCGTCAAACGTCCTTACTGATAGCAGAAACAGACTTATAGCTAAACATGCAGAGATGCTTCTGTTCCTTAAAAAGAACTTGCCACTAACTTTTGAAAACAATATTCTAATAGCTAGATTGCCTGTTATTCTGCCAGTTCTCATATTGAACAATTATGTTTAAAACATACTGTACTCTGAGGAACATCCTTAGCCAGGGCTGGACTGGGAAATAAAAACCGGCCCTGGAAAAATATGAAGACCAGCTCTATTTTCTGTTGAGTCAGTAGAATGCAAATGCCCCATTTTCCTCAAAGGGGATTACTGGGACACTCCTTCCCCACTATTTTTTTCAGATTTAAATTATATTACTTTGTATTAAATACAAATGTCAGATTGATGTTGTTATATAGGCACCCTACAACCCAATGGCATTCAGTAATCACCCCTTTAAATTGTAGCTTTCCAGCCCCAGCTGCTGCAGCTGTTATTTATTGTTGTTGTTAATATTTTTTATTGTAATGTTTTTATTTATAAACTTGTTCTGTGAACTTTGTGACACCAATCAAATAAAACAGTTTTATTATTTCAAAATGTCTTTTGAGTTACAGTTCATAATTATAAAGAAGCTATCTTAAATCAACAAACAACAAAAACAGGTATTGGCGCACCCCCAAACATATAAGACCACATATTTTTTCACATATTCCTTAATGCTGCAAAAAATTGCCTTCCTAATATTTCTTAAATTTTTTAAATAAAGATGGGATTTTAGTCACAAAATATGGCCATATTCTGCTCAGCCAGTCACCACTTACAAGGTGTCCCACAATAGACTGGTCCTAACACTATAAAATTAGCCTTACTGGGCTGAATCATACAATTCTAATATGCCAAAGTAGGATTCCAACATTGCAATACTATACCTCAAATCAAGACTGCATAGAATGAGGCTCCTTGGCTTTATATACACACAGTTAAATAGCATTATCTGGAGCACACCTGAACAGGGTGGAGTGCTTTAAACCAAAGGGATTTGGTCAGTTTCCCTTAAAGTGATACAACAGGGGGAGTTTGGTTAAGCAATTCTAACAAAATTTAAGGCCCATATTGTGGGAGTGCTGCCAAAATGACCAAAATAAGTACAAGACAAAAACAGGTATTGGCGCACCTCCAAACACATAAGACCACATATTTTTTCACATATTTTTTTATATGTATATATATCTATCCTCCCCAACACCTTTTTAACAGCAGCAAAGTATATAGTATCTCATTAATGGCAATTTGCTCTGAGTTAACAGTTTCTGTGCAGAGTATAGGTATATATATATATATATATATATATATATATATATATATATATATATATATATATATATATATATATAGTCTGTGGACACCCATGTTTGAAAGATATGAGTTATACATGAAAACATGAGTAGTACTGCTGAACATAAGATGAATTGTGTTGCTGGACAGCACTATTCATGTTCCTCCTTGCACATCCTGCAAAACGTGTAACGCATAGCTGTCCAGTCAACTTTGTGGGGGGTTTTCAGTAAATTATTTTTTTTTAAAAAAATAATTTGATTACAGAAAGAAATAATTGTTTGTTTGGGTAAACTGAACGAATAAGAAAATCAAATGTAAAATGTATTGCTATTATTTTCCATATATGTACACTAACTTCTCACAGAAGGAATGATTAGATCAAATTTAGATTCAAATAGTACTATAACCAGAAATTAAAGGGACACTAAACCCATTTTTTTCTTCTTTCATGATTCAGATAGTGCATGCATTTTTAAGCAACTTTCTAATTTACTCCTATTATCAATTTTTCTTTGTTCTCTTGCTTTCTTTATTTAAAAAGCAGAAATGTAATGCATAGGAGCCGGCCCATTTTTTATTGAGAACCTAGGTTATGCTTGCTTACTAAATGTCAGCCACCAATAAACAAGTGTTATCCATGGTTCTGAACCTAAAATGGCCTGGCTTTTAAGATTTACATTCCTGCTTTTTAAATAAAGATAGCAAGAGAACGAAGAAAAATTAATAGGAGTAAATTAGAAAGTTGCTTAAAATGTAATGCTCTATCTGAATCATGAAAGAAATAATGTGGGTTTGATATCCCTTTAAGTTAATGAAATAAAGGATAAATCCCATTTTACAGGATCCAGGCAAAATTATTTGAATTCAAAATGACATTTACAGTAAAAAGTTTACAAATAATTGAAAACTGCAAGACAAAAAAATAGTAACTGTAATATTTTTTTTTAGCATTGAATAAAGAAAACAATTAATTGTTAACTCTAAACAGGATTTTTATATCAAATATGTATTGCATTCCATTTCTGGTAACCATTACGTTGGTACATTGCATGTGAGGTTTTGTTCCCTCTGGCTCATGTGTAAAGAGCAATGGAATATGGTGGTGATTTGCAAATAAATTAATTCAACAAGAATCAGCCTCCCAGACAATTTAAGAAACCTGTTTTATGACATTTCCGTGGCATAGAGTTTCCACAGATGCATCTCCCTACCCAGAATCCTTTGCAACTGATATTCCAAATGACTCACATTTATAGCTACTGTTATGTATCACTAAATAGAATTCACACCAACTCTCTAAAGTGGATAACGACCATCTCTTACTACAGCTGTTGGGTTACTACGTGGTGGTAAACTAAAGCTTTATAGGGCCACTCTAAATGAAAACACATACACGTGTCAACAGAGTTTAATCTTGACACATTTCTGCAGCCTTAAAACCTGATGGATGAGTTTATCATGAATAAAAGCTACACCTGTCTTAATAAACAAAATCCAATTACTGAGATCTTTAATGAACACCCAAATGCAAGTAGATAATGATGATGATGGTGGAATTTATTGCTATGAATTGTGGGCAGTGTGACATCACAACTGTCTAATAGTAAAGAGCCCTTTAGTCATAAGTTTGTCATACAGGGATATTTTCACACCACTCCTTTGTATCTGTCAAGGCCGCTCACCTTCTCTGCAACACCAATCTGACTCATAAATTGGAAACAAGATCTTTCCTAGTTGTCTCCCAAAACCCTGGGGTGATCAAGTGTTCCCTGAAATCCAATCATAGGGACATTTTAAAAGGGTGTGAAACACAAGCATAGAAACGCCCTTTTGCAGTAATAAGGCAAATCAACACAGGCTACAATTATATAATTTCTGGATTTAAAAATAAAAAAAATTCTTTTTTGATCCATGCAACATGAAAGATTAAGCAAATTATATATGATAGGGTTAGGATTAGTTTAGTATTTTTTTGTTTTGTAGCAACATTAGGGAACAGAAGGTTTTAGTTAGAAACAAATGTGCCATTTCTTCCTTAGAAAATAGGTACTTGTTGCTTGCTAAGATATTTTTATTGTATATTAAAGGGACATATATGCTGAATCCATTGAAAGTGGTGTACTATAATCTTAAAAAGCTGACAAGAAAATATCACATGAATAAAAAGAAGATATTTTACCTCAAAATTTCTTCAGCTCACAATAGTAAGTGTTCCGAACAGTTATACTTCAGCTGTGTGATGAAAAAAAACCAGCCAATTGGCTTCATCAGTGCTGATGTCACACTTTGCTTTACTGTGAGATTTCAGTTAAATTTTGCAAGGTTTTATAGTAAATGATCACAGTATATATATAATCAAACTGAATGTGACGAGGCTAACTACAGATTTCACTTTCAGTTAAGAAACTGGATTGCAGAACCCTGACACTATAACATTCTACGCAGTGATTGTGGGTGATTAAATTAAATATAAAAATAATAATATAGAGGATTTTGAAGGGGTGCATCCCTAGATGGCAAAACAGTGCAATAATAGCAAAATGTGTATGTATCTCTCTCTCTCTCTCTCTCTCTCTCTCTCTCTCTCTCTCTCTCTCTCTCTCTCTCTCTCTCTCTATATATATATATATATATATATATATATATATATATATATATATATATATATATATATATATATATATCAGTACCCATCTATCATAAACACACATACATATATCTATATCAGTACCCATTTATCATAAACACACACACACACACACACACACATATATATGTGTGTGTGTTTATGATAGATGGGTACTGATATATATATATATATATATATATATATATATATATATATATATATATATATATATATATATATAATTAGTACCCATCTATCATAAACACACACACACATATACAAGTGGATATAAAAAGTCTACACACCCCTGTTAAAATGTCAGGTTTCTGTGATGTAAAAAAATGAGACAAAGATAAATCATTTCAGAACTTTTTCCACCTTTTAATGTGACCTATAAACTGTACAACTCAATTGAAAAACAAACTGAAATCTTTTAGGTAAAAGGAAATAGAAATAAAAAACTAAATTAATATGGTTGCATACGTGTGAACACCCTTAAACTAATACTTTATTGAAGCCCCTTTTGATTTTATTACAGCACTCAGCCTTTTTGGGTAAGAGTCTTTCAGCATGGCACAGCTTGACTTGGCAAGATTTGCCCACTCTTCTTTGCAAAAACACTCTAAATCTGTTAGATTGCAAGGGCATCTCCTGTGCACAGCCCTCTTCAGATCACCCCACAGATTTTGAATTGGAATCAGGTCTGGGCTCTGGCTGGGCCATCCCAAAACTTTAATCTTCTTCTGGTGAAGCCATTCCTTTGTTGATTTGGATGTATGTTTTGGGTCGTTGTCATGCTGAAAGATGAAGTTCCTCTTCAAGTTCAGCTTTCTAGCAGAAGCCTGAAGGTTTTGTGCCAATATTGTCTGGTATTTGGAACTGTTCATAATTCCCTCTAGTTTAACTAAGGCCCCAGTTCCAGCTGAAGAAAAACAGCCCCAAAGCATGATGCTGCCACCACCATGCTTCACTGTGGGTATGGTGTTCTTTTGGTGATATGCAGTGTTGTTTTTGAACCAAACATATCTTTTGGAATTATGGCCAAAAAGTTAAACTTTGGTTTCATCAGACCACCTTTTGCAACATGCTTTTGGGAAACTTCAGATGTGTTTTTGCAAAATTTAGCCGGGCTTGGATTTTTTTTGTAAGAAAAGGCTTCCATCTTGCCACTCTACCCCATAGCCCAGACATATGAAGAATACGGGCGATTGTTGTCACATGTACCACACAGCCAGTACTTGCCAGATATTCCTGCAGATCCTTTAATGTTGCTGTAGGCCTCTTGGCAGCCTCCCAAACCAGTTTTCTTCTCGTCTTTTCATCAATTTTGGAGGGACATCCAGTTCTTGGTAATGTCACTTTTGCACCATATTTTCTTCACTTAATGATGACTGTCTTCACTGTGTTCCATGGTATATCTAATGCCTTGGAAATTCTTTTGTACCCTTCTCCTGACTGATACCTTTTAACAATGAGATCCCTCTGATGCTTTAGAAGCTCTCTGCGGACCATGGCTTTTGCTGTAAGATGCGACTAACAAAATGTCAGGAAAGACCTACTAGAACAGCTGAACTTTATTTGGGGTTAATCAGAGGCACGTTAAATGATGACAGGTGTGTACTGACTCCTATTTAACATGATTTTGAATGTGATTGCTTAATTCTGAACACAGCTAAATCCCCAGTTATAAAAGGGTGTTCACACTTATGCAACCATATTATTTTATTTTTTTATTTTTATTTCCCTTTACCTAAAAGATTTCAGTTTGTTTTTCAATTGAGTTGTGTAGTTTATAGGTCACATTAAAGGTGGAAAAAGTTCTGAAATGATTTATCTTTTTCTCATTTTTTTTACATCACAGAAACCCGACAATTTTACAGGGGTGTGTAGATTGATTTATATATATATATATATATATATATATATATATATATATATATATATATATATATTAGTGCCCATCTATCATAAACACACACACATATATATCTATCTCGGTACCCATCTATCATAAACACACACACACATATATATCAGTACCCATCTATCATAAACACACACTCACATATATATCAGTACCCATATATCATAAACACACACACATATTTATATATATATATTTCTACATATGGACTGTATCTGTTTGGGTTTTTGCTGATAGCCCATTGTAACGAGCACACAGCCAGGTTAAAGCAATTCAAAAAGTGCTGGACTCTATCTGTTTATTTTGTATATATATATATATATATATATATATATATATATATATATATATATATATATATGTATATCAGTACCCATCTATCATAAACACACACATATATTTATTTATATATATATATATATATATATATATATATATATAGCAGTACCCATCTATAATAAACACACACACACACACATATATATATATATATATATATATATAGCAGTACCCATCTATCATAAACACACACCCACACACAAATAATTAGCAGTACCCATCTATCATTAACACACACACACACACACACACATATATATATATATATAGCAGTACCCATCTATCCTAAACACACACGCACAAATATATATATGTGTGTGTGTTTACAGTATACACACACAGTACTCTTGGTCATGATAGCTAGTGCAAAAAAGTAGCTATTACTATTTGACTGTCATTTTTCTTGACAGGCTTTGTATTTACTGTTAAAGATCATAGGGCGTCTGTGAATTTTAAACTCACACTTTGATCTCCTTTCAACCGTATTTTCTATGTCACTAAAATGGCTATTAGCAACATGTGCTTATGTGGTGCATGTTTCTGCCAAGGTGCTTTGTAATATAGTTGTCAAAATAATCACAACTGAAAAAATATATCGTCTGGCTTATATTCAAATGGATCATACTCTCCATATTTACTTATGTCAAGCACTTGATCTTTAGAAAGCCAAATAAGAGTTTGCAGTGCTGTCCAATTTGTGTTTTTCAAGTCATAGCTCTGTGAATTTTGAAGTTCCTATACGTGTAATTTTCTAGATGGCTCCAAACTGACTGGGGTCAATATGTGAAAGGACTCATTTCCTTTTTTTGTATCCTTCACACGCAGCAGAGGTGTTAGGCAGGAACTCTTGCTTCTTAATAAGCTTCAAAGTAATGATTTGCATAACTGAACGAGCTAACTAAAGTTTCTTAAAATAAATAGCATGCAAGGGATAGAAAAGATTTCTCGTCTGGTGTCCAGGTCTGTCTTAAATAAAGAAAGCACACATTCGTTTAGATCCTTAGTTATGCTTTGAGGGCATTTGTGGCACACGCATTCTGTGTATAATGCTAGAAGCTCAAGCTCAGAACAATGGTCATTGTTTAAAAACAGGTGATTCGAACAAGGCAAGTCACTTCTTTTGCCAAATGTGGTGCTGGAATCAATTAGTTACATCACATCTTTAAAAAGATTAGATCAGTTCTGTTAGTTGCTTAAAGAGACATTGTATTTGTGTTCTTATTTTCTGAAAGAGGGCATTTTCAAGAATGGATGGTATTTAGAAAGTTCTGGACAATTTAGATAATGACGACTAAACCTAGAAATAAAGTTCTGTTTATAGTAAAATGTCTAAGTGTGTTAGACTCCAATTTTAAATAAATGGTTATTTAAAATCAGTCTTAATTAAAGGGACAGTTTACTCAAAAATGTTGTCCCCTTTAATTTGTTCCCAATGATCCACTTCACCCGCTGGAGAGTATTAAATTGTTTACAAGTATTTCCATTACCCTTATATTGGCATATGAAATAGTTTATTTCGCCTGTGGTCTCCCCACCCATTCTGAAAGTTTTTGGCCTCAAGGTCAAGCTGTGTTACACAGCTATTAGGAGAAATTAGACTCCCAGTGGGTTATAGAAGAGATAAGGTAATAAAATGTTAATTTTCCATTGTTCTCTCAAAGTATTGGTGATTGGTTTATGGACAAATATAAGATAAATAAGCAGGTATATGTACACAATGTGATAAAGTAAAGAGATCTGATTATAACTACAAGCTCAACCCATTTTATTAGGTTGTGGCTTCAAAACACAAAATCAGCTCATTTATATACACAAATAAGCCTTATAAAAGCAAATCTCATACATTTTATACTCTGCAGCTGGTAAAAAAAAAAGTAATTAGAAACACATTAAGGGAAAAACAATTTTATAGTATACTGTCCCTTTAACAGCCATCATTTTTATTTTAAAAGGACAGTATATTGTAAAACTGTTTTTCCCTTAATGTGTTTCTCTTCTTTTTTTTTTTTACCAACCGCATAGTATAAAATGTAATCTAATAAAATTGTTTGAGCTTGTAGGTATAATCAGATCTCATTACTTTATCACACTGTGTACATATAGCTGCCTCTTTATCTTATATCTGTCCATAAACCAATCAGCAATACTTGGAGAGAACAATGGAAAATAAACATTTTATTACCTTATATCTATAGTATATCTATATTATTATTATTATTTATTTACATATTTTATACATATGAAATATTTGTTTTGTTGAGAACTAGTTCTCAGTGTCTAACCAGACAAAAGCGCTCGCTTTTTTTTCTTAAATTTATTTTCTTATGCAGATCTTTTTGCAAAACTGATAAATATTAATTATATAAAATTAATTTTATGCCCCTTTTAATGTCACTTTTAACCATTTTAATTCACCATCACACATCCTATAAAATTAACTGGTCTTCCTAGGTCTGAAAATGATTTGTGATCAGGTAAACATATCCCAACAAGCACAGGTGTCCGTACTGGTTGTTACTTGTAAATAAACATCATAAAACTTTGAAAAGCCCTGCAGTAGAAACCTGTTGTAGACCCCCTAAATTGGTTCACATAGTTGATCTTATTGTCCTTTTAATTAATTTATGGCAGTCTCTGGTCACATTTTAACACTGCATACAAGTTGCAGAGAAATTCTGTGTATACTGTCCTACAATACATGCTACAAAATCAATATTTTTTCTTTACCATAACTTGATTTTCGTTTTGTTTATTTTTAATGAACCAAGAGAACTTTCTGTTGTCAGCCTAAATAAAACGTGTTACTTAAAGGGACACTCAAGTCAAAATGAAACTTTCATTATTCAGATAGAGCGTGCCATTTGAAACAACTTTGCAATTTACTTCCATTAAAAAAAAGTGCAGTCTTTTTATATTTAAACTTTTTGAGTCACCAGCTCCTACTGAGCATGTGCAAGAATTCACAGAATAAACGTGTATGCACTTGTGATTGGCTGATGGCTGTCACATGGTATAGGGGGAGTGGAAATAAACATAACTTTTAAAATTGTCAGAAAAAAACTACTATTCATTTAAAGTTAAACTAAGTGCTATTACATTGTCTTGTTATCTTGCATTTGTCAATTATGCAAATCTACTGTGTTGACTGGTCCTTTAAAAAAAAAAAAACACTAACAAATGCAAATGTAATTTGGAAAAATTAAAAAAAAAATGTTTTCTTGTTTACTTCTATTACAAAACTTTTTTTTAGTATCCTCTGTTGAATATTAAAATGCTGAAAAAATAAAATCCCTAACTTGTAAAATACCAAAAACCAGAATCCCGAAAAAAAAAAAAAAAAATCCTGCAAGATTACCAACACTTTGAAAACCTCAATCCAAAAGCGATCACTGGTTAGATTGGCTGAACAGCCTCTGCCTGGGGGGTTGAAGGGGGCGCCCCCCAGACCCTCTGGCATCCACCCCAAGTGAACCTTGAACCCCGAAAAAGATAGTGAAGATGGGGACATCACAGCACATCGTATCTATAGGGTTTTTTAAATTTAGGGAGTTTGCATTTTAGGGATTTTATAATTTCGGGATTTTGTTCTTTCTGCATTTTGATTTTCTGGATTTTAGACATTAGGGATTATGTTCTTTCTGGATTTCAAGATTCTGTTTTATGGTATTATGGATTTTGAGTTTAGGTATTTTGATTGCCTCCCCATTTTAAACACAGCACTAGCTCAGGGAGCCTAAGGGGCTTGTGTCATCTGGTAAAGACTCAATTTGCATCATTTGGGGCTTGGTTAGGATCCTGAAAATCACAATGTTATTTAAAAAATAAGCAAAACTATACATTGTTACAAAACCACTCCCAGATGGGCTATAAAAATAAATAGATCATCTACAAAACATTTAGGCAAAGAAAAATCTAGTGTACAATGTCCCTTTAACATTGTTATAATTAGTTTTTTGTAAAAACTGTTGGTATATAGTACTGAGAGTATATTGGTACACTGTTATTAGAAGGAGCTTTGTTTCAACAAAAGATAACAAGAAAAAGATGGAAATGTGATAATAGCATTACATTGGAACATTTGTTTTGTTTTAAAACTTTGTTATAAAATAATTTAGGCTTTTGTGTTTCTTTTAACTTGTAATTCCAACTTGTTGCTGTGCTCTAGGTTATTCTTTGATATAAACAAACAATTAAAGGGGGGTTGTCAATGTCAAGTTATACTGCATTTGATTTTGGATTTTGAGAAACCTGCTTCCACTGCTGGGAAGCTAGCTTCTGATTGGTAGCTGCACATATATGCCGCTTGTCAGTGGCTCACTCAATGTGCCCAGCTAGCTCCCAGTTGTTGCATCTTCATCAAAGGATTCCAAGAGAATGAAGCAAATTTGATAATGTACACATTATCACTATGCCATATTGCTGCCTGGTTGTCAAGCAGTGTGGCAGTCAGACACTGCAATATCCTACTCGCACTTCCTGTGCACAGGAAAGGGCCCATGTTCCATAAAGGTTAGGGCCTTATTGGTCAATGGCCTGTTCAGTTGTCTGACGTGGGCATATGACTGTCAGGGGCTACATGTTGATAATATAAGCACTGCAATAATAGGGATCACAGCTAATGTATGATGTAGGTTTGTGCTGCAGCCTGATATTAGTAAATGGTTGATATGAGCTGTGGTTGAAATGCTGCAGAGTCTAATCTATTTTATGTGGGTATATACTCAACAGGTTTACATAATGGCCACTCACAGTCTAATTCTCCAGCAAACCTTAGTTCTAGAGATCATCAGTATTGTAAAAATGGTTTGTGTCTCTTAGCACTGCACAGTGGCATGAAGGTTCCTAAAGAAGCAATAGCCACAATCAAACTTCATGGAGGTTAAAGGGACACCAAACCCAAATTTTTTCTTTAGTGATTCAGATAGAGCATGCAAGTTTAAGCAACTTTCTAATTTACTCCTATTTTCAATTTTTCTTCATTCTCTTGCTATCTTTATTTTAAAAAGAAGGCATCTAAGCTAAGGAGACAGCAAACTTTTGGTTCAGAACCACGGACAGCACTTTTTTATTGGTGCTGTCCAATCAGCAAGGACAACCCAGGTTGTTCACCAAAAATGGTCCGGCATCTAAACTTCTTGCTTTTCAAATAAATATACCAAGATAATGAAGAAAATTTGATAATAGGAGTAAATTAGAAAGTTGCTTAAAATTGCATGCTCTATCTGAATCACAAAAGCGAAAATTTGGGTTCAGTGTCCCTTTAAGAAATATTGTTGAATGTCATACTGAAAATGAGTTATAGTGGGATGCTGCCCCAGAAAATCTGGGACACTTGGAAGCTGTCACATCAAATATATGACCTAAATACGCATTGATTGAATGTTTGGCAAAGCTTTGAGTGCTCTTTTTCTTTTTTGGCTAAAGAAGTGCTAGAAGTAAAAGGCAGTAACATCACTCCCTGGTATTCTGAACATGTTTAGTCAAATAGCTGTGCACATGGTTTACTTGGGTTTTGGGAATGGAATTGCCTATGAGACAATGGATCATGTGGGGAGCCCTGGAAAGTGGTAAAAAGTTTATTAACTCTAAAAGGAAACATTATTAAAGTAAACTGTGTAAAGTGGAAATGTCATTTGTTTTTACCTAAATTTCCATTTGATAAATAAAGTTTTAAAATAGAACATCTCTTTTGTGTAAAATTGTGCTTTGCCCCACGCTCCCTAGAAACGTCAAAAGCATAATCTGTAAACTAGGTTTAAAAATGCTGCAAATTGTGTAAACTAGCTGTTTGATTTTTGTTGTTTCCAGTAATTTATTTTGGACTCACTAGGGAGTGTGGAACAAGCACAATTTTACACAAAAAAAAGATGTTAAAACATTTTTTTTTAATTTTTTTAAGGACCACTCAATAGAATTGCATAATTAGCAAGTGGATGATAAAAAGACAATGCAATAAAACCTAGTCAGTAGATTTTTTTTCTGTCAAATTTATTTTTTCTCCCATTTTCCAGCCCCCTGAATCATGTGACAGACACCAGCCAATCACAGACTAGTATAGTATACCCTGTGAACTTGTGCACATGCTCAGTAGGAGCTTTTTCCCCAGAAAGTGTGAATATATATATATATATATAAATATATATATATATATATATATATATATATACAGGTGGCCCTCGGTTTACAACGGTTCAATTTGCACCATTTCAGAATAACAACCTTTTATTTCAGTCATGTGACTGCTATTGAAAAGCATTCAGAAGCAGTACATTGATTAAAATAGCCAGTAGGTGGAGCTGTCCGCTTGTGTTGCAGCAAAGATATGCAAGTCAAGCAAGCTGAAATTAATCAGTTTAACCAGACCTGAGCTATCTAGCGTTTGCAAAGGAACAAGATCTTCCTGTCTATAAATCAGTCCAGATTGGAATGCATAGAAAGAACTGTTTGCAGAAAAATGCAAGTAAAGTCTGTGTTGTGTGATTATTTTATTAGGTCTATAATGCTGTTTAGCAAATGTTTTTGTTCATTTAACTAAGTTTAATTATATAGTCTGTGTTGTGTGATTATTTTATTAGGTTTATAATGCTGTTTAGCATTTAACGTCTTCATTTCAAAGCTTTAAAAATAATGTATTATGTGTTACTTATGCCAATTTTGAGAGGGGCCTGGAACCTAACTCCCTCACTTCGCATTGACTTACATTATAAACTGGGTTTCAATTTACAACGGTTTCGATTTACAACCATTCCTTCTGGAACCTAACCCCGGCGTAAACTGAGGGCTATCTGTATATATATATATATATATATATATACAGTATATATATATATATATATATATATATATATAAAATTTGCAAAATAGGGCAATGGAAGTAAATTGGAAAGTGTCTTAAAACTGCTGCTCTTTCTGAATCATAAAAGATTATTTTGGCTTGTGTCCCTTTTTAGTGCTGTGCTTTCTAATTTTGCTGGAACTATTGGAATTCTTGGTTACTTTTAAAGAAATGCACAAATATGTTAAAGGTCTTATTACAGATTTGTATGTGCTACAAAAAGGGTGTCTTTTCTAGCACCATATTACAGGTGTCATATTATTTATTATTTTAATACTTGATTAGTAATTGCTTGTCTTTTCTATCCCTCCTTTTTTATTGTATATTTTGTTTGTCATCCATACTACGCATAAATTGCTTATAAAAAATACATGGGTGTTATTAGGGATTATAAGCAAGTCACAGTACTTGTTTTTATATAACAAAGGGATTCATTTCTAAACACAAATTGACACAATTTAATTTTTAAAGCTTTTGCAAGCTATATATAACCTAAATATACAGTATTGCATTTTTTCTGTCTGGGAATTTGTAGTATTTAACGGATTACATTTTTTAAAAAGATATATTTATTTAAATACATGGGTTGTGCTGAACAGTTTTAATGAATCAGCTATTCAGAAGAAATCCTTTTGTTTTGTTGTAAAATATTAAAGGTTTTCTTAGTAATCCATTATTATTTTGACAACTATGTGAATTAAAGGGATATGAAACCCAACATTTTTCTTTAATGATTCAGATAGAGCGTTCAATTTTAAACAACCTTCTAATATATTTCTATAATCAAATTTCTTTGTTCTTTTGGTATCTTTTGTTGAAAAGCTTCATATCCCTTTAAGGAAAAAAATATTCTCAAATTTTAATTATTTAGTAAATGCAGACATTTGCCTTTTATCTTTAATTCTGCCACCTACATTATTCTCACACCTATGGGAAACTGAATGTTGCAAACATCTGCAGATTATAATTTAAAGGGGCAGTCTACTTGAAAATTGTTATAGTTTAAAAAGTTAGATAATCCCTTTATCATCCATTCCCCAGTTTTGCATAAAACAATACTGCTATATTAATACACTTTTTACCTTTGTGATTACCTTGTATCTAAGTCTCTGCAGACTGCCCCCTTATCTCGGTTCTTTTGACAGATTTGCATTGTTATCTATATGACACGCATGAACTAGCACTATCTAATGGTGAAAAAGATTAGAGGCAGCCTTCAACATCTTAAGAAATCAGTTTATGAGCCTACCTTGGTTTAGCTTTCAACAATGAATACCAAGAGAACAAAGCTAATTTGATGATAAAAGTAAAATGGAAAGTTGTTTAAAACGGCATGCCCTACCTGAATCCTGAAAGTTTAATTTTAGCTTGACTGTCCCTTTAAATAAGATAAATTATGCATTTACAACCATTGCAAAATCTCTTTCTGGTCTCGCAGCTTCTAGAAACTGATATGAAGTGAATGCATAAATAGGAATAAAAATGGTTAATTTTCCCACTCCACTAAGGTTTTGATGTGTCTACCAATTTGTCATGCAAACTGATACTTGCCCTAATACGAACTAGTCCGCTGCAACCTTATAGCACTTCATCTCATGTACAGAGAGGTCTTCTGGGAACTAGTGTTCAGTTTATACCAGGACAGCTACATGAAAGGCACCAAACTGAAATAAGACTCTGGCTACATCAAGCTCAGGCATTTGACATGATCTAAAATATGCCAGTTCAATGTTACAGTTTATCCATAACATCTAAAGTAGTTTTTTTTCTGTCGCTTATCCAAAATGGGATGAAATATAGTCTAATAATCACAATTTTTGAATGGAAATGGCTTTACTTTTTGTGTGTAAGGCATAATAAAGTATATTGATGGGTTCTGACATAGTAAATTAAAGTTTCATAATTCAGATGTAATATGCATTTTAAAACATCATTCCAATTTAATTCTGTTATCTAATATGCTTTGTTTTTTTGGTATCCTTTGTTGAAAAGCATATCTAGGTAGACTCAGCAGCAGCTACCAGTTCAGCTAGCTCCCAGTAGGGCATTTTATACTTTTTCTCCAAAATATACTAAGAGAGTGAAGCAAATTTGATTATAGAAGTAAATGGAAAAGTCGCTTAAAACAATATGCTCAATCTGAATAAGCCGGTGAGGTAGCTCAGTTGGTAAAATGCCCTGACTACAAAAGCCTTTTCAAAGATCCAAAGGTCACAGGTTCAAATCCCGGCAGGGCCGACTCAGCCCTTCATCCTTCTGAGGTTGATAAAATAAGTACCATTACATTGGGTAATAATAACAACTATTACTATTCAGCTGCTGATTTGTTTAATTCCGAGAGCGAGCACTGAAAAAGCGCTTTGAGTCCCACTGGGAGAAAGGCGCTATATAAATACTAGTTATTGTTAATATTGAATCCTGAAATTTTGGGGATTTGTGTCCCTTTTAAATTTTGACCCTGTTTTGTATTGTTCTTTCACAAAATGTGCAGTCTTGATACATTGCTATTGAACTAGAAATATGTTTGCTAACATGTAATACACATCTTCAAAGTTTAACTTAAAAGTTTGTGTATTTTGGTAGTTTACTTAAAGGGCCAGTAAACCTTCACGTAGCGACACCTGCAAAAGAAAAAGGATTTTAAAAATTCAACCCCCATACCTGTACTTGCCTTACCTTCTTCACCAGCCTCTTCTGGTTTCTTTAACAACACGTCACAGTCACATTGTCTCATCACAGGGCACCAGTTTGTGCAGTTGAACTACATGTAGCGTGCCCCCGCGCTGGGTAAAGCTTTACACAGAGCAGGAATGCTCTACATATAGTTCAACGGGATGATTGATTGCACTGTGATTAGACATCGTGACTGTGACGCGCTATTGAAGAAACCAGAAGAGCAGAAGTGGCTGGCGAAGGTGTAAATTAATAATTAATATAAATTCCACCCTCCAAATCTTTAAACTGACTTTTTATTGTCTTATGGTTGGTCCATAGGAAAGATACGTTTCAGACCTGCAATAGGCCCTTAGTCATGCATACTCTGAAGGTATAAGGAAACTACGTGTTTGGGGGGTTAAATCTTTAAAATCTTTTTTTCTTTTGCAGGTGTTGCTAGGTTAATACAGAATTAAGCGTTGACTGGCCCTTTAAAATGTTTTATAGAAACTATCTTTGAGTTATAGAAATACCCAATTTGACAAAGTGATAGTAACAGAGGTTGGGAGAACGTGTTTTCTGACATAACTAATAAATGGACAATAAACCATTTGTAATAAATAATATGTTTTTAAATTCGATGAAAAATTAATTATGAAATACGAAACACTGAATATATTTTCATAACAACATTTTTTTTTTAATACATATTAGGACTTTGGATCTCCAGAAATATTGCCTAAGGACAGTGTGGATCAGAGATTCCTCAGTATCTTCCGTAAAGGAAGGAAAAAAACTATTGTCAGGAACATGGGACAAATGATTCACTACTCTAAGGTCAAATTCCGGTTTCAACACAGCCAGGTAATGTAGAGAATCTTTATAATGTGATAAGACTATTGGTTAGAATTATGGTTAATGATGGTGTAACGGAAGAAGGTTTATTATAATTGTCCGTTTTTATTTTCCCTAGTTCATAGTATATATATATGTAGCTTTGATTTTATGTTTGAATATTTTTATTAATTTTCAGAAATAAATCATAACAACAAGAAACATACCTTTCTCTCCTTTTACCTCAGTTGCTGGAAGACTCGGAGATAAAGTTTACAATAGCAAATGATTAACCTTCCTGCAATTCAACTTACAGTCTTAATAATGAACTATGGTATCACAATTTACTAGAATGGAGTCTTGCAGTTCCCGATCATGCATGGTATAAGTACCATGGTCTTATATACTTTCCAGAATTCTTCCTTTTGATTATAAAGAGAATTGTTCTGCTAGACTATCTGGACTTGTATTTATCTTATCTAAACATTTAACAGGAAAACATCATAAAATAAATAATATCTACTCCACTCTAGGTGGTCATAACTAAATAGGATATCGCTGAGAGAAGGTGAGCTAAAGAGAACTAGATTAAAGGGAGGTGGGGAGGGGGGGGGGGGGATATGATGTGACGACATATCTCCTCTTTTTTTGTCTGTATGATTCATCTATCAGTCTGTGTTATATGTATTTTAAGGAGTAAAAGTCGGTTGTGATCATATAAACCACCTTGAGTAACATTTCCTCGAGTGCTCACATCATTAGGGCTCACTTATTTATCCAGTAGTACCATACCGCTTGGACCGTGTCTCTGTTGTCTAGGGTATTTGATGCCATCTCATACATAGTATATGTATGATTAATTTTATTATTTATTTCCGTCCAGGTGGGGCTCCCTGTTTTCCAGTACCTAGCTATACAGGTCCTTGTGATTGTGCATAGGATTCTGATAAATGTGTTGATGTGCTTATTGTATATGTTTATATGTTCGTGTAGGAGGGCCTGTTGTATTGTGAGCTCGATATTTTCGTCTAGGATTTGACTAAGGAAGGTAGATAGATGTCTCCAAATTCCTCTGATTTCTCTGCAATCCCACCACATATGTCTATATGTTCCTACTTCCCCACATCCTCTGTAGCAATAGATACTTCCTTGTGCGTGCATGTGAGCAGTTCTCGTGGGTGTTAAGTACCAGCGGTAAATGGTTTTAGTAACATTTTCTTTAAGGTCTACGCTTATAAGTCCCTTCTCTGCGTTCTGAAATATTGTTTCCCATTCCTTAGTGTCTTTACAAATATGTAGTTCCTTTTCCCACGCCACCATAGTTGATGTTTTTGTGTTGTTCTGTGTAGCTTGTATGGCTATGTATAGGATGGAGATAGCATGTTTATCGCGGTCTGCTGATTTACAGAAGAGTTCTATTGTGGTGGTGTTGCTTTCTCTCGGGTTTTTCATATATGTTTGTATAGCTGATTGTATTTGTAAATAAAGATACCAGTGCAATTTCAGTGGGTGTATTACAGTCTGAAGGTGATTAAATGGCATCACATTTCCACCCTCCAAATAATCCGCTACTCTGTATAAGCCCTTATTTTCCCATTTTTTAATTTGAGTTCTGAGTTCATTAGGCAGTATGAATCTTAGTGGCATGTATAGGGAGTGTTGTGGGAGTAATTTGTATTTAATTCTCGCACGTTTCCAGGTAGTCACTATGAGATGTTCAGTGTAAGGTCTTAGTGTCTCTTTAGTGGTTTGTGTTTTCTCTGGGTCCCAGATAATTGTATCACTTTCACTCCACCCACCTAGATTCGCTTCCAAATTAGGCCATACAATCTCTTTAGATCTCTTCAGTAATAAGACGTCTTGCGCCAATCTAGCAGCGTTATAGTAATCTATTAAATTAGGGGTCCCAATACCTCCCAATTTTTTGTGTCTATTTAAAATTGATTTTGCTATCCTAGTCGTTTTGTTACCCCTAATGAATATTTGAATCTCCTTTTGTAATAATTCTAGGTCTGTTTTCACTATTTTGATGGGTAGGGTTCTAAATAAATACAATATCCTCGGTAGAGCATTCATTTTAACCGCCGCTACTCTTCCCAACCACGAGAAATTAAAACCCTTCCATTTCAATAGATCTTTTTTAATTTGTTTAAATAATGGGATGTAATTTACTTTGTAAAGCTGTGTGGGACAGTTAGTGAGGTGGATTCCTAGGTATTTGAGAGAATGGTTCATCCATCTAAAGTTAAAATTGGACTCTATCAGAGTCTGAGTCTGTCTGGGGATCGCTATGGGGAGGGCTTCACATTTTTCTGCATTGATTTTGAAACCTGAGATAGCGGCAAAGGTCGCTAGGGTTTGGTATAAGTTAGGCAGCGATATCAGTGGATTTGTTAAAGTCAAGAGTATATCGTCCGCAAAAAGGGACAGCTTATATTCCGTTTTATTGATCTTAACTCCCGTTATATCCACCTGCGAGCGTATTTTGGCTGCTAATGGCTCTATGCACAGGGCAAAGAGCAACGGGGACAGGGGACACCCCTGTCTAGTCCCATTACGAATTGGGAAGGATTTAGATTTATAACCCGCCGATGATACTTGCGCTCCTGGGGAGGAATAAATGGCTTTCAATGCTTTAATGAGTGTTCCCTGAAACCCCATCTTATGTAATATTAGGAACATATAGTCCCAATCAATTCGGTCAAACGCCTTCTCCGCATCCAATGATAGGAGCAGAGAAGGCGTCCGTGTCTCTCTCATGGTGTGAATTAAGTTGGTGACTCTACGTATATTATCTGGGGCTTCTCTACCTTTAATAAAACCCACTTGGTCTGGATGGATCAAGTGGGGTAGGATATGTTTAAGTCTGTTGGCTATTATCTTTGTAAAAATTTTTAGGTCCTGATTGATGAGGGATATTGGGCGATAGCTTTGACATTTTTTGTGATCCTTTCCCGGCTTGGGAATTACTACGATTTTAGCAGCTAACAGGTCAGGAGGAATATCCCCTCCCTCCATGATATAGTTACAAAATTTAATGAGGTGTGGGATCAATGCTGATTTAAAGAGCTTATAATACTCTCCCGGAAAGCCATCCGGGCCTGCAGCTTTTCCTGGTTTAAGATCTTTAATTGCCCCTATCACTTCTATAGTGGATATGGGTGCATTCAATATATCTCTTTGTTCGTTAGATATGGTTTGTAATAAATTGTGGGTGAAAAACTCTGAGATGAGTTTCTCTGTCTCCTTGTTATGTAGGACCTTTCTCCCGTCATATAATTCACCATAAAATGTCGCAAAAGTATCTACTATTTCCTGTGGGTGTGAGGTTAATTTGTTGTTTGGTGTCTCAATGTGGGCGATCGTTGAAGCTCTATTTCGTTCTCTGATTTTGTATGCCATATATCTATCAGGTTTGTTTGAAAATATAAAATATTGTGCCTGAAGTTTCTGGATGGATCTATTGGCTTGGGTTTGAAGGAGTGTGGCTAACGCTGTTTTTTTAGATTGGAGAGTTTGTTGAATTGCCTTTGTTTTAGTGAGCCTGTGTTGTCTTTCTAAATCCTCAATCTCTGTGTGCAGCTGTTTCAGGTTTTGTCTGTACTTCCTGATCTTCAGTGTTTTTTCTTTAATTAGTATCCCTCTTAAAACTGCCTTATGAGCTGCCCAGACAATTCCAGGATTAGAAGCCGTGTCTGTGTTTATGTTCCAGTATTCTGCTAATGATTTAAGTGTGCTGTCATATGTCTGGGGGTCACTAACATAAGTTTTGTTAAAGGTCCATGTTTTACTTCTATTCGGATCGCTCAATCCCTCCACCTGTAAGGTAATGATCGAGTGATCGGACCATACGCATGCATGAATCTGAGAGTTGCTTAATAAAGGCTGCAAAACCTGGCTGACCCAAATGTAGTCCAACCTAATATAGGATTTGTGTGCTGCTGAGTAGAAGGTAGGATCGTTGGTTAAGCCATAAAGAGTGGTCCAGGTCTCTATAAGGGAGTGAGGCAAAAGACTGTCCTTAATTGATTTAACAATACGGTTATGTCTAGCCTGTTTATGAGATAGGGGTTTAACATCTGTTGGATTAATGGGTCTCATAGTGATATTGAAATCCCCTGCTAAAAATATTTTGGTATGGGACCATTGTGTGAGTAAATGTGAAATGTGTTGAAAGAAGCTGTGTTGATTTTCATTCGGTGCATAGATATTGCAGAGTGTGATTTCCAAGTCTGAAATTCGGCCTTTAACTATGAGATATCTCCCTTCATTATCTGCAATTATATCATCTTGTATAAAGTTCAGTGAGGAGTGTATAAGTATGGATGTACCTCTTTTTTTAGAAGTTGTAGTTGAGTGATAATGAGTGGTGAAATATTTTGCCCAATATTTCGGGATTTTTTCTTTAAGGAAATGGGTCTCCTGTAGGAATAGGATGTTAGCGTGTAATGAAGTGTATTGTGACATTGCCATTTTTCTTTTTACGTCTGTGTTTAAGCCCCTCACATTGTGGGACAGTATCTTTATGTTAGGGGTCATTTTGTTATATTTAGGTGTGTGTGCTGCAGGATTATGAGTATTACCTGGTGACCTCTGCTCCGGTACAATATTCTTAGAGTGTGTGAGCAGTCAGAGTTATGCTTGGTGGTCTGTGTCATGTCGTCATTGGGAATGGGGAGGGAACTGAAAAGAAAACATAATGTCAATAACATAAATAACAATGATCTGAAATCCTCGGTATGAGGTTTTTCCAGGAATAACTTACAACATATTATTAGCATGAACCTGTGAACAAGAAAATACTGTACATAGGGGGGGTATATCCCCACAACATCTTATAACCATTATTTTTATCTCGCATCATGAAGTCACTAGGAGCAGGTAACATTGAAAAGGTGTTTACATTAAATTGGAGGTTAGAAAGTCTTCGCCTCCAGACAGTCTGAGGACAATCTGGATTACTCCCATCCTCTACTTTTCATCTACTCCCAGTTATCATTCATGCAACGAGGTTTATGAAAGATAAAAAATAAATAGCTGCAGTCCTACTTTGTTTGTAGTTTAGATTAGGAGACTTTCCCCTTTGTTTCTTTTATCTTTTGTTTCTTATAATTGATTGTCTGCCACTTTGAAGGATCTGGGCGTCTGTCTGTGTCTTTGTTCTTCGCCGGGGTTGATATCGTGTTTGAGATGGTAGGAGTTTCTAGATCCAATATACTACATATCTCTGGTATGTCTTCTGGTTCTTTGAGTGTGATAGTCTTAGAGTCTTTCATGATATGTAGGGCAAATGGAAAACCCCATCTATATAAGATCTGGTGTTTTCTAAGTAGGCTTGTAAGAGGACGTAGGGCTCCTCTCCTCTGTAGAGTTTTGATGCTAAGGTCCTGATAAAATTGGATTACATTGCCTTGATATTTATATGTTGGGTTCTTTCTTGCTGCTTGCAGAATTTTTTCTTTATCCGGAAAGAATGTTAATTTGGTGATAATGTCTCTTGGAGGTAGACCTGGTTTGGGTTTTGGTTTTAGCGCTCTATGTGCTCTTTCTATGTGAAAAGTGTAATCAGCTGGAGAATTTGTAATCTGGGTGAATAGCTGAGTAAGGTAGGCTAGTATCTCTGATTGAGTCACTTCTTCTGGAACTCCTTTGAGACGGATATTATTCCTCCTACTTCTATTCTCCAAATCCTCCATTTTGTCTTGGAGTTCTTCCAGTGTCTGTTGTTGTGTAGAGATAGTTTGAGACATTTCATCCATTTGGTCCACCATGGAATCTTTTTGATCTTCCAGTGTCTCTATCCTATTACCCATCTCCATTAGGTCTGATTTAATTTCAGATAGACTACTGGTTACTGAGGTGTGTATAGAGTCAATTTTTTCCCACAATTTTTCGAAATTATCTGCAATGTCTTTTTTGGACACCAGGTTTCTGAGGTCGGCTTTTGTTAATGGACTTTTGTCTTGGTGTTGTTGTTGCAAGTCAGTGTCAGATTCTTCGTCCATTTCTGTTTCCAGAGTGGATTTGGTTGTTGAAGGAGGCTTAAAGAATTGAGACACAGCTGCAGATTTTATTGTTTTATCCCCTTTAGTGGATCTTTTGGAAGTCATCTTAGTGGTGGTCAGGATTAGATAAGTCAAGTAAGAGGGTTATGAAGTTATGAAGAGTTCAGGTCTCTTTTATTGGTTACAGTGGCTTATTCTTGCTGAGCAATGAGCTGTGGGGTATTTAATCTAATAATGGATCTGGTCTAGTCCTTATTTTTCTTTAAAGGTTGTAGACCGGCAGACAATCTATATATAGTGAAACTTGAGGTATATTTTGTTATTGCAGCATATAGGAAGTTACATCGATGTTGTTTTCATTATGACAGCTAGAGATTGATTCCCCCTGTACAGATTAGGGTGTTTTTCACATTCTGATCGAGGAAATTATTGACCTATCAATTCCCCAATATTGCTTATCAAGTGATTTTCAGGGAGTGCGGGTATTTAGTGGTTTCCCTCTCCCCAGGGAATTTATCCTCACAGGATGATCACGGAGAAGGGTAAAGGGGGTATGACCTGCCACCACACAGGGCTGACAGGAAAGGGGGGGGGAGAGGGTGGTAAGAGAAAAAAAAACACTGGGTAAAAGTCAGAGAAAGTCTCTTCTGCAGGTCTGCAACAGTAGAGTAGTTTGCTACTACAAAGACACCTGATTGCTTGTTAAAGAGCGCATGGATCAAGCAGTGGGCCCAAAGGGGTTAATGGGTTCTTAGAATGTCTATGAGGTCTTATTTGCAAAAGATTGGGAGCTCTATGTTATGACTTCACTCCTGTGAACTTTTATTTTGCATTTCTATGTCCAAGTGTTTGGCGTTAATGACAAAAATGTTAAGCGCGGTTTGCACCGCTTGTTTTTTTTTTTTTTTTATAAACAGCTCTGTATTTGCTAGAGCTGTCAGCTGATTTATTAGGCAATTGCAAAGTGTAAAAGTCTCTCCATAAACCCCCAGAGCGAGTTCAAAGTTAATATCCACTGGTCATATGTCTTTCTGTTTAACCTGCAGGCTCTGGAGGGTTCACCAACTATAAGTGCTTTGTGCTGTCACCTCTCTCCTTGCAGCGTCTTGCCCCTTAGCTAGCTGTGCTCTGTCTTCCGGGTTCACTCTGCTGCTGTCTGTGACGTCAATCGGCAATGGCGGTTTTTCGCGCCTTTTTACCGATGTCTTTAACTTAAAGCTTGCTCAACTATAAATGTGTCCCCCCAGTGTGCCTCTGACTCACCGGCACTCCCGGTCACTGTTTAGATGCCTCAGGGTAGAAGTGGCTTGCGGGACCTCTGGATTCCGGTCCGCCCGATGGTCACCTGCGGTCTCAGCTTAAAGTGCACAATCAGTGTTAGGGAGAAAACACCAATCTCTCTTGTTATCGCTGCTACAGATCTTCCGGTCACCACCGAAAGATAAAATACCCCTGGGAAAGGTGTTCTGGTGTCTCTGAGCAACTATTATATTATTTTCTTGCAGGAGCTCTCTCACACCACGTCTGCCCTGTTCTTAGGCTAGCTCCGCCCCCCCGTAGCTTTGATTTTAAAGGGACAGTGTACTGTAAAAGTATCTTTACCTTAATATGTTTCCAATTACTTCTTATACCAGCTGCAAATTATAAAATGTCGGCATTTATCGATGTGGGGCGCACATTCATAAATCGGCTCCACTATGTTTAGGTTGCATTGTGTGTGTGTGTGTAGGATATGTTGAAGAATAAAAAAAGCCAGAATTGTTACTTGTCCATTGCAATTCCTTACCTGTCCTTGATTAGTGAACTAGAGGAATTCCCCAGCCCTTAATATATGTACTGTATATATAAATAGAATCATTTGCTTCTGGCGTAGTGTCCCCGTTTACATGACATGTATTTCCAGTTAGTTTCAATAGAAATTCGAACAACTTGTAATCCCTTTTGAAATGAAAACCAATATTTTAACGTGTCCTAGAACCCTTTTTATAAACCTGATTAGATTTATTTAGTTTAAAATCATGTTAAATGCTGCTGTTTGTGCAAATTTTCATCCTTTCTCTCCTTTTTCAGATTAATATTTACCTTCCTTTTTACATTTTTTTTTTATTCTGCCTATGAAGTTTGTCCTGGTTTGAGTTTAATCTCTGCTACTTTGTGCAACTTTGGAGTGCGTCTCAGTTTTGTATTTTTAGTGGTAACTTGGACTCTCCTTTATTTGTAATATGTTTTACAATTGACCAGCAAAATAACCGCAGGGTTTAATCAAATATTAAACACAATCTGAATTTATGGGGCTCACCATTCACTGACATCAGCAGCGTGTTAAACATCAGCCAAACCTGTATTAGTAAGTTCCCTGCCCCTCCTGATTTACCTGGTGCGCTCAGTACATGTACCTGGGAGTCACTGAGTCATTTCCGTTTACATCTAAATTTTGAACCTTGAGCTCATGTCTGGGTGATAAGATGCTGTTTCTATACTGTCTGTTTATTAAAGGGACAGTTCACCCAAAAACTTTCTCCCCTTTAAATTATTCCCAATGATCCTTTTTACCTGCTAGAGTGTATTAAATTGGTTGCAAGTAGCTCCTTTACTCATACTTCAGCATTTGAAATAGCTGATTTAGCTTGTGGTTTCCCAACCTATACTGAAAGTTTTGATACTGGCGTATACGCTATTGACAAGCCTAAGTAAACACAGCCAGCAGAAGAGATTACACTCTCAGTGGGGGGCATGATAGTTAAGTAATAAAATGATAATTTTCCTTTGTTCTCTCTATGTATTGAGCTTTGGTGTTCCAGACAAATATAAGATAAGGAAGCAAGTCTGTGTACATGAAAGTGATAACATAATGAGATCTGATATTACCTGAAGCTCAACCCATTGTAATAGGCTGTGGTTTCAAAGCACAAAACCAGCTACTTCAGATACACAAATAAACCCGAAAATGCAATTTCTCAAATATTTTATACTCTGCAGTTGGTATAACAAGTCATTTAAAATACATTTATGGAAAAACAATTTACAGTGTACTGTCCCTTTAAGTGCGTTCGTATAAATGAGCAGGGAATCATTTAATTTGATCTTCCTTAAAGGGACACAAGCGCAAAAAAAAGGAAAACAGTGTAATGTTTTAGAGCGTTATATTATTGCACCATTTATCACATATAACTGTGTTAAAGAGACATGAAACTCAATTTTTTAATGATTCAGATAGAGCTCAATTTTAAATAATATTCCAATTTACTTCTTTCTGATTTTGCTTCATTCTTCAGATATCTTTGTTGACGAAATAGCAGTGCACATGGGTGAACCAATCACACAAGGCATCTATGTGCAGCCACCAATCAGCAGCGACTGAGCTTATCTAGATGTTCTTTTCAACAAGGGATATCATGAGTGAAGCAAATTAGATAATAGAAGTACATTGGGAAGTTGTTTAAAATTGCAAGCTCTTTCTAAACCACAAAAGAAAAAAATTGGGTTTCATGTCGCTTTAAGCCTCTGCAAAGGTGTTAAACACATAGTTAAAGTCAGTTCCAAAGCATCAACACTCTAATGGGACCTAGTTGAACACATCTGGTGAGCCATTTGGCAAAAAGCATATGTGTGTAGCTACCATTTGTTGCTAGCTAGCCCCCTTGTAGTGCATTCATTATTTAGGCATCCTTAGTTGAAAAGCATATCTAGGTTGGCTAAGCAACTGGGTGCTATTTCTGATTGGTGGCTGATTTAAATAGCACCCAGCCTATCTATGCTTTTCAACAAAGGATACTCCTTTTTTATTTCATATTTATTTTTGCTTCGGAAATTATCTTTAAAATGTTTCTCTAGAAATGTAAATAAGGTGAAATATTGTGTCTGTGCTTGTTTTTGTTCCCTAAATATGCAACAGCAGTTCTATAAATACTCATCTAGTTAAGTGGGGTTTTAACAAGGGTTTTTTGTTGTTGTCATTTTTAGGATGTTAGTGACTGCTACTTGGAGATGTTCCAGTCCCACCTGTATTTCCAGTCGCGTGGCCCTACTGGATTAACCTATCAGGTGAGAAAACTTTGTGACCACCCAGAACTTGCCATAAAGCTTTTGTGTATGGCAGTCACAGCTGTGTTGTGGTTTGCCGTTTAAGGAGTAGTATGTTAGCAAAGTCCTAAACATCAGCCAGAGCACCTTTCTCAAATATCTCTTGACCTTTCAACCCTCAGGGTCATTTCCATTATGGATGTTTATGTGACACAGAACCCTTTATCTCCGACATGGGAAAACCGTTCAAATGTTCTGAAAGGTCTTTTGAAAATGTAAATATATTTTGTTTTAGGTACAAAGACCTTTCAGAGTTAGATTATCTAAGGTTTCTAACCAAAACCTGATTATTTATTTAACCACTTTTTTCCCTGAGCACCCTCCAAAGTTGTTTTCATACTTTTTATGTTCTGTCATATGCCTAAAATGCACTGAACTGCAAAGTAAATGTTTTTTTTTTAACTAAACAAGAAGCTTGAAGTCACTAGTATTCATGTAAAATACTTATATTATGTATTCAGTTGAACAATTTAACAGGTCAATTTAAATTACAGATTTACGTTCCTTTCCCTTGTCGAAAGGAACCTGGCACCCAACTCTTGTATAACAACATATTTTTTTTCGGGGTGGGGGTAGGTTTGGATGTTCATTTATACTGAACTAAAATTAGCTTTTTATTGCTGTTCTGCATGTTACTTTTTTTTACTCTAAAGGACATTGTTTTCAAGTTTGGGTTTGTTGATGCTGAAAAACAAACAACATTTTTTTTTCCGAAATTATAAATTAGAAGTTGGTGGATACTTTAATTGAAAAGAACTTTATGTACAGTGATTTGATTTAAAAATATTGTGAAAAATATTTTATTCCATGCAAACCACATCTCATAAACATTATTGTTCTATTGTACCCTGCTCAAAGAAATCCATTTTCTTGTACAGTATATATCATGTTTTAAATAAATATTTTAAACAACTATAAAAATAACCATAATACTAATAATATTATACATAGACTCAATGAGGTTTATGTGACTGTTATTGTCTTTCAAAATCTTTGAAAAATTCATACTTATTTGCTGGAGTTGGTGCACTAATTTTTTTTTTTTGTGGGAAAAATTTGCTTCTTAACCTGTCTGGGATGAGTAGATTTGCTCAAAAGTGACTTTTGGAACCTTGTCTTTGCATAACATGGGATTATCAGGGTTACAAAAGTAAACAGAAACCACTGTTTTTGTGCCTAAGTAAACAGAAAACCTCATTTATGAGCCTGAAAATTCTCAGGCTAGTTAAACAAAAATAACAGGGATTTAAGCCAGTCTTGCTAATAAGTAATGTTCACCCTTCACATTTGCCTTGTTCCCATCCTTAAAGTGTGTGATAAGGCCTGATATCTCAGTTTTTTTACACAGACTATATGTGTGTGTGTGGGTGGGGGGTTCTATAATCCCCCCCCCCCTTGAATTACATTTAATTTTGAAATGTATTGTGTAGGTCACTATATGCATATCAGTATATACAGCATATAGAGTAAGCTTTATTTGTTCCATGAGATTGCTTTGAGGATATCAAAATTGCCTTTAAAGGAAAACTAAAGGCAAAATTAAACTTTTATGATTCAGCAGTTTTAAGAGATTTTCCAGTTTACTTACATTATCAGATTGTGCACAATCTTTTTATACACACACTTTATGAGGCACCAGCTACTACTGAGCATGTGCAAGAGTTTACAGTGTATATGTATATGAGTCTGTGACTGGCTGAAAAATGTATTACAAAAAATCTATTGCTTATTTAAAAGACCACTAAACACTGTAGGATATCGCACTCAGTCAATGCATAATAAAAAGAAAATGCAAAAGCATTTAGTTTGAATTTCAAATGAGTAGTATTTTTTTTTCCTGACACATGTCAGTTACATTTTCCTTCCTAGTGCATCATGTGACATGATGCCAATCACAAAATGCATATCTGTATATTCTGTGATTTCTTCCACATGCTCAGTAGGAGCTATTGCCTCAAAGTGTGTAAATAAAAAGATTGTGCACGTTCAGATAATGGAAGTGAACTGGAACGTTGTTTAAAATTGTGCGTTCTATTTTGATTTTACTGCCCCTTTAAAATTAACAGTATGTTTTTATTGTCTTGTATTGTCTTTTGATTATGCAAGTGTGCTGTATTTAATGGTCCTTTAAACATTTGTTTAACCATCAGTGAAAACTTAAGTGACATTTTTATAGACAGGCTTTTATATTTATTGGGAGTGTATAGTATATTAGCTGTCTCCTCTCTCTTCATATACTTTTCCTCTATCAGAAACAATTTTAGGGAATTCCCATAAGAAATGTATCAGATTTGGTTCCATTTATGAACATTTAGCACATATCTTTTATATTTTTATTCCATTTTGTCAATCTGTTAGGAGTCAAATAATAATTTTCTTAGCGTGGTGGAATCTAATTTGAAATAAATAAAATCAGTACTGTCAGCTTCACACTGAGATATGTTGTATAATGATTTATGCTATTAATGTCAGTATTTTTTCCTATAAGAGGTGGCACATAGAAGCATGGAATTAAAATTAATTTTATATGAAAGTCTTACTTTTTACATAACCTGTTTATTCTGTTTATAAACTCTCTTTTGATGATATATATATATGTATGTATGTCTGTGGTGGTTTATATACTTTTGTAAGCTTGAAAACTTATTTTTAAGCACTGGATTGTTAAAAGATGTCCAACTATTGTGCAACTGAAAAAAGTGTGGAAAGACAAATAATTATTTAATACTATGATATGAGGGTGGATGAGTGAGACATGATTAATAAATTGAAAGAACTGTGGTCATTATATTTGATAAAATATGGGGGTAATGTAAAACAATCTATATTAGTAGTTTTGAACTCTTAACTCAAGATATACTTCCTCCAGGTCTCTGTTGAAATTGTATTTCTCTTTGATATGTAACTCTCTTCTTTGTTTATATTAATTGTACTTTGTTATTGTTGTTGTTCTTTTTAAATTTAATAAATAAAGAATAATAATAAAAAAAAGATGATGTTTCTCCATAACCAAGCCTTTATTTCTATTTTCTGAATTATATCCATTTAACCTAAAAATACTGACCATGTGGGTAAAAATACCAGCTGGGTGTTACTTCTCAACCATACAACTTGTATTATATTTTATGAAAATTCAAAAAAATAATAAACTATAAAAAAAAAAAATGGGGGATTGGCTCTGTTTTTAATGTTTTTTTTCATTTCTGCATTGATTTGTGGTTCTCAATTAAGTTTTTTTTCCCCTCATTTCCCTCACTATTAGTCTATTTTTTTTAGGTGCATTGATGTATTTTGTGAATTAGTTTGACGCAATGTTCTAACATTCTGTATTTATGTTTTAATATTTTCTGCCATTTTAGGGATTGGTGCCTTTGAAGGAGCTAAGCATTTATAAACTTGAACGTTCCAAAACGCCATCTAATCAAGTGGAGGAACATGCCTTCCGGATCACAGGTAATGAAGGAAGTCACGACAGGGAGAGGCTGTAACAGCTTCATACACATTATGACCTGCACACTCCGCTCCCTGCATTGTCTGCACAATACATACACTTCTTTCAAATAGCTGAGGTAGCTCTCTTTATCAGCTCAGCTGTTAGATTAATGACTCAGAATTCCTTTCCAAATGTCTACACATGTTTAACTTGTATAAAGTCAATATTTTTCCATTTCCTGTTCATTTATTTTGATCAGTGTTTTAAAATTATTTGTGAGTGAGAAAGGGTTACCCCATAGGCTGAACAGATACATATTTTAATATTCGAATTTCTTGGTCCTGAATATACTAAATAAAGTTTGTAATCCCCTAATTTTTTTTTATTTTGATATATTTTGGTGTGGGTTTTAGTTATTTCTTGGATGTACATATTGATGAGCTGTGTGTGGGGGAAAAGGGATGTTAAACTTAATAGGTGTCTTTGATTGGCTAATAATGATAACTTTTAAAGGTCTATTGTTGGACAGCGATACTCTAGTAGCACACAAAAAAAATTCACTGCATAGGAAAATCTGTATTAAAAAATAGATAGAACAGAAAAAAATGCACATGTATTAGAAAAAAACAAATTCTTGTATTAGTTATCATTATTTCAGTGCGTCCTCGAACACTACTCTTGTTCAGATTTGTTGGTGATCCAGAACTGAAATGAGTTCATGAGCATTCCACATCAAAAGTAAATTTTTCTGTGAGCTAAAGATTTGAATTGTTCTCCAATCAGCGCTATAGCTACAACAAAAGTGCCATATGGGGAGAGCGCTGATTGGACAACAATTCAAACCGTTAGCAAGTTGAATTTCATATAAAAAAAGTAGGTTAAAGCGCAATTTTATTACAACTGATTAATTAAACTCCATCTAAAATATCACTAACATTCTGGATCTGATTTTAAAAAGGGGAGAGTTTAATATCACTTTAAATCACACATGTTAAAGTTATACACATTGCTGTAACAGAAGTGAACATTTGGAACCCTGCTCTATAAATTTATTACTGCTATTTTTAAATAGATTTTCAATAATACAAAGATGTAATTAATATGAGAGGAAGAAAGTAAAAAAAAAAAAAAGGAAAAATGTTTAGTTATGTTCATCTTGTTGAAATTTGCTCATAAATTGTTTGTCTCTAGGGCCCTTGCTAAATCCGCTTATTGTTTATTGTCCAAGCCAACAAGAATTGCAGAAGTGGCTTTACCATCTGGAAAAACAAATCCAGTTGAATGGTGGTAACTTGGATATGCTATCCACATCTGAGGTAAGTCCTAAATCCCCTGCCCCTCGTGTTCTGGTGAGTGTGCACAACAGAACGTCTGTCTGAGATCTTTCATTAGGAAGATATTGATTTTATAGCTGTAATAAATGTATATAACTTAAATTGTAAGATCTCTGGGTAGCAAAACCCTTTTAAAGGGACAGTCAACACCATTGTCATCTTAAAGTCTTACCTTAAATTAAGCGGCAAATAGTGTCCTGCACCCTTTTCTATATCATGCAGCAGGAATGGTAAAAAAGTTATTTTAAAATGAATATTGTTTCTGGCCAGTTTGAAATGGCTGCCAAGCTCCACCCACTGATGACCTCACAATCTGGTCTGCATCTAGGCACTCTGCTGAATAGCAGTGACAGTCTGTTGAATCCAACTAGTGAGCGTATTGTGATTGGAAGCAATATGCATCCCATATCGTGATGTCATCAGTGGGTGGAGCTTGGCAGCCATTTTAAACTGGCCAGAAACAATATTCATTTCCAAATAATTGTTTTATCGTTCCTGCTGCATGATATAGAAAGGGGTGCAGAAGGCTATTTGCAGCTTAATCTAAGGTAAGACTTTAAGATGACTAAGGTGTAGACTGTCCCTTTAATTATTCTGTCTGTCTACTTTTTCAGTCTTGTCTTTATTTATTGTATCCCCTTTATAGCACTATGGAATCTGTGGCGCATTACAAGTAAAGATGATGATAATAATGAATATCTACCCCACACATTTGTGCTTGTATTGATTTTATTACAGACTCCTTTTGTTGTGCAGCATTTTATTTGTGTTTGAAGTCTCCTGAATGAACTGAAGAGTTTAATCAAAATATTTTAAAATTAAAATGCCGAAAAAGGGATAGCAACTTAATTCAGTACTTTACACATTTATATAAATGGGCCAGCTAGCTAGCTGCTACACATGATTTCGGAGTTAGTATTATTCTTTGTTTACGTTTTTTAAAGGGACACTAAAGTCACAATGAAATGTTCATAATTCAGATAAGGGACTTTTTGAATTTACTTCCATTATCACGTTTTTGCCAGTCTTTTTATATACACACTTTCTGAGGCACCATCTTCTATTGAGTATGTGCACAAGTGGTTCAACCATACATAAAAAAGGAGCAATTAAAACCTGTTAAATTGAAATGTTAAAGCTGTTTATATTGATATTGAAACTAAAGGAAGTGTATATTTGTGTCACTAGTTTTATTGGTGCACAATAACACCATTCCACAAGCTTGGCATCCAAACAAAATGTTTTAGAAAGAGGAACAGAAGACCAGGAACAGCCATTAAATATATTACAGAAAAAATTTAAAGGGATAAAAAGGTCTAAATTAAAATGTGCATGAATGCATTTCAATTTTAAATATGGGTGGCATATGTACATATGCTACATGTGACTAGAGGATCAGAATTCAAACACCATGCTTGTTCAGGGACCTGGTGATGATGTGTATTTTGTGTGATACAAGAACCCTGTTCTGGTGTTTGAATGCTGGAGCAAGGTGCACTTACAGCATATGTGCATATGCCATTGACTGAATTTTTTTTAATAACTTCTACTAAAAGCATTTTTGCTATTCGAAGAATATTGCAAAATGATTCTATTTAAAATTTAAAAAGACAATGTGATAGTTTTTTTTCAAAGTTATGTCTATTTCCACTCCCACTGCATCATGTGACAGCCATCAGCCAATCATAAATGCATATAGGTATATTCTGTGAATTCTTGCACATGCTCAGTAGGAGCTGGTGACTCAAAAAGTGTGAATATAAAAAGACGGTGCACGTTTTGTTAATGGAAGTAAATTGTAAAGTTGTTTAAAATGGCATTCTCTATCTGAATCATAACAGTTTCATTTTGACTTGAGTGTCCCTTTAAGTCAATTAGAAACTTTAGAAAATCTTCTAAAAGGCTAAAAAAACTAGTTTATAAAATGTATATGAAGGTGTTTTTTTTTCCCCTAAGAGAAATAGAATAGGTTATTTGATGTAGACAAGTCAGAAATAAGCTGCTTTAAAGAAACACTTTTCTTCTGTTATGTGTGATCAGTCCACGGGTCATCATTACTTCTGGGATATAACTCCTCCCCAACAGGAAATGCAAGAGGATTCACCCAGCAGAGCTGCATATAGCTCCTCCCCTCTACGTCAGTCCCAGTCATTCTCTTGCACCCAACGACTAGATAGGATGTGTGAGAGGACTATGGTGATTATACTTAGTTTTTATGACTTCAATCAAAAGTTTGTTATTTTAAAATAGCACCGGAGCGTGTTATTACTTCTCTGGCAGAGTTTGAGGAAGAATCTGACAGAGATTTTTTACTATGATTTTAACCGGAGTCGTTAAGATCATATTGCTGTTCTCGACCATCTGAGGGAGGTAAAGGCTTCAGATCAGGGGACAGCGGGCAGATGAATCTGCATTGAGGTATGTGGCAGTTTTTATTTTCTGAATGGAATTGATGAGAAAAGCCTGCCATACCGTTAAAATGACATGTATGTATACACTTCAGTATTCTGGGGATGGTATTTCACCGGAACTACTGTGTTAAGGTCACTAATCCTTTTAATAACTATTCTCATGTTAAACGTTTTTGCTGGAATGTAGAATCGTTTACATTGCTGAGGTACTGTGTGAATAAATGTTTGGGCATTATTTTCCACTTGGCAGTTTTTTGCTTTAATTGTGACAGTTTCGTTTCTCTTCACTGCTGTGTGGGAGAGGGAGGGGCCGTTTTTGGCGCTCTTTGCTACGCATCAAAAAATTCCAGTCAGCTACTTTTATATGTCCTGCATGATCCGGTTCATCTCTGACAGATCTCAGGGGTCTTCAAACTTCTTTGAAGGGAGGTAAATTCTCTCAGCAGAGCTGTGAGAATTCTTATAGTGACTGTGTATAAAAAACGTTGTTTTGTTTTTCTTATGTACAAATTTAATTAGTGTTGTTTTTTACTAATGGGAACAAACCTTTGCTAAAAGTTGTGTTGTTTTAAAATTTGATGCAATAACTGTTTTTCAGTTCATTATTTCAACTGTCATTTAATCGTTAGTACCTCTTTGAGGCACAGTACGTTTTTTGCTAAAAAAGATTATAACCAAGTTGTAAGTTTTTTGCTAGTGTGTTAAACATGTCTGACTCAGAGGAAGATATCTGTGTCATTTGTTCCAATGCCAAGGTGGAGCCCAATAGAAATTTATGTACTAACTGTATTGATGCTACTTTAAATAAAAGTCAATCTGTACAATGTGAACAAATTTCACCAAACAGCGAGGGGAGAGTTATGCCGACTAACTCGCCTCACGCGACAGTACCTGCATCTCCCGCCCGGGAGGTGCGTGATATTTTGGCGCCTAGTACATCTGGGCGGCCATTACAGATAACATTACAAGATATGGCTACTGTTATGACTGAAGTTTTGTCTAAATTACCTGAACTAAGAGGCAAGCGTGATCACTCTGGGGTGAGAACAGAGTGCGCTGACAATGCTAGGGCCATGTCTGATACTGCGTCACAGCTCGCAGAGCATGAGGACGGAGAGCTTCATTCTGTGGGTGACGGTTCTGATCCAAACAGATTGGACTCAGATATTTCAAATTTTAAATTTAAATTGGAGAACCTCCGTGTACTACTAGGGGAGGTCTTAGCAGCTCTCAACGATTGTAACACTGTTGCAATACCAGAGAAACTGTGTAGGTTGGATAAATACTTTGCGGTACCGGCGAGTACTGACGTTTTTCCTATACCTAAGAGACTAACTGAAATTGTTACTAAGGAGTGGGATAGACCCGGTGTGCCGTTCTCACCCCCTCCAATATTTAGAAAGATGTTTCCAATAGACGCCACCACTCGGGACTTATGGCAAACGGTCCCCAAGGTGGAGGGAGCAGTTTCTACTTTAGCTAAGCGTACCACTATCCCGGTGGAGGATAGCTGTGCTTTCTCAGATCCAATGGATAAAAAATTAGAGGGTTACCTTAAGAAAATGTTTGTTCAACAAGGTTTTATATTACAACCCCTTGCATGTATCGCGCCGATTACGGCTGCGGCAGCATTTTGGATTGAGTCGCTTGAAGAGAACCTTAGTTCCTCTACGCTAGACGACATTACGGACAGGCTTAGAGTCCTTAAACTAGCTAATTCTTTCATTTCGGAGGCCGTAGTACATTTAACCAAACTTACGGCTAAGAACTCAGGATTCGCCATACAGGCACGCAGGGCACTGTGGCTAAAATCCTGGTCAGCTGATGTTACTTCTAAGTCCAAATTACTTAATATACCTTTCAAGGGGCAGTCCTTATTCGGGCCCGGTTTGAAAGAAATTATCGCTGACATTACGGGAGGTAAGGGCCACGCCCTACCTCAAGACAAGGCCAAAGCTAAGGCTAGACAGTCTAATTTTCGTCCCTTTCGGAATTTCAAAACAGGAGCAGCATCAACCTCCACTGCACCAAAACAGGAAGGAGCTGTTGCTCGTTACAGGCAAGGCTGGAAGCCTAACCAGTCCTGGAACAAAAGCAAGCAGGCCAGGAAACCTGCTGCTGCCCCAAAGACAGCATGAACCGAGAGCCCCCGATCCGGGACCGGATCTAGTAGGGGGCAGACTCTCTCTCTTCGCCCAGGCCTGGGCAAGAGATGTTCAGGATCCCTGGGCACTAGAGATCATATCTCAGGGATACCTTCTAGACTTCAAATTATCTCCCCCAAGAGGGAGATTTCATCTGTCAAGGTTGTCAACAAACCAGATAAAGAAAGAAGCGTTTCTACGCTGCGTACAAGATCTGTTAACAATGGGAGTGATCCATCCGGTTCCGTGGTCGGAACAAGGACAAGGGTTCTACTCAAACCTGTTTGTGGTTCCCAAAAAAGAGGGAACTTTCAGGCCAATCTTAGAGTTAAAGACTCTAAACAAATTCCTAAGAGTTCCATCGTTCAAAATGGAAACTATTCGGACAATTTTACCCATGATCCAAGAGGGTCAGTACATGACCACAGTGGATTTAAAGGATGCTTACCTTCACATACCGATCCACAAAGATCATCACCGGTATCTAAGGTTTGCCTTCTTAGACAGGCACTACCAGTTTGTAGCTCTTCCATTCGGATTGGCTACGGCTCCAAGAATCTTCACAAAGGTTCTGGGTGCCCTTCTAGCGGTACTAAGACCGCGAGGGATTTCGGTAGCTCCGTACCTAGACGACATTCTAATACAAGCTTCAAGCTTTCAAACTGCCAAGTCTCATACAGAGTTAGTTCTGGCATTTCTAAGGTCGCATGGATGGAAAGTGAACGAAAAGAAGAGTTCTCTCTTTCCTCTCACAAGAGTTCCATTCTTGGGGACTCTTATAGATTCTGTAGAAATGAAGATTTACCTGACAGAAGACAGGTTAACAAAACTTCAAAATGCATGCCGCGTCCTTCATTCCATTCAACACCCGTCAGTAGCTCAATGCATGGAGGTGATCGGCTTAATGGTAGCGGCAATGGACATAGTACCTTTTGCACGCCTACACCTCAGACCGCTGCAACTATGCATGCTAAGTCAGTGGAATGGGGATTACTCAGATTTGTCCCCTACTCTGAATCTGAATCAAGAGACCAGAAATTCTCTTCTATGGTGGCTTCATCGGCCACACCTGTCCAGGGGAATGCCATTCAGCAGGCCAGACTGGACAATTGTAACAACAGACGCCAGCCTACTAGGTTGGGGCGCTGTCTGGAATTCTCTGAAGGCTCAGGGACTATGGAATCAGGAGGAGAGTCTCCTTCCAATAAACATTCTGGAATTGAGAGCAGTTCTCAATGCCCTTCTGGCTTGGCCCCAGTTAATAACTCGGGGGTTCATCAGGTTTCAGTCGGACAACATCACGACTGTAGCTTACATCAACCATCAGGGAGGGACAAGAAGCTCCCTAGCAATGATGGAAGTATCAAAGATAATTCGCTGGGCAGAGTCTCACTCTTGCCACCTGTCAGCAATCCACATCCCGGGAGTGGAGAACTGGGAGGCGGATTTCTTGAGTCGCCAGACTCTTCATCCGGGGGAGTGGGAACTTCATCCGGAGGTCTTTGCCCAAATACTTCGACGTTGGGGCAAACCAGAGATAGATCTCATGGCGTCTCGCCAGAACGCCAAACTTCCTCGCTACGGGTCCAGATCCAGGGATCCGGGAGCAGTTCTGATAGATGCTTTGACAGCACCTTGGAACTTCAGGATGGCTTATGTGTTTCCACCCTTCCCGCTGCTTCCTCGATTGATTGCCAAAATCAAACAGGAGAGAGCATCAGTAATTCTAATAGCACCTGCTTGGCCACGCAGGACTTGGTATGCAGATCTAGTGGACATGTCATCCTGTCCGCCTTGGTCTCTACCTCTGAGACAGGACCTTCTGATACAGGGTCCATTCAAACATCAAAATCTAACTTCTCTGAAGCTGACTGCTTGGAAATTGAACGCTTGATTTTATCAAAACGTGGTTTTTCTGAGTCGGTTATTGATACCCTGATTCAGGCTAGGAAGCCTGTTACCAGAAGGATTTACCATAAAATATGGCGGAAATACCTATACTGGTGCGAATCCAAAGGTTACTCCTGGAGTAAGGTTAGGATCGCTAGGATATTGTCTTTTCTACAAGAAGGTTTAGAAAAGGGTTTATCAGCTAGTTCATTAAAGGGACAGATTTCAGCTCTGTCCATCTTGTTACACAGACGTCTGTCAGAAAATCCAGACGTCCAGTCCTTTTGTCAGGCTTTAGCTAGGATCAAGCCTGTGTTTAAAGCTGTTGCTCCACCATGGAGTTTAAACTTAGTTCTTAACGTTTTACAGGGTGTTCCGTTTGAACCCCTTCATTCCATTGATATAAAAATGTTATCTTGGAAAGTTCTGTTTTTAATGGCTATTTCCTCGGCTCGAAGAGTCTCTGAGTTATCAGCCTTACATTGTGATTCCCCTTATCTGATTTTTCACTCAGACAAGGTAGTTCTGCGTACTAAACCTGGGTTCTTACCTAAGGTAGTCACTAACAGGAACATCAATCAAGAGATTGTTGTCCCATCCTTGTGTCCAAATCCTTCTTCAAAGAAGGAACGTCTTTTACACAATCTGGATGTAGTTCGTGCCCTCAAGTTCTACTTGCAGGCAACTAAAGATTTTCGCCAAACTTCTTCCTTGTTTGTCGTTTACTCTGGACAGAGGAGAGGTCAAAAAGCTTCTGCTACCTCTCTCTCTTTTTGGCTTCGTAGCATAATACGTTTAGCCTATGAGACTGCTGGACAGCAGCCTCCTGAAAGAATTACAGCTCACTCCACTAGAGCTGTGGCTTCCACTTGGGCCTTTAAGAATGAGGCCTCTGTTGAACAGATTTGCAAGGCTGCAACTTGGTCTTCGCTTCATACTTTTTCCAAATTTTACAAATTTGACACTTTTGCTTCTTCGGAGGCTATTTTTGGGAGAAAGGTTCTTCAGGCAGTGGTTCCTTCTGTATAATGAGCCTGCCTATCCCTCCCGTCATCCGTGTACTTTTGCTTTGGTATTGGTATCCCAGAAGTAATGATGACCCGTGGACTGATCACACATAACAGAAGAAAACATAATTTATGCTTACCTGATAAATTCCTTTCTTCTGTTGTGTGATCAGTCCACGGCCCGCCCTGTTTTAAGGCAGGTAAATATCTTTTAAATTATACTCCAGTCACCACTTCACCCTTGGTTACTCCTTTCTCGTTGTTTCTTGGTCGAATGACTGGGACTGACGTAGAGGGGAGGAGCTATATGCAGCTCTGCTGGGTGAATCCTCTTGCATTTCCTGTTGGGGAGGAGTTATATCCCAGAAGTAATGATGACCCGTGGACTGATCACACAACAGAAGAAAGGAATTTATCAGGTAAGCATAAATTATGTTTTTTTGGTGGACCTGCCCTTCCTGCAGAAATGGCCCAGTTGGGTTATACTAAAGATATTAGTAAAGACTGCAGACCTATGTCAGGATAAGTTGTTCCTTTTTAAAAAGGAACAGTATTTTGCACAAGGCACTGTTCTCAGTCTGAGACAGCTGATTCCACCTGTTTGTCTCTGCAGCTGTGATAGACACAGAAAGGGTATACATACACTCCAGCTGTCTAGGCAGACAGTAACATACTATACAATAATGAATAATTTTGGTTATTTGCCCTAATTTTATTTGGCTTCACAGTTGAAGAATATATGTAGAGTTTAAATCCACACCCACTGAAAATGTCTTGCATATTGGCACTTTGCAAGCATGTGTTGCCAATAATATTCACTTTGTGAAGTTCTCATTCTGTCTGTTATAACAAAGGTTGGAGATTAAAATCTGGTTCTATTATTTTAATGCCCCTAAACACACAAAAAAGGTATGCAGCAAGCATTGCTCATAAACAGGAACTCTATCTATCTCTATTATTTTGTAATTTAGTGTTATATGCTACTTTCATAATATATAGACCTACATGATGCTTTATCTAGAGCTAAATAATAATACTTTTTTGTGTTTTTACAATGTGTAGCAGTAGACCGGGGAATTACATTTTAGATCATTATTTTAAACAGAGAAGGGATTGTATATCTGGATTTGAGGTGAATGCCCCTTTAATGATTTAATATATGTTTTTTCACCTTTGATTGTCCTATCTGCCTTTGCACTTGTGTTTCTTGTAACACTAGAATGGGCTGCTATGAGAACAGCCCTTCCCTAACATCATTAGCAGCTGTGAAAGGGATGGTTGGACTTGCCCTGGCAGCTAAGGGAATACCCTGCTCTCTAGTGACCCAGTCTTGCAGCTGTGCTAAACAGTTAGTCCATCCAAGGTCACAGAGAGGCGCCATGCCGTTGCAGGGACATGCTGATACGTTTGTTATTGCACTTTTTTTTTATCTAATGTTTAACATTTTTTATTTTGACTTTTCATCAAGGGGAACAAAGAAACTAATTGGGATAAATATGAGCTCAGGAGGTCTGTGCAAAGTCAACCCGTTGCAGACTGGGAGGGAAAGCAAAGAGAATCTTTGGGATCCATCACTTATATATCCAAAGTCAAAATGCAGCACCTGCCTTTCCAGGTTAGTGTTACCCATTTCTTTTCATTGTTTTAGTAAAAAAGATGCATACAAATGATTTTCTTCTTACAAAAGTCCTTATTTTTTTTTGGGGGGGGGGATATAATATTACACTGAAAGATTTTGGTCCCTAGTAGCCAACGTTTATTAACGTAGCCACACTATTCTGAAATCCAAATTATTTCAAATAGAGCGTGCAATTTTAAACAACTTTCCAGTTTACTTCCATTATAAAATATGCACTGTCTTTTTATATTTACACTTTTTGTGTCACCAGCTCCTACTGAGCATGTGCAAGAATTCACAGAATATAAGTATATTCATTTGTGATTGGCTGGTGGCTGTCACATGATACAAGAGGATAGACATACATTTGAAATGTGTAAGAAAAAAATCTACTCTTTTGAAGTTCAGACTAAGTGCTATTGCATTGCCTTGTTATCATGCATTTGTTGATTATCCAAATCTACTGTATTTGCTGGTCCTTTAATTAGAGATACCTATTATTTTAATAACTCTGCAAATGACATATAACATAATGACAGTGCAGATACAAAATGGCACCCTGTTGAACGCTCTTTAATTTCTTTATCTGGGAACTACTAACTCCATTATTTTTTACAGGAACTGCATGAGAGATTATTGGTCCTCTACTCATCCAGTCTGGTAATACTTTCTGAGGAGAGGAAACAGCTTTTCTTTAAGGTGAGTGTTCACTTGAGTGTGAACTCATCCATTGTGTTTATGCATAGACAACATTCCTCTAGACAACACCACAAGTTCCAATGTATCAGTTAACATTCCTCTCAACAGCACCATCCCACTAGCTGTCGGAACTGATTGTAATCAGCAATGTTGACAGGAGCTTTCTGATGGCTTAGTCTTCTCCCAGTTGTTGCTTAGCATATCAAAGCACATGTAGGTGGGGCTGGGAGGAATTAGCTGTGTATCACAGAGCTCCTAAATCTAAGCAGTAATCACAATTCTACTGTCATTTAAAATAACTTTGTCTATTTTAACAGATTTTCCAGTTGAAATCATAAAGCCAATTTTTGGTACAAAAGTTAATATATTTTGAAATTTACTAAGAGTTAATTCTTTTGAAGTAATGTGTGAAATAGCTATAGCTACAAAGCGCTGGTTCTAGCCTTCTTTTTTTGGTTTAGAAATACTCTTGGTTTAACTTTTTTGAAATGCAAGTGAGACCCCAGTTGTATTTTTGTTTAGGCTGTAGACATTTGAAGGACTTCGCTAATGAAATATATTGAAAAACAAATACTGTGAGCTAAATTAATAAACGCAACACTGCACAGTGTGTGTCACTGAAAACCTATCAAGATTAAGTGAATTACCATGAGGCGTTTAATGTCTGTGGCCTAATTTTGTCACATGCTTTTCTGAGACTTGTGATGCCACATGTTGTTCTTATACCCCAGGGAAGAATATGCTGTAACTTATTCAAACACTCAACACAACATGTTACTTTTTACACAGACTGATAACCTACTCTGTCCCACACTAGTAAGAAATAGTTTCGTTCCTTTATTTAAAATTTTGTTTATATATATATATATATATATATATATATATATATATATATATAAGGAAGTAAGAAAATAAGGCGCCACTCCTCTAAGCGTAGTAAGTGAAATCACAAAGGGTATTTATTACAAATAACAATTAAAAACTCACAGATTCTAACCCACACACTGGGAAACCGTATTGGTCTCTCAACGATATCCCCCAAGGACAACAGTGGCAGAGTTCCAGGAATGTTTCCTTCGTTCACAGCCGTACATAAGATGTCTAAAAAGTACTTCCTGTGCTCACTGAAGGGGATTGTGTCCTTACGATAGTTCACGGCTACCACAGGCCCAAATCCAGATAAAACAGTTGAATTGACCGCCACAAACAACAACACAGCTGCTTAAACACAAAAGAGCCGGCTCAGTAAAACAGCTGATTGCGGTAGCGTGGAGACAGTGGGCATGTGTGTGTGTGTGTGTATATATATATATAGGGCTGCAACAACTAATCGGTAAGTTTGATCATAAAAATAGTTGTCAACAAATCTCATTATCATTTAGGTGGTCAGCGATTAGCTGTTCAGTTGCACAGCACCAGCTGCTTTAATCTGATGATCTACTGCAACTAAGATTGTGCAAAAAAATTGAATTTATTTATTTTTTTAATCTTTTTTCTATCCGATTAATCGGATAATAATCATCCGATTAATCGGATAGAATTTTTTTTTATAAATAAAAATGTTTGCACAATACCATGTGCTGGAGTTCATCAGATTGAAGCAGCTGGTGCTGTGCAATTAACCAACTAATCGCTGACCACCTGATTGATAATGAGATTCTTTGACAACTATTTTTATGATAAATCTTACCGATTAGTTGTTGCAGCCCTATATATATATATATATATATATATATATATATGTGTGTATATATATATATATATATATATATATATATATATGTGTGTGTGTGTATATATATATATATATATATGTGTGTGTGTGTATATATATATATATATATATATATATATATATGTGTGTGTGTGTGTATATATATATATATATATATATATATATATATATGTGTGTGTGTGTGTATATATATATAAAACACACAGATAAAAGTTACAGTGCTAAAGGTGATTATAGCCACTAAAAAGGAGGTCACCGGTTCTTTCTCTGTAGAGGTAAGGAATCCCAGAAGTGCTCGCAGCCTAATCCCTTGGAAAAGGGTCACCTAGAAAGGCAGTCCTAAACTAAATCTGGAGAAAACAGAAGAGGGAAGGGCGTACAGACAACTGGGTCCTATCTGGTGTTGTATGTTATGTTCCACAAAGCAGTTCTCTTTAAATAAGCCAAATGGTCACTCACTTGTTTAAACCTCAACTTAAATGAGGTATAAAATCCACATGGAGGCTAGATGCAGCCCAAAAGATCCTATCCACATGCGTCCCAGAGGCACTCCAACAGGAGACTAACCGTTTGGAGGAAGGGATACCCAGAGCGCCTCTGATGTGGATACAGTGAAAAGGGAAGACTAGGAGGGGATATTAAACAGACCAGGGGGCTATCGCCTGTAAATTCCGGATATCCTCACTGAGCCTTGTGAATTTCATACCTCATTTACGTTGAGGTTTAAACAAGTGAGTGACTATTTGGCGTATTTAAAGAGAACTGCTTTGTGAAACATGACATACAACACTCAATAGGACCCTGTTGTCTGCCCTGTGTGTGTGTGAAGGTTTAAGTTTAATGTGCACACACACACACTTGCATAAGCATTTTTATTGTTTATATAGGAGAAAATACAACTAAAATGAACCTTCTTACTTTCGTTTGTTTGGCCACAAACTCTGAAATATGGCAGAGGCAGCATGTGCAAATACCTGTATACTAGAGGAACTGGTTGTGAGTCAGGGCTGGTGAGAACGCAAGACTACCATTTTAGGGAGAGGTGTGTGTGGGAACAGGAAACTAGTTATAAATTACTAAATGATTTAAATCAAGTATGCCGTGACTACTTTTATAATGACTGAGGTTGCAATACCTGATTCATACAATTTTATTTTGTAGCTGTGTCAGAGTAAGAAGAAACATACACAATTTAATTTAACAACATGTAAATGCTTTAACAAATGAGTCTTCGACTGGCTATATCATTTAGTTTGTCATCTGCTTGTACAATTTATAGTGTCACCTGTATGTTACACACCCCAAGGTTTCAGTTAAAGGGACAGTGTACTGTTATTTATTTTCCTCTCCTTTACCGTGTTCACCAATGATTCATTTTACCTGCTGGAATGCAATTTAATGGTTTACAAATAGCTCATTTACATTTTGTCATTTAAAACAGATAATTCTGCCTGCTGTGTCCCCACCTATACTGACTATTTCAATACGCTGGTTGATATAGAAAAGCTATGTAAACAAGAATGTTTTGAAGTAATCAGGCTCCAAGTGGGTAGTGGGACAGAGAGATAATAAAATATTAATTTCAGATTTATTATTCTCTCTTAGATTGGTCTCACTGTGTACAGAGAGATAAGATACAGAGGTTTTGTGTAAATAGAGAGAGATAAGATAATGTGGTCTGTTCTCCCTGGTATCTTCGTTCATTTGATTGTGTTGTGGATTCAATTACCAGAGATGGTTATCTCATATACAAAAATAAACCTAAATGTGCAATTTCCCATATGTTTGATTACTCTGCAGCTGCTAGTATAACAAGTCATTGTAAACACATTACGAATTAAACTATTTTACAGTTCACTGTCCCTTTAAAGACAGCACTACTGTATTACTGTAATCCCATGAGAAAAACTAGCTTGTTTATGGTGTTTTATAAAGTGAGACCACATAAAAGACATAATTTATTTTTCCCCTTTTTTATTACGCATGAGCTTAAAAATAAAAAATAGAAATGAGAATATGGTTTTGAAAACAGAAGTCTGCATCATCCAAACAACTCCCATTTCTTAATAAATAGGAGTTTTTTTTGTAGAAAGCAAAAATAAATATAAAAAAAAATTAAATGTAATATTTTTTATGGGATATTCCATTTAGATTCATAGATTCATATTACTTTATTCAAAATATGATTTATAGCACTGAAATCTAAGTTGGCAAGTGTAGATGACGGACTTTTGTGCGTTATCGTCTTTATATACGTTCTTTAGTAAAAATGTTGATCTGCATTTCAACTGAAATAGAATAAACATGTGCAGCTATATATACCGAATTGCTGAAATGTATTGCCCTGAATAATAAAGTGTGTGAAGCCTGTTTTTGTTAATCACAAAATCTATTTGTTTGCATCATGGCAATTAAAAAATATTTCTATAACATTTTGATAGCTATGTAAATTGCTGAGCAGAGCATTCATTTTACAATCATGTAATTATGCATTTCCTTAGCAAGTAGTTCATGATGTTCGATTTTTAATAAACTAACTTGTTTCATAGTGTCCTTTTTTTCCCCTGTATTTAGGGGGAGCTTCCACTAAAAGCTGTTCGAGTAATTTCAGAAGAGTTGGAGAAACAGAAAAAATCATTCCTAATTGAAGGTAATTTATTTCACGTTAAGACAATTTTGTTTGACTTCACCTTTATACAGTTTTTATCCGGTTTTGTATACTTTATTACAGGCTATAGTCCATATTGTATAACAGGCTAAACCTATTGTTTAAATGTTTTAAAAAAATGGTTCCGTACATGATCTATAGATCAGCATTTTTTAAAGAGTCAGTCAAGTCAAAATTAAACTTTCCTGATTCAGATAGGGTATCCAATTTTTTTTTATATACTTTATTTATAACAAAAGAAAGATTCAACATATGCATAAAATAAAATCTGACATAATTTAATTATCTAATATAAAAAACTGCTGCAACACTGCATGATATGAATATGATATCTGTAAAACAAAACAGATTTATCTATTTGCCATATAGGAATGTGGATCTATTTTTTTTATAATTTTATACCATAACAAATGTCTAAAACACATTATATTTAAACTAATGATACATTAACCGAATAATTATATACTATTAACAACTGATATCCTGTATCCAATATCTGACCTTGATATTCTACATAACATAAAATGTTGAAAAAATTGTAGAAAATTCATCAAATCTGCTTTGTCCTCTTGGTATTCTTTGTTGAAAGGTAAACCTAGGTAGGCTCATATGCTAATTTCTAAGCCCTTGAAGGCCACCTCATCTCAGTTTTTCACAGTTAGACAGTGCTAGTTCATGTGTGCCATATACTGATAGGCCAAAATGCATGTCTGTCAAAAGCACTGAAATAAGGGGGCATACTGTAGAGGCTTAGACACAAGGTATTCATACAGGTAAAAAGTATATTATTATTATCGGGTATTTGTAGAGCGCCAACAGATTCCGCAGTGCTGTAAACATAGGCGGAATACAAGGAAACATTTATAGGAATCAGACGGGTAGAGGGCCCTGCCAAGAGTTGCACTGTTGTAGTCAGCTCTTAAGAAGGTGAGCTACAAACAGCTGGACTCTTAGGCTTACATGCTAAGGGGGTTCAGGGGATAGCAATGGAGGAGAGGAACTGGTATAAAGAAAAGTTAGTATATTAATGTAAGTGTTGGCTGTGCAAGACTGGGGAATGGGTAACAAAGGGATTATCTATCTTTTTAAACAAACGTTTTGGAGTGGACTATCCCTTTAAGCTTTGGAGCACACATGTTAGTGCTATTTACTTATATATACAACACCCTACTGTTTAAGGGTCGTTATTACTTTGCATGCAAGTTGAAAATGTTTGGAGTTTAAAGAGCCCCCACCCCTTTGACTCCACAGGAAGATTCATCAACACAATCCGTGTGATTTGCATCACTCAACAGGATTACGAGGAATGGATAGATCATCTGAAACTAGCCCAGCTACAAAACCGAGAATCCTCTCTCTCTGGATCCAGCAGTTTTGGTGGATCTCATTATACACAACATGAGCAGGTACTGACCTCCCCTCTGGTCTAATAAATAAATAAACTCCTATTTTTCAGCACAAAAAATAAGAGAAAATGTTTTCATGTTATTGATAAGAAAGATAACAATGTTAATTAGCTGTCTGTAATAATTCAATCCTGTATATAGTTAAAAGGATATGAAAGTCTAAATTAAACTTTTAAATGGTTTAGATGTAGCTTGCGGGTTTAAGAGCGTGATACATTTATTTCTGTTATACTTCATTCTTTTGGTTTCCTTTGTTCAAAAGCATACATAGGTATGCTCAAGAGCAGCAATGCACTACTGAGAGTAAGCTGGTGATTGGTGGCTTCACACATATGCCTTGTTTTATTGGCTCACAAGGCATGTTCATCTAGCTCCCAGTAGGTCATTGCTACTTTGGAGCTCACATTTAAAAGGATAGTAAACACATTTTTTTTCTTTCATGATTCAGATAGAGCATGCAATATTAAGCAACTATCTAATTTACTCCTATTATCAATTTTTCTTTGTTTTCTTGGTATCTTTATTTGACAAAGCAGAAATGCAAGCTTAGGAGCCAGCCCATTTTTGCTTCAGCAACCTTGTAAGGGCTTGCTGATTGGTGGCTATATTTAGCCTCCAATCAGCAAATGCTACCCAGGTTCTGGACCAAAAATGGGCCGGCTCCTAAGCTTGCAATCCTGCTTTTTCAAATATAGATACCAAGAAAACGAAGAAAAAATGATAATAGGAGTAAATTAGCTAGTTGCTTAATATTGCATGCTCTATCCGAATCATGAAACAAAATGTGTTTCATATCCTTTTGACTATATATTTAACCTTTTTGCAGGGGTTAAACAGTTATATGTTAACAATAGTACAATAATAAAATTCTCTACCACAGAAGACCAAGGCCTCTAGTTATCAATGTCTGTCGGACCTGATCCGACAGTGCGGATCAGGTCCGACAGACATCACTGAATACGGCGAGCAATACGCTTGCTGTATTAAGCATTGCACCATCAGCTCACAAGAGCTGCTGGTGCAACGCCGCCCCCTGCAGACTCGCGGCCAATCGGCTGCCAGCAGGGGGTGCCAATCAACCCGATCGTACTCGATCTCGGTCGTACTCGATCGTGCTCAGAGCAGACGGACAGGTTATGGAGCAACGGTCTTTGTGACCGCTGCTTCATAACTGCTGTTTCTGGCGAGTCTGAAGACTCGCCAGAAACACGGGGCATCAAGCTCCATACGGAGCTTGATACATATGCCCCCATATCTTTTTGCACCTTTTAGGTCCTTTAGAAATTTGGATTTGTGATTCACCTGTACGATTAACTCAGATTTGGCTTTTCAGAGATTGTTTATTTTTTATATTTATTCATTTATTTTACACCAATATTTCTAGTTTGTTTCCAACATGAACAAATATGTCACAAAAATGTGTTACAGCCCTCTCAAGTTTAAAGGCATTTCTAGGTTGTGATTGGATAAGCTTAGTTAGTGAATTAAGCAATTATAAAATAGATTATTGATAAATTAATGATACTTGAAAGATAAGCAGACATTTAAAGTGACAGCTGTGACCTTAAAGGGACATTCCGGTCAAAATTTAAATGTACATAGATAAATTACATCTTAGAATAGAAACATGTTTGCAATATACATGTATTGGCAAGAACGCTTCTAGTAAAAGTTATCACTCTGCACGTGCATGTGAAGCATAGCTAGATATTCTCAGTGCACTAGCATTTTAAAAAGTGCAGCTGTTCAGAGCACCAGTGGGGCTTGTATCATGTCAGCAATTAGCAAACTGATTCATTACCAAATGACACAAGGGTTTTGTTTAAAATGCTGGTGCACGGTGCATACTTACATGCACTTTTGAAACAGCTATAGCTTTCATTAGAAGTATTTTTGATAATACATGTATATAACAAAAATACTTCTATTCAAAATTGAAATGCATCTATGTAGATTACAGTTTTGGTTGGCATGTCCCTTTAATGAAGACTGTAGCTAAGGCTGCAATTGATGATTTAACAGGAATCGTTCATTTTCTTCAGCAGACTGTCAGCTGCAGGAGCTCTTTTACTTCCGATGGTCGCACCAAATCTTGGGCTTCAGCCAACAAGCTACCCAGCTCTAACCGCCAATCGCACAGCACTACGCAGGGTTCAGAACGTCAGTCATTCACTATTCTTTCTGAACAGCAGCAGCAGCATGATGATCCTCTGTCTCCAGGATATGCCGAGCCATTACATGTGAGTGTGTTAACTTCTCAAAGCTCATGTTACTCATGCAAATCAGCATTTAGCCTTGGTGCATATGTAAATATCTATATCTATTTTTATATATAGATATATATATATATATATATAGACATGTGTGTGTGTGTGTGTGTATATATATATATATATATATATATATATACATATACTGTATGTCCTATAATATAAAAGGCCAAGTGTGTTTGTCTGAAGCTGTCATGCGAAGTAGAGACAGCATGAGGACAAACACACCTGGCCTTACCTGACATGCTGTTTGCGGCGGTGGGGCGAAAGTGGGCGTGGCGGAGCGTGGGCGTGACTGGGCGCGGTCGGCACGAGAGAGGGGGGAGAAATAGAAAGAGAGGAGGAGAGACAAAAAGAAATAGGAAAGAGCTAAAGAGAGGCGAAAGAGCAAAAGAGAGGCGAAAGAGCAAAAGAGAGGGAAGAGAGAGAAAAATAGAGGGGGAAGGAGAGCAAAAGAGAGGGGGGAGAGAGAGCAAAAGAAGAGAGGGGGAAGAGAGAGAGAAAAAGAGAGGGATGGAGAGAGAGCAAAAGAGAGGGTAAAGAGCAAAAGAGAGGGGGGAGAGAGAGCAAAAGAGAGGGGGGAGAGAGAGCAAAAGAGAGGGTGGAGAGAGGGCAATAGAGAGGGGGAGAGAGCAAAACAGAGGGGAGAGAGACAGAGCAAAAGAGAGAGATGGAGAGAGAGCAAAAGAGAGGGGAGAGAGACAGAGCAAAAGAGAGGGATGGATAGAGAGCAAAAGAGAGGGATGGAGAGAGAGCAAAAGAGAGGGGAGAGAGACAGAGCAAAAGAGGGGGGGGAGACGGAGCAAAAGAGAGGAGGGGGGAGAGAGCACAAAAGAAAGGGGGAGAGAGAGAGCGCAAAGGAGAGGGGGAGAGAGAGAGCGCGCAAAAGAGAGGGGGAGAGAGAGAGCGCAAAAGAGAGGGGGTAGAGAGCGTAAAAGAGAGGGAGAGAGCGCAAAAGAGTGGGGGGGGGGAGAGAGAGCAAAAGAGAGGTGGAGCGAGAGAGAGAGCAAAAGAGAGGGAGAGAGAGCACAAAAGAGAGGGGGGGAGAGAGAGAGCAAAAGAAAGGTGGAGCTAGAAAGAGTGCAAAAGAGAGGGGGAGAGAGAGAGCAAAAGAGAGGGGGGAGAGAGAGAGCAAAATAGAGGTGGAGCTAGAGAGAGCACAAAAGAGAGGGGGAGAGAGAGCACAAAAAAGAGGGGGAGAGAGCACAAAAGAGGAGGGGTGGGACCGCTGTAGTGCAAAAAAAGGCTTGTGTAAACGGGCTTTAGGACTAGTGTGTGTGTGTGTGTGTATATATATATATACTATATATATATATATATATATATATAAATATATATATATATATATATATAAGATAGATGTGTGTGTGTATGTATATATATATATATATATATATATATATATACACACACACCCACACGCGCGCGCGCACACACACACATATAGTTTGGATTTCAGAATAGTTTGGATTTTGGAAGGTGATGGAACCAAGTGTAAACAACACAATATATTATGTCATTTAGGCAATATTTACATGTCATAATACGGCTTATACTGTACATGCAACTTAAAGGTAGTTTATATCATTTTGAATACTTTTATAAACATTTTACCCCTAGAAAGATATTGCAGTACTGTAATCAGTAAGATTATATTGCTTTTTTTTAAAAATAAATATAGACTATTTGCATTTTAGAACAAAAAATAAAGACACTGGCAGAGAAGACTGTGACTTATAGGTGGGAAAAATAGTAATACATTTGGATTTTGGTATTTGTACCTGTACCATCTTTCTGTTGGTATTATACGTACAAAAGTATTAAAAATATATAAAACTACATTTAGGTTGCAAGTAAACGCTGTATTATGACGTGTAAATGTTGAGTAAATGACATCATTTTTTTTGGTATCCTCTATCTTCCTTTCAGATGTACAGAGTCCTGTACAAAATTAGCGACAAATCTATTTGAAATGCAATATGTTTATTCTCCCTTTAAAATGTTTGCTTATCTCTGCAAATATCTATAAACATTCCCCTGGTTCTGGCTTTTAACTATTGTTTTGTCAATTTTCATATAGTTTTGTTAGTTTTCCATAGTCTGTTTGCAAGACATACATTCATTTCTAATGGTTGTGTTGTAGTGTTTGGGAAACCCTCCTTGGTCCACTCCAACAAATGGCAACAATGACTTAAAGAGAGGTGGCAGCTTCCGCGGATCTAAGGGAAAGAACAATTTATCACTGCAAATTCAGTCTGCGCTTCCGCATAGCTATGACCTGGAAACAACAGCATTTGGTTTAATTCCGGAGACTCCCAGTGAAGACATCCTTTCTCCAATTTACAAGGAGCCATATACCTACCAAAAATCCCTGCACGATTCTTCAGTAAATAATCAGAACATGGTATGATTTTATTTCCACACTTATTTGAAATCTTACACATTTATAGTGTGATAACTGCAGTGCAATGGATACTTTTGTAAATAGATGCAGCACTAGAATTTAAAGGGACATGAAACCTAAAAATGTTAATTTGGGATTCAGACAGAGCATACCATTAAAAAAAAGTTTCCAATTTACTTCTGTTATCAAATTTACTTTGTTCCTATGATATACTTTGTTGAAGAGATACCTAGGTGGGCATCTGAAGCACTACAAGGCAGGAAATAGTGCTGCCATCTAGTGCTCTTGCAAATGGATAACATTCTTGCAAAACTGCTGCCATATAGCGCTCCAGAAATGGGCAGACTCTTAAAGGACCAGTCAACACAGTAGATTTGCATAATCAACAAATGCAAGATAACAAGACAATGCAATAGCACTTAGTCTGAACGTCAAATGAGTAGTAGATTATTTTTCTGACAATTTTAAAAGTTATGTCTCTTTCTACTCCCCCTGTACCATATGACAGCCATAAGCCAATCACAAATGCATGCACGTACCATGTGACAGCCATCAGCCATTCACAAATGCATACACACTTATTCTTGCACATGCTCAGTAGGAGCTGGTGACTCAAAAAGTTTAAATATGAAAAGACTGTGCACATTTTGTTAATGGAAGTAATTTGGAAAGTTGTTTAAAATAGCATGCTCTATCTGAATAATGAAAGTTTAATTTTGACTTGAGTGTCCCTTTAAGCATTACATCCCTGCTTTTCAACAAATGATACCAAGTGTACAAAAAAAATTGTTGATAGAAGTAAATTAGAAAGTTGTTTAAAATGACATGCTCTATCTGAATCACAAAATAAATATTTTGGGTTTCATATTAAACGAGCAGTAGATTCTTTTCTGGCTTCCTGTATCATGTGACATCCATTAGCCAATTACAGACTCATATACGTTTATACTGTGAACTGTTGCACATGCTTAGTAGCAGCTGATACCACAGAAAGTGTATATATAAAAGGGCTGTGCTGTTTGATAATGGAAGTAAATTTAAAGTCTCTATCTGAATCATGAAAGTTTAATTTTGACTTTCGTGTTGCCTAGCAAAAGCCATATATAAGACCATTTCTTTGGACCATAACCTATTCATTGAAATTGCCTGTGGTCATCCAGTTGGTCTGATTCTGTGAATGCCAGTTGGTGATGAGCACACACACAGATTTCATTAACTCTTAAAGGGAAAGTATACTCCAATTTTCATATAACTGCATGTAATAGACACTACTATAAAGAAGAATATGCTCAGGTGCTGATCTAAAAATCCAGTATACAACCTTTTAAAAATTTACTTAGAAGCTCCCAGTTTAGCACTCCCCCTTCCCTGCATATGAATAGACAGATAACAAACAGGAGGCTGCAAGAGTTTGTAAACGCGTGTATACATCTGTAGGGCTTGGTTAGGAGTCTGAAAATAAGCACAATGCTATAAAAAAAATAATAAGCAAAACTATATTTTTGCAAAAACACTGCCAGATGGGCTATATAAATGGGTCATCTGCAAAACATTGACGCAAAGAAAAATCTAGTTTACAATGTCTCTTTTAATTAGGTGAATCAATGAGAGCTATTGTTTGTTGGGACTTTTTATGGTAACACAGGAATATAGAGCTTCCTCATTGGCTTAAAGGACCAGTCAACACAGTTTATTTGCATAATCAACAAATGCAAGATAACGAGACAATGCAATAGCACTTAGTCTGAACTTCAAATGAGTAGTAGATTATTTTTCTGACAATTTTAAAAGTTATGTCTTTTTCCACTCCCCCTGTACCATGTGACAGCCATCAGCCAATCACAAATGCATACACGTAGCATGTGACAGCCATCAGCCATTCACAAATGCATACACACTTATTCTTGCACATGCTCAGTAGGAGCTGGTGACTCAAAAAGTTTAAATATAAAAAGACTGTGCACATTTTGTTAATGGAAGTAAATTAGAAAGTTGTTTAAAATAGCATGCTCTATCTGAATAATGAAAGTTTAATTTTGATTGAGTGTCCCTTTAAGCATACATCCCTGTACCAAGTGTACAAAAAAAAATGTTGATAGAAGTAAATTAGAAAGTTGTTTAAAATGGCATGCTCTATCTGAATCACAAAATAAATATTTTGGGTTTCATTTTAAACGAGTGACTCAAAAAGTTTGAATATAAAAAGACTGTGCATTGTTAATTGGAAAGTTGTTTAAAATGGCATGATCTATCTGAATAATGAAAGTTTAATTTTGATTGAGTGTCCCTTTAATGATGGACCTTTATGAAAATAATATGCATAAATTCACTATTTAACACTATTATGTATACGTTTTAAAATAAAACACTTTTGTGTAGATATTTCTCCTTCCTCAAAATCTTAGTTATACTAATATAAAATATTTCATATTATGTTTGACTCAAAGAAGTCCAGATAAAAATATATGCTTCTTAGCAGTGTCAGCAGAAATTCTCTTCTTGCGTCATGCAATGTGCTTGTAAAAAGTTGACCTAATTTTTGATTGGTTGCTATAGCTCATCCAATTAAATTAACTTAATAATTGTATACTTTGTTTCGTGCTATGACTGATGCTTTTAAAAATACTAAATTGAATCCTTACAAGTATAACAATTAACCCATTATGGTTGTGCAATAAACAGACCTTGTGCATACTGTCATTCGTTGACCATGTACTTCTGTAGCCAAAGTGCCAATTATCTTGCACTGAACCACATTTGTCTGTGTTTGTATTTAGCCTAATAGGTGGAGTCTTACAGACAGCCAGCAATCTACCTCCCCCACTGATTCAGCTAGTCGCGGACTGTCCAAATCTCCCCTCTATGATGAGCCCTACTCCCCAACTGACCCACATGCAAATAACTTTGTGGAAGAGGTAAGAGTTGGTTATTTTCAGTGGTTTTTGGTTTCCTACAAACATCAACAATTTTTGTTTAAATTAGGGCAGCTTGCAAACTTTTCACTAGGGGCCTCTCTGGATTTTTTTTTAAACATTTTGAAGGTCATTTGACATATATAATGGAGATGCATATGTACAACCTTAAAGAACCAGTAAATACAGTTAATTTGCATAATCAACAAATGCACAATAACAAGACAATACAATAGCACTTTGTCTGAGCTTCAAATGAATAGTAGATTTTTTTTCTGACATATTTCAAAGTTTGTCGAGAGGTGGAGGTGTAGGGGTTTCAGATTCTTATATATGGAGGGTTTTTTTGCCAGGAAATCACTGTCGCCATAGTGCCTACATAATAGCCCTCCCAGCTTTTAGATACTCATTTGAAACAGGAGCTTCTCGTTATTTAAAAAGAGGAATCAATTACATCATGTCATTGTTTAGGTGAAGTTGGTGGGTCTCTTTTAGAGCCAAAAGCACCCTTAATGAAACTAAATAGACAGATGACTGCTTGCGCCCTTCGTTTGTAAGAGAATACTTTCTTCATTTATATGAGAGCTGTTTTTGTGTGTTGTATGCTGTTATTGTTTGCAGAAACGACCATCACATAGTAAATACATTAGGTAAGTGATTGCTATTTTTATAGCCATCACCAATGACAAGCACACTAAGCCCTCATAGAAAATAAATTGTTCCTCTATTTTCAAAATAGGGTGCCATACCGCTATGATTTTAAGGGGGAGATAAGGGATGGCTTTTTTGTTCTTCAGCGATTGGTTGCTATTTTATAAGAATCTGCTGACTTTTAGGGTCATGGGACCCCCACCTCCACCAAAAATGTACAGAATGTTCAGCAAACATTTTAGTGTTTAAAAAGCACAAATATTTCCAGTGTTTATTATATTTAAATAATGTGCTGGAATATTCACACATCCATGTTAGTAAATTGATAGCTATTAGGAATCTGGATTCATGTATTTTATTTGCTTCCATTTTTTTGGTACCATTTGGTTTGTTTGTTGTTTTATCAGTTAGAACTGAGGAGTTCATCCAATATGCCAATCACTCTGCTTCTTTTTTAGATTTTGAAGAATCTTAGCAACAGACGTATAGAGACATCTTCACCTCACTTGAGGACCAATGGTTCTTTCCAAATGAACCACAGTGCACATCCAGCATTGCACAAGATATATTCTCACCCTGTCAGCAGTAACCAGCAGATTGTGAAGCCACTGGTGCATAGGAATAGCGAGCCGGACACCAGGATCCCACCCTCCACCCAGACATCCTTTTTTAAAAGTGTAAGTCTCCAAGATCCCCCTCCCCCCACATTCATTAAATGGACATGGAAGTCAATATGATACTTTTGCAAGATTGTGTAATGTAAAGTGCATTAAACAACTCTTTACTTGGCAAATAGTAAAGGGACAGTCTACTTGAAAATTGTTGTTGTTTAAAAGATATATATGCTTTTTACATACTTGCAAAATAAAATCAAGAAGACTGTCCTTTTAAATTGGCACCATGCGCATCAGTGAGGTGCTGGACACAACATTCTATGCTGTGTGCCCATGTTGCCTATCTTGGCATTTTTTTTAATGATCTTACCAAAAAGCTAAAGTTTAATAGAAGTGTTTTATTCCAAATAGATAAAAAAAAAAAAAAAAGAAAATGTATGTGTGTTAGTTCAGCCAATCACAGCAAAAGTCCTTATTGCCATACTGGTACTCTTAACTTAAAGTAATGGTAAATTGGAGCATTAAAAAATTTGCCATCACTAAAAATAAACAGGACTTTCAGTGATCAGTTTGTAAAAAAAGGTGCTAAGCTTAACCTTTCTGTGCCGCTGCCTCTTCGCTAAACTCGACGGCTCCGGCCGCCCACGGCACAGGGCTCTTTTTTTCAATGAGGTTACATTTCCACCTCTAAACCAAAAGCCATGCTAGTCATATAACAGTGTTCTGTATGCTAGCATAGCTATTGGTTTAGAGGTGGAAAGTCATCTCATTGAGAAAATATTGTTGTGCCGTGGGCGGCCGGAGCCACTGACTTTAGCGGGGAAGCAGAAGCACAGAAAGGGTAAGTTTAGTACCCTTTGTTTACAAACTGATCACTGAATGTCTTGCTTATTTTAGTCATGGTAAATCCTAGCGTTTTTTTAAACACTCAGATTTACCATCACTTTAAAATCCAAATTTTTAGAAGAAAAAAAGATTCTATTCATGACGTTAACAATGGCATATTTGCTATAATTGATCACTATTACTGTACTAGTACTAACTTTACAATCTATAACAAAGGAAAACAGAACTAATGGTTTTGACAAGTAGATAATGGTACCAGTTAAAAACGTTGGGCACTCTATTCTAATTTACTTTAGAAATATTGTTACTACCTGGCTGTGAAGTTTACACCTGCAATAGAGTCTACGCCATAGTCATCCATTGAAAAGAAATAGTACAATTTGAGGTTACATAATTGGGAAAAGTAGTTGTAATGCCTGAATGTCAGTATTGTGTTATTACGAAGTACAAATCATCCTTTTTAATGCATTTCTAGGTATCTGCTTTGAAGGAAGAAATAGCTTCAACTCATCACAGTAATGAAGGTAAGGTAAATCTGACATGATGTAGTATATTATTGCAAGGCACTTTTCTAGGCCAAGTGTTTAAAAAGACTTCTTTAGCTTTTTTTTCTAGCGGGAAACATGTCAGATTGATGCTGTGTCGGAATGTAATTTGTAATAGAGTTGATTTTGCAAATAAGGTTACCAACTTTTTTTGTAGGACATTAGGTGGACTAAAAATTTGACAAATTTCACTTAGGAAATTGACAAATTATACTGTAGCTACTGAAATAAATTGTTTTACAAATTGTGATACAGTTTGGTACAACCAAATTCTTCATTCAAATCCTTTTCATTCACACAGTCTAGCTTAATACATTTAACAACTTTATGCAATTATGTGAATTCTATTCCTCATTTAAGGCACAGTGGGATTAAATATATTAACCCTTTCTTTACCGAGAATTTTAGAGAAAAACTTGCCAAAAGTACTGGAGAATTTTTAGCATTTTTGCTGTCATTTTTTAAATAAAAATAGAGCCTTTTATTTTTTTTTAAATTTACCTATGAAAAAGTAGACAACCCAAGGTATTGATCTAGGCCCATTTGGTATATTTGAGGCCACAAACAAATGAGCCTGGTAGACCATAAAAACGTTTGGGCAAATAAGGGAGATCGTTGGTAGCCCTGTTTGTAAACACACTATTCCTCGAGCTGTGTATTTTCAGTCCAGCAAACATTATTGAAGCACTAGCTTGATTGACATTGTGTACCCAGCAATCATCAGCAATGGAAGATGAGCTTTGGGCACATACATGTATTGCACATTTTAGCATTTGTAATATTTATTTCAGACTGCTACACAATGGTATGCTGGGACTGTAAAGCTGTTCCTTTAAAGTGACATAAAACCCACATTTTTTCTTTCATGATTTAGATAGAGCATGCCTTTCTAACGTTCCAATTTACTCCTATTGTCAAATTTGCTTCATTCTCTTGGTATCCTTTGTTGAAGGAACAGCAATGCACTACTGAGAGCTAGCTGAACACATTGGTAAGCCAATGGCAATAGGCATAAATGTGCAGCCACCAATCAGCATCTAGCTCCCACCTCATGAGCCTACTTATGTATGCTTTTCAACAAAGGATACCAAGAGAACTAAGCAACTTAGATAATAGAAGTAAATTAGAAAGTTATTTAAAATTGTATTCTCTATTTAAACCATAAAGAAACAATTATGGGTTTCATGTCTCTTTAAGTAAACTTTGTAAAGCAACCTCTTTCTCTGTATCTATGTGTGAAGCTATTTTTTTTTGCAACGATTAATTATGCATTTTCACTGTGTCTTATTGAAGTTGTATTTGAAAAAAGTTTGACACACTTTACTGTCGCTCAAACTGAGAGCTATAGATATATGTGACAAATATGCAAGTTACTAGTGTATAACATATTTTTTATATACAGTATTGGATCTGATATATATATATATATATATATATATATAGTTTAAACAGAAAATTTAAACCTTCTGTGCATTAGCAGAACTGAACCTTTTGATTTTAAAAAGTTTATCAAGATTTTAAGGAATAGTCTAGTCAAAATTAAACTTTCATGCAATTTTAAGCAACTTTCTGATTTACTCCAATTATCAATTTTCTTCATTCTCTTAGTATCTTTATTTGAAAGCAGGAATGTAAGTTTAGGAGGCAACCCCATTTTTGGATCAGTACCCTGGGTAGCGCTTGCTGATTAGTGGCTACATTTTTGCTTTTTCAAATAAAGATACTAAGAGAACGAAGAACAATTGATAATAGGAGTAAATTGGGAAGTTGCTTAAAATTGCCTGCTCTATCTGAATTTTGAAAGTTTAAATTTGACTAGACTATCCTTTTAATTATAATGTTACAGTAATGTAAAAAGTAGTATATAGTTGCTGAGCCACTGTTCTCTTCGGTTCTTTTGTTCTAACACATGCCCTGTATTTCTTTCTTGCAGTAGAAGATATATTTGACCTTCCTTCTTCTGGAAATTTGTTCCCAGAGTCTATGGACCACGATTATGCAGAGTTACAGAGCTTCCAGAGCGATTTAAGTTATGACAATATTTGGGATTATGAAGCCAAGGAGAGAGACCGTAATCATTTCTCACCCCCACCTTATAAAGGTTATTATCACCAAGGGGTTCCTCCGAACAAAGCTGTGCCAAGCAGATGGTTGTAGGAGTGTCCTATGACAGAAACTGTCCAATTCCCAGAAGACTGGGCTGTAAAGCAGAACAGTTTATCCTAAACATATACCGTTGATGCCGTTATTGCTGCTTAATCCTTGTCTGTGCACCACCAGCAAAAGCTGAGCTGGTTGGAAAGTTCCAAGAGACTTTCTGCAGTCACTGAATAGTGAGGTGACAACGTGTGGTTCATTGCCATTTAATTAGCAGTCTTCACACAGTAAATTGTCACTGTAATGAATTATCTCCTATGTTCTGCTTGTTCCCAGATAGATATTATACTATATTAGTATTATGTACCCATGCTGCAACGTGCACATATTTCTGTGGCTGACCATCGCCTTATTTGTACTGTGAAGCCACAGACCCAAATGTTACCTATCATTCTGCTGCAACGGACTTCCTTTAACCCTTTCCACATTATGACCCACGGTAGTTATTACACAATATTCACCACTGTGATTGTTTTTGTTTTTTTTATATAGTATTTCCTTATTTATGGAAACGCACAAGCTTTCACTCCCTAACACTCCCTTTCAGTCACTACAAATCTGACAAAATATACACTGTCCCATAGAACTCCTTCATTCTGAGATGCAGCGGTCCTCCCTGCTGTTTTAGAATTTCACTCCCAAAATACAAACACTTCCCTGCCAACGGACGAACAGTCCTAACAATACGTGCACAGTTTTGCCAATATATATTTATATAATCCTGCCCACAACAAGCACTGACAGGTGCACATATCTGGTGCTGTGTTTTTTTTTTTTTTTTAAATAAGTTAGACAGTCACAGGGTTTAATAAATAGCCTTAACCCTTGAGCAGCAATCTCAGTGCAAAAGCAGCAGATCAGCATTGTGAACTGATGTTGTCTGGACAGGTTTTTTGGGGGAGAGTGAATTATTCCCCTTTACCTATTGTGTTTATAAGTCCCAAGGACAACATGGTGAACTGTTTACATTGCAACATTTATTTTATTGTAATATATATTTAATTTTATTTGTTTTATTATCTGAGACATACAGACCTTTTGTTTTTGATACTGGTTATAAGGGTCAATTATTTTGTCAGCCTATTTAATGTTCAGTAGTATTTATTGTGACCAGTTTTGCACTGTTTAAGGACTGTACATAATTTCTATGCAATTACTATTTTGGAACTTATTTTGTTTAGAGGGAATGAATATTGTCAACTGGCGTAATCTTTTGCAGAAAAAGGAGCATTTGCCTTGAATAATAAAATCTTAGTTCACCACTTTTGTCAGTCTGTTTATTGGTTTAGTTTAAAAGCACTTTGTTGCAGCAAATAACAAAACACTAAGCAGTAGTTTATACTTAAAGGGACAGCGTACACCAGAATTCTTATTGTTTTAAAAGATAGATAATACCTTTATTACCCATTCCCTAGTTTTGCCTAACCAACACGGTAATATTAATACACTTTTGTTATTACCTTGTACCTAAGCCTCTGCAAACTGCCCCCTTATTTCAATTCTTTTGACAGACTTACACTTTAGCTAATCAGTGCTAACTCCTAGGTAACTCCACGTTCATGAGCACAATGTTATCTATATGACACACATGAAGTAACACCCTCTAGTGGTGAAAAACTGTTAAAATGCATTCAGATAAGAGGCAGCCTTCAAGGTCTAAGAAATTAGCATATGACCCTCCTAAATTTAGCTTTCAACTAAGAATACCAAGAGAACAACACAAAAATTGGTGATAACAGTAAATTGGAAAGTTGTTTAAAATTACATGCCCTATCTGTATCATGACAGTTTGTTTTGGACTAGACTGTCCCTTTAGAAATCATTGCAATCTGTATTATTCATCATTTAAAAAAAGCTGTTCAAGTGGTTTGTCCAGGAACTGCTCTTGATTGGTAAAACCTAAATTATGCTATTAAAATTATAGAGCTTAAAGGGACAGTAAACACCTTGTAATTACAAGACATTTCTGTTCTGTTTCTATAGAATGACATATCACTCAAGTCTTATTGTTTTTTTTTGTTTTTTTTAAATTAACAACCTTTTTACTGCAATTATTTTTTCAATAGCCAAACTTCACTCACCATTTGCCTTATTTGGAGGAGGCAATCTGGGCTTTAGTCTGCAGACAACAAATCTGTCATAAAGTTAGTAAAAAGTGAACTGTTTTGCAATTATTATCAGTTAAAGCCAATTAGTAGGAATGTGCATTCGTATAATTTGTTAGGATCCGAATGAGAAAAAGGCGGGCGTTCGCAGTATTCAGCTGTTTTTGGAGGCAGATTTATCTTCAGAAAGTGTAATACACTAAGATCTGGATTTGCACAGAGCCTAGTGTGTTGAATTTTCACAATAAGAAATCAGTCTCTGAAAAGAACCGAATGCCATGAGCGGTGACCTTCTTTCACATTCGGCATCTAACAAAGGATCCAGATGCACATTCCTACTTATTAGGGACAGATATGTAGCAGGGTTGTAGCCTTGAGAAGTCAGCATGGTGCATTTCAAGGTCTGAGAGTTAGAAATTGCTAAATAACATGAAAAGGGTGCAAAATAAATATTGAGAATACATTGCTAAATTGTTTCATTATGCATAACAACATATTGTACAAAAATCGCAAGATGTTTACTGTCCCTTAAATTTAGGATTATTATGATCCCGCCATTTTGGCTTATAAAAAAAAAAAGTTCAATAATCTGTAAATTACTGCAAATAATTTGTTAATATAGTTTGAAGGTTTCAAGATCTTTGAGTACTATTCTTTCATAGCCCTCAAACAGTGATGACACTAATTAACCCCTTAATGACCACAGCACTTTTCCATTTTCTGTCCGTTTGGGACCAAGGCTATTTTTACATTTTTGCAGTGTTTATGTTTAGCTGTAATTTTCCTCTTACTCATTTACTGTACCCACACATATTATATATCGTTTTTCTCGCCATTAAATGGACTTTCTAAAGATACCATTATTTTCATCATATCTTATAATTTACTATAAAAAAATTTATAAAATATGAGGAAAAAATCGAAAAAAACACACTTTTTCTAACTTTGACCCCCAAAATCTGTTATACATCTACAACCACCAAAAAACACCCATGCTAAATAGTTTCTAAATTTTGTCCTGAGTTTAGAAATACCCAATGTTTACATGTTCTTTGCTTTTTTTGTAAGTTATAGGGCCATAAATACAAATAGCACTTTGCTATTTAAAAACCATTTTTTTTCAAAATTAGCGCTAGTTACATTAGAACACTGATATCTTTCAGGAATCTCTGAATATCCATTGACATGTATATATTTTTTTTTAGTAGACAACCCAAAGTATTGATCTAGGCCCATTTTGGTATATTTCATGCCACCATTTTACCGCCAAATGCGATCAAATACAAAAAATCGTTCACTTTTTCACAAATTTTTTCACAAACTTTTGGTTTCTCACTGAAATTATTTACAAACCGCTTGTGCAATTATGGCATAAATGGTTGTAAATTCTTCTCTGCGATCCCCTTTGTTCAGAAATAGCAGACATATATGGCTTTGGCGTTGCTTTTTGGTAATTAGAAGGCCGCTAAATGCCACTGCGCACCACACGTGTATTATGCCCAGCAGTGAAGGGGTTAATTAGGGAGCATGTAGGGAGCATTTTGGGGTAATTTTAGCTTTAGTGTAGTGTAGTAGACAACCCCAACTATTGATCTAGGCCCATTTTGGTATATTTCATGCCACCATTTCACCGCCAAATGCAATCAAATAAAAAAAAACGTTAACTTTTTCACAATTTTAGGTTTCTCACTGAAATCATTTACAAACAGCTTATGCAATTATGGCACACATGGTTGTAAATGCTTCTCTGGGATCCCCTTTGTTCAGAAATAGCAGACATATATGGCTTTGGCATTGCTTTTTGGTAATTAGAAGGCCGCTAAATGCCGCTGCGCACCACACGTGTATTATGCCCAGCAGTGCAGGGGTTAATTAGGGAGCTTGTAGGGAGCTTGTAGGGTTAAATTTAGCTTTAGTGTAGTGTAGTAGACAACCCAAAGTATTGATCTAGGCCCATTTTGGTATATTTCATGCCACCATTTCACCGCCAAATGCGATCAATTTAAAAAAAACGTTCCCTTTTTCACAAACTTTTTTACAAACTTTAGGTTTCTCACTGAAATTATTTACAAACAGCTTGTGCAATTATGGCACAAATGGTTGTAAATGCTTCTCTGGGATCCCCTTTGTTCAGAAATAGCAGACATATATGGCTTTGGCGATGCTTTTTGGTAATTAGAAGGCCGCTAAATGCTGCTGCGCATCAAGTGTGTATTATGGCTAGCAGTGAAGGGGTTAATTATGTAGCTTGTAGGGAACTTGCAGGGTTAATTTTAGCTTTAGTGTAGAGCTCAGCCTCCCACCTGAAACATCAGACCCCCTGATGCCTCCCAAATAGCTCTCTTCCCTCCCCCACCCCACAATTGTCCCCGCCATCTTAAGTACTGGCAGAAACTCTGCCAGTACTAAAATAAAAGGTATATTTGGGCTTTTTTGAGTTTTTTTTTAAGCATATTTACATATGCTGCTGTGTAGGATCCCCCCTTAGCCCCCAACCTCACAGATCCCCCACCAAACAGCTCTCTAACCCTCCCCCTCTGCCTTAATGGGCGCCATCTTGGGTACTGGCAGCTGTCTGCCAGTACCCAGTTTAGAAAAAAATGTGCTTTTTTTAAGAAAAAATCCCTTTTTCTGTAGTGTAGCTCCCCCCCCCCACCCAATACCAACCCCCCACCCCTCCAAGATCCCTTTGACTGGTGTTTATTTTTTTTTAATTTTGCCCTTTTCCCCCACATACTTACATTTATTTTCTGTAGTATAGCGGTTCCCACCCGCTCCCGCCCCGTGCACGCGCCCGCCCGCCGCCCTATGTGCACGCGCGCGCGCCCGTGCGCGCCCCCCGTCAGCTACGCCCCCGATCCCGCCCCCCTCCACCTTACACGGCCCATCGATGGCCGCCCACCCGCCTCCCAAGTCAGCTCCCACCCACCAACGATACCGGCCATCGATGTCCGGTGCAGAGAGGGCCACAGAGTGGCTCTCTCTGCATCGGATGGCCATGCAGGGTTATTGCAGGATGCCTCCATATCGAGGCATCACTGCAATAACCGGAAAGCAGCTGGAAGCGAGCAGGATCGCTTCCAGCTGCTTTCCACACCGAGGACGTGCAGGGTACGTCCTCAGGCATTAACTGCCTTTTTTTTGAGGACGTACCCTGCACGTCCTTGGTCGTTAAGGGGTTAAAGGGACACTGAACTCAAATTTTTTCTTTCGTGATTCAGATAGAGCATGCAATTTTAAGCACCTTTCTAATTCACTCCTATTATCAAATTTTCTTCATTCTCTTGGTATCTTTATTTGAAAAAATGTAAGTTTAGATGCCGGCCCATTTTTGGTGAACAACCTGGGTTGTTCTTGCTGATTGGTGGATAAATTTACCCACCAATAAACAAGTGCTGTCCAGGAACTGAACCAAAATTGTCTGGCTCCTTCGCTTAGATCATTTATGAAACTAGGAATTGAGGGACAAATAGTACATAGGTTCACTATTTAGTAAATACACACACTTATGTGCCCTGTTAGAATGCTACCCCTCACTCCCCAATAAAGTAAAGGGTTTTTCTTAGTGCTTGCCCCGCTCCTGGCTTGCGATTGTCGGTCCGCTGTGGCTGTGTGCTGCAGTGTAAAGAGGTTCCACTAGCCAAAGTCCACGACCTGTATGCCTGTCTCTCACTTGTGTCAGCGTCTCAGCTGGGGAAACAGCGTCTCAGCTGTGGGAATCCTCCATGTGCGGTATACTCGCATGCCCGGGACAGCGTCAACGTCAGGGGGAGGGGTTAGGCGTAACACACAGGGAATACACGGAGCTCTGTATGAGGAATCCGGTCAGCTGGATACAGATTCAAAGAATGAAGAAATGATAGATTCCTCTTGTAAAAAAAAAATTACTTGCACAGCCAATTAGAATTTTGCATGTGTTTTAAATTACTTGCAAGGCACAGCACTAATAGGCTATGACTACGGCTAACTAGCCGAAACGCGTAAGCCCTGGTGCTGCGCCTGCTATGTGTAATTTTTGAAGCTTCCATATGTGTTTTTAAACAATGAACAATAAAGGTATTGTTTTTATTTTTACAAGAGGAATCTATCATTTATTAATTTTTTCCCTTCGCTTAGATGTCTTCTTTCTTTCTAATGACACGGTGAGTCCACAGATCATCTAATTACTATTGGGATATTCACCTCCTGGCCAGCAGGAGGCGGCATAGAGCACCACAGCAAAGCTTTTAAACATCACATCCCTTCCCTCCAACCCCAGTCATTCTCTTTGCCTATGTTAGAGTAAGGAAGTGGTAAAAATAGGTGCTGGAAGAACTTGGCTCATTTTGGTGGTTTTATTAGGGCTTGTGTGAGGTATAAATGTATCTGTTGCACACTTATTTTTCTCTCACTTCCTGTATATGGAGGAGAGATATCTGCATCTTAACGTTTTTCAAATCAAACGGTTATTTGCTAGCCTGACATTTCTGAAACAGCTCCATTTTTAATTTAAGAATCAGTTATTTCATTATCCTGCTAGGATAGGCATCTCAGCAAAGCTATAGCTGAGGTGTAGAGGCTGTTTGAGGTGTTATTAAGACGTTTTTATTTCACATATCTTAAAAAATAAAGCAGTAACGTTTTTGTTAAAAAATTAAAGCAGTTTCTTTTTGCATTATATCAAAAATAAAGCAGTTTCTTTTTAAAATTGAAAGAGATAGTAACGTTTTTTCTTTATTAAATTTGTTCATAATTTAATTATTTATTTATATTTATTCTGTTAAGATGGACAAAGACTCTGTTGTAGATTACATATGTCCTTTAATGCTAATATTGAACCACCAATTCCTTTTTGTTCCTCATGTGTTGAGAGAACTTCAAATTTTAAGGATAGACTTTTTGAGCCAATATTGTCTAAGACGGGTGCTGTCCAGGAGTCTTCTGACAATGTTCAAAATATGCCGCATTTTTCTCCTCAGGTGTCCCAAATTTTAGTACCCATTAATTCAGTGCCCTGCGCTTCCTCTCAAGCTCCGGCTGGGGTCTCCTTGCAAGACATTGCTTCTCTCATGTCTTCTGCAATTTCTGATGCGTTGTCTGCTTTTCCCATGCTACAGGGAAAGCGCAAGAGGAAGTCTAAAGAATCAGTGCGTAAGGTGTCTGACTCGGTCGTGGCTATTCCGAATATTCCCTCTCATAGATCTGATGGGGAGGATTCTTCGGTAGCATCTGAGGGTGAGATCTCAGATTCTGACAGTGTAATTCCTTCCTCTGATGCTGAAGTTGTATCCTTCAGGTTTAAGCTAGAGCACCTCCATTTACTAATCAAGGAGGTTTTGGCTACTCTGGACGACTCTGACACTACTGTCATCGTCAACCCTAAAAAATCTAGCAAACTTAACAAGTACTATGATGTACCTTCCATGCTGGAATGTTTTCCCGTACCTACAGAAATTATTGTTAAGGAAGGGAGAAAGGTTTTTCTCCTCCTATTTTTAAGAAGACGTTTCTCATTGATGACTCTATTAAGGAGTCTTGGCAAACGGTCCCCAAGGTGGAAGGGGCAATTTCCACTTTAGCTAAGAGAACTACTATTCCCATAGAGGACAGCTGTTCTTTTAAGGATCCTATGGATAAGAAACTGGAGGGTTTTCTTAAGAAAATGTATGTTCACCAGGGGTTACAATGGCAACCTGCGGTGTGTATTGCTACCGTTTGTAGTGCGGAGGCATACTGGTTTGATGCGCTGTCTGATTCCATTCAAACAGACACTTTGCTTGAAGAGATCCAGGACAGGATCAAGGCTCTTAAATTGGCTAATTCTTTTATTTCTGATGCTTCCCTTCAGGTTATCAAATTGGGAGTAAAGATTTCTAGTTTTGCCATTCTGGCTCGCAGAGCTTTATGTTTGAAATCTTGGTCAGCAGATGTATCGTCTAAGTCTAGGCTTTTGGCTATTCCTTACAAGGGTAAGACCTTGTTTGGCCCAGCCTTGGCTGAGATTATTTCTGACATTACAGGAGAAAAAGGACATTTCCTTCCTCAGGATAAGAGAAATAAGCAGAAGGGACTTCAGAGTAATTTTCGTTCCTTTCGAAACTTCAAGGGTAAACCTTCTTCTCCCTCTACAAAACAGGAACAGTCCAAACCTGCCTGGAGATCCAACCAATCTTGGAATAAGAGAAAGCAATCCAAGAAGCCCGATAATGAATCAAAGTCAGCATGAAGGGTCTGCCCCTGATCCAGGACCGGATCTTGTGGGGGGCAGACTTTCCTTTTTCCCTCAGGCTTGGGTTCGGGATGTTCAGGATCCTTGGGCGATAGCCATTGTGTCCCAAGGATACAAACTAGAATTCAAGACCTTTCCCCCCAGGGGCAGATTTCTTCTCAAGATTATCTGTCGACCAGATAAAAAGAGGCGTTCTTACGTTGTGTTCGGGATCTATCCGTACCTTCATGTTCCCATCCAATCACAAGTTTCTGAGATTTGCCTTTCTCCACAAACACTTTTGTTTGTGGCTCTTCCCTTCGGACTTGCTACAGCTCCCAGATTTTTTTCAAAGGTTCTGGGATCTCTGTTGGCAGTGCTCCGGTTACAGGGTATTGTAGTGGCGCCTTATCTGGACGACATTCTGGTTCAGGCCCAGTCCTTTCAACTGGCAATCTCCCACACAGAGATACTTTTATCCTTCCTGCGTTCTCACGGTTGGAAGGTGAATCTGGAAAAGAGTTCCTTGATTCTATCTACAAGGGTAGTCTTCTTGGGAACCATAATAGATTCAGTTCTAATGAAGATATTTCTGACAGAGGTCAGAAAATCCAAGATTTTCAATTCTTGTCTGTCTCTTCAGTCCGCTCCTCAGCCATAAGTGGCTCAATGTATGGAGGTAATAGGTCTGATGGTAGCTGCCATGGATATTATTCCTTTTGCTCGTTTCCATCTCCGACCTCTGCAATTATGCATGCTCAGGCAGTGGAACTGGGATTATGCGGATCTGTCTCCGCAAATTCATTTGGATCAGATGACAAGAGATTCTCTTCCTTGGTGGTTGTCTCAGGATCATCTCTCCCAGGGAACCTGTTTTCGCAGACCTACCTGGGTGATAGTGACAACGGACGCCAGCCTGGTAGGTTGGGGAGCTAAAAATGATGGCACCACTTACTAATAGTATAATAGAATAGGGTCTGTAACTGTTCAAATAGGGTTAACTGGCCTTTGCTTGTAACTTGTATTTATTAGTACAGGGAGTGCAGAATTATTAGGCAAATGAGTATTTTGACCACATCATCCTCTTTATGCATGTTGTCTTACTCCAAGCTGTATAGGCTCAAAAGCCTACTACCAATTAAGCATATTAGGTGATGTGCATCTCTGTAATGAGAAGGGGTGTGGTCTAATGACATCAACACCCTATATCAGGTGTGCATAATTATTAGGCAACTTCCTTTCCTTTGGCAAAATGGGTCAAAAGAAGGACTTGACAGGCTCAGAAAAGTCAAAAATAGTGAGATATCTTGCAGATGGATGCAGCACTCTTAAAATTGCAAAGCTTCTGAAGCGTGATCATCGAACAATCAAGCGTTTCATTCAAAATAGTCAACAGGGTCGCAAGAAGCGTGTTGAAAAACCAAGGCGCAAAATAACTGCCCATGAACTGAGAAAAGTCAAGCGTGCAGCTGCCAAGATGCCACTTGCCACCAGTTTGGCCATATTTCAGAGCTGCAACATCACTGGAGTGCCCAAAAGCACAAGGTGTGCAATACTCAGAGACATGGCCACCACTGAACAAGACACACAAGCTGAAACGTCAAGACTGGGCCAAGAAATATCTCAAGACTGATTTTATGGACTGATGAAATGAGAGTGAGTCTTGATGGGCCAGATGGATGGGCCCGTGGCTGGATTGGTAAAGGGCAGAGAGCTCCAGTCCGACTCAGATGCCAGCAAGGTGGAGGTGGAGTACTGGTTTGGGCTGGTATCATCAAAGATGAGCTTGTGGGGCCTTTTCGGGTTGAGGATGGAGTCAAGCTCAACTCCCAGTCCTACTGCCAGTTTCTGGAAGACACCTTCTTCAAGCAGTGGTACAGGAAGAAGTCTGCATCCTTCAAGAAAAACATGATTTTCATGCAGGACAATGCTCCATCACACGCGTCCAACTACTCCACAGCGTGGCTGGCAAGAAAGGGTATAAAAGAAGAAAATCTAATGGCATGGCCTCCTTGTTCACCTGATCTGAACCCCATTGAGAACCTGTGGTCCATCATCAAATGTGAGATTTACAAGGAGGGAAAACAGTACACCTCTCTGAACAGTGTCTGGGAGGCTGTGGTTGCTGCTACATGCAATGTTGATGGTGAACAGATCAAAACACTGACAGAATCCATGGATGGCAGGCTTTTGAGTGTCCTTGCAAAGAAAGGTGGCTATATTGGTCACTGATTTGTTTTTGTTTTGTTTTTGAATGTCAGAAATGTATATTTGTGAATGTTGAGATGTTATATTGGTTTCACTGGTAAAAATAAATAATTGAAATGGGTATATATTTGTTTTTGTTAAGTTGCCTAATAATTATGCACAGTAATAGTCACCTGCACACACAGATATCCCCCTAAAATAGCTATAACTAAAAACAAACTAAAAACTACTTCCAAAACTATTCAGCTTTGATATTAATGAGTTTTTTGGGTTCATTGAGAACATGGTTGTTGTTCAATAATAAAATTAATCCTCAAAAATACAACTTGCCTAATAATTCTGCACTCCCTGTATAGGTGCTAAGTATCGAAACACTGAATCTGAAGAATTGTTAGTTAAAGAAACTAAACAAAAAAAGATACTATATAAGCACTCAAATAGGACCCTTGGATTTCATAGGATTCTGAAAAAAAGTCACACACATTAAAAATTAATCTTTATTAGAACGTGTTAAAATCAGGGTATGTTTAAAACTAAAATGTTGGCACAATTCCAGTAAGAGAACTGGTTATGAAGGGGTGAACCACACTATAGTCATAATTATTTCTGATAATATTGGCTCTGGTGAGAGAGCAGGTAAACTCCACTAACGTTATATCAAGGATGCTACTATTAACAATATTAAGGTTGGGGAGCAGTCTGGGGCCTCCTAAGGGCTCAGGGGACATGACTCGGGAATAATCTGTTCTCCCCATAAACATTCTAGAGCTAAGAGCAATCTTCAATGATCTTCTGGCCTGGCCTCAGTTAGCTTCTGTCCGGTTTATCAGATTTCAGTCGGACATCATAAACTCAGTAACTTACATCAAACATCAAGGTGGAACTCGGAGTTCTTTGGCCATGAAAGAGGTGTCCAAGATTATTCAGTGGGCAGAGACCCCCACAACTGTTGTCTATCTGCGATCCACATTCCAGGAGTGGACAATTGGGAAGTGGATTTTCTGAGCAGACAGACCTTTCACCCGGGAGAATGGGAATTACATCCGGAAGTGTTTTTCAACTTGATTCTCAAATGGGGACAGCCGGATCTAGATCTCATGGCATCTCGCCAGAATGCCAAGCTCCCGAGGTATGGGTCGAGGTCCAGGGACCCTCAGGCGGGTCTGATAGATGCTCTGGCAGTTCCTTGGAACTTCAGTCTTGCATACCTATTTCCTCTGTTCGCTCTCCTTCCTTGAGTCAAGCAAGAGAGAGCATCAGTGATTCTCATTGCTCCGGCGTGGCCTCGCAGGATTTGGTATACAAACCTAGTGGAGATGTCATCTCTCCCCCCTTGGAAGCTTCCTCTAAGGAAGGACCTTCTACTTCAAGGGCCCTTCCTTCATACAAATCTAGTTTCTCTAAAGCTGACTGCTTGGAGATTGAACGCTTAATTTTATCTAAGCGCGTTTTTTCGGATTCGGTCATTGAGACCATGATTCAGGCTCGCAAGCCTGTTACCAGGAAAATTTACCATAAGATATGGCGAAAATATCTGTATTGGTGTGAATCCAAAGGCTACTCTTGGAGTAGAGTTCGGATTCCTAGGATTTTATCTTTTCTCCAAGAAGGTTTGGAGAAGGTTTTTATCAGCAAGTTCCTTGAAGGGTTAGATTTCTGCCTTGTCTATTTTGTTAAATAAATGTCTGGCAGAGGTTCCAGATGTTCAATCGTTCTGTCAGGCCTTGGTCAGAATCAGGCCTGTGTTCAAACCTGTTACTTCTACCTGGAGTCTTAATCTTGTGCTTAAGGTTCTTAAGCAGGCTCCGTTTGAGCCTATGCATTCCTTAGATATGAAGTTGTTATCTTGGAAGGTTTTGTTTCTTGTTGCTATTTCTTCTGCTCGTAGAGTCACTGAGCTCTCCGCTTTACAGTATGAGTCTCTGTACCTTATTTTTCATTCGGATAAAGTTGTTTTATGTACTAAATTAGTTTTTCTTCCTAAAGTAGTTTCAGATTGGAACATTAATCAGGATATTGTTCCTTCTTTATGTCCTACTCCTTCTTCCCATAAGGAATGTCTTCTGCACAACCTAGACGTGGTTCGTGATCTGAAATTCTATTTACAGGCGACTAAGGATTTTCGTCAGTCTTCTGCTCTGTTTGTAGTTTTCTCTGGGAAACGTAAGGAGCAGATAGCTATGGCTACTTCTCTTTCTTTGTGGCTGAAGAGTATAATTCGCTTCGCCTAAGAAACTGCTGGACAGCAGCCTCCTGAGAAGGTTACGGCTAATTCTACGAGGGCTGTTTCGTCTTCCTGGGCATTCAAAAATGAAGCTTCTGTGGAACAGATTTTCAAGGCTTCAACTTGGTCCTCTCTACACACTTTTTCAAAATTCTATAAGTTTGATACTTTTGCCTCGGCTGAGGCTTCCTTTGGGAGAAAGGTTCTTCAAGCAGTGGTGCCTTCTGTTTAGGTTCCCTGTCTTGTCCTTCCCTTGTCATCTGTGACCTCTAGCTTGGGTATTGATTCCCAATAGTAATTAGATGATCTGTGGACTCACCGTGTCATTAGAAAGAAAACTAAATTTATGCTTACCTGATAAATGTATTTCTTTCTTGACACAGTGAGTCCACAGCCCGCCTTGTTTTTGATGACAGGGTATTTTTTTTGTTATGTTATAAACCTCAGGCACCTCTGTACCTTGTTGCTTCTTTTCTCTCCTTTACTTCAGTCGAATGACTGGAGTTGGAGGAAAGGGAGGTGATATTTAAAGGGCCATAATACCCAAATGTTTAAACACTTGAAAGTGATGCAGCATAGCTGTAAAAAGCTGACTAGAAAATATCACCTGAACATCTCTATGTAAAATAGAAAGATATTTTACCTCAAAAGTTTCTCAGTAGCCACATCCCATTGTAAAGGATTTCTAAGCAGCATATTAGTATGTCTGTCCTGGGACAGTGGAAGGGGCGAGCTTACGTGCACTCTCATCTTATTTCCCTATTCAGTTTAAAGGAAGTTTGCTATGAAATCGCATGAGACTTAAGTGAAATCTCATGAGATCACAGTAAAAGAGTTCATGACCTCAGCACTGCTGATGCTGATTGGCTGCTGTTCATTTCTTCATTTTTTTTTTTTTTACCTGCAGCTGAGTATAACTTTTTACACAGAACTTACTCTGCTGAGCTGAGGAAATTGTGAGGTAAAATATCTTCCTTTTTTACATAGAGATGCTCAGGTGATATTTTCCTATCAGCTTTTTACAGTTATACTGCATCAGTTTCAAGTGATTTAGCATATGAGTATTATGTCCCTTTAACAGCTTTGCTGTGGTGCTCTTTGCCGCCTCCTGCTGGCCAGGAGGTGAATATCCCAATAGTAATTAGATGATCTGTGGACTCACCGTGTCAAGAAATAAATAAATTTATCAGGTAAGCATACATTTTGTTTTTTCAAATAAAGAAAGCAAGAGGACGAAGAAAAATGTATAATAGGAGTAAATTAGAAAGTTGCTTAAAATTGCATGCTCTATCTGAATCACGAAAGAAAAAAATTGGGTTCAGTATCCCTTTAATGGAAACTTGAAGAAAACTAATATTGTGGAAATAAGTGATAATGGCATCAACATCTTTACCCCCTGATTATTGAAAGAGGTCATGCCTTGTGTATCACCTCAAATAAGAACAGCTATGGAATCTTTATTCAATTGTGACAAACTCTTCTAGAGTTCCATAAAAAAAAAATGTTCGCAAATGTTCCCATGCTTTTTTACAAAATGCTTACGATGTAATACTTTGTTAGTACCGTGTATTAAATTGTTCACACAATTTAACTATTTTATGTGCTCACAACAATCATTAAAGGGACACTGAACCCAATTTTTTTCTTTCGTGATTCAGATAGAGCATGACATTTTAAGTAACTTTCTAATTTACTCCTATTATCAATTTTTCTTCGTTTTCTTGCTATCTTTATTTGAAAAAGAAGCCACCTAAGCTTTCTTTTTCTGGTTCAGGCCTCTGGACTGCACTTTTTTTATTGGTGAATGAATTTATCCACCAATCAGCAAAAACAACATAGGTTGTTCATCAAAAATGGGCCGGCATCTAAACTTACATTCTTGCGTTTCAAATAAAGATACCAAGAGAATAAAGAATATTTGATATTAAGAGTAAATTAGAAAGTTGCTTAAAATTTCATGCTCTATCTGAATCACGAAAGAAAAAATTTGGGTTCAGTGTCCCTTTAAGAAATATAGCCCTAAACTGCTGTTATTTTGTGCACACTAAATGGTTAATTTGTTGTCACGATATAACTGTTAAACTATGGCTGCAACTTCCTCACATAATACACAGTAAAAAAAAACATTACCCACCTACATGACAGATTACCTGTCTGTGTCTTGTTTTTTAGGCGCCAGGTGACCCCTGTATGCGGCAGGTACTTAAACATGAGTAAACAGCGGCGCACTATATAACTCACAAGGAGCAATTGTTTAGTGCGCACACCATAATACATTCTTGCCTTTAATGTGTTGCTAATGGTCCATCTGGTGGAGTTTAATAAATTGTTTGCACATATCTCCTTTACCTGTATTTGCTATTTGAAATATCTACTTTTGCCTGTTGTATGTGTAACACACATTTTATTTCTAGAAAAATGTAAAGAGAAGACTAAAGCACTGACTAATCTCCCAATGAGGGGAGAGAGCTTTTGTATGTGGTATAGCTGCTTGTGCTTATTCAGGCTCCCCAGCCATATATAGCAATTCAATACCTAACATAAATAACATTAGCAGGAATGCTTTACTTGCAGGCTTGGTCCATTATTATGGGCATATCTCAGGTGATGGTTTTAACCCCTTCACTAGCGAGACTTTCAGAGAACCTGCCCAAAATACCAGAGAGGTTTTAGCATTTTTGCTATCACTCCATTTAAACAGAAATAGAGTATTGTTTTTTGTTTTATTTACCTGTCAAAACTTTATATTTTTTTTTAAGTAGACAACCCAAGGTATTGATCTAGGCCCATTTTGGTATATTTGATGCCACTATTTCACTGCCAAATTGTGATCATATAAAAAAAAAATCATGAACTTTTTCACAAACTTTGGGTTTCTCACTGAAATTATTTACATACCGCGTGTGCAATCATGACACAAATTATTGTAAAAGCTTCTCTAGGATCAGAAATATCAGCCATGCATGGCTTTGCCACTGATTTTTGGTAAATAGAATGCTGCTAATTGCATCTGCGCATCACACTTCTATTATTCCCGGCAGTGAAGGAGTTAATCAGGTATCTTGTAAGGTTAATTTCTCCAACATTGGTGTGTCCGGTCCACGGCGTCATCCTTACTTGTGGGAATATCTCTTCCCCAACAGGAAATGGCAAAGAGTCCCAGCAAAGCTGGCCATATAGTCCCTCCTAGGCTCCGCCCACCCCAGTCATTATCTTTGCCGTTGCACAGGCAACATCTTCACGGAGATGGTTAAGAGTATGTGGTGCTTAGTTGTAGTTTTTTTATTCTACTTTCAAGAGTTTGTTATTTTAAAATAGTGCTGGTATGTACTATTTACTCTGAAACAGAAAAGGATGAAGATTTCTGTTTGTGAGAGGAAGATGATTTTAGCAGACAGTAACTAAAATCGATTGCTGTTTCCACATAGGACTGTTGAGATGAAGTAACTTCAGTTGGGGGAAACAGTTAGCAGACTTTTCTGCTTAAGGTATGACTAGCCATATTTCTAACAAGACTGTGTAATGCTGGAAGGCTGTCATTTCCCCTCATGGGGACCGGTAAGCCATTTTCTTAGTTTCAAACAGAATAACAGGCTTAATATGGGCTATAAAACTGGTAGACACTTTTATGGGCTAAATCGATTGCTTTATTTGGACATTTTATACATGTTTATGCTGATAATTCACACTTATAAACTTGGGGAACGTTTTTTAATGGCAGGCACTGTGTTAGACACCTTTTTCCAGTCAGGGAGGGCCTTCCCAGTTGTAGGCTGAGCCTCATTTTCGCGCCATTACTGCGCAGTTGTTTTTGAGAGCAAGACATGCAGATGCATGTGTGAGGACCAGAAAGTTGTTGGAAAAGTTTCTAGAAGGCGTCATTTGGTATCGTATTCCCCTCTGGGCTTGGTAAAGTCACAGCAAAGGCTGTAGCTGGGACTGTATAGGGGTTAAATTTGTAAACGGCTCCGGCTCCGTTATTTTAAGGGTTAAAGCTCTGAAAATTTGTATGCAATACTCTTAAGGCTTTAAGACACTGTGGTGAAATTTTGGTAAATTGAACAATTCCTTCATACTTTTTCACATATTCAGTAATAAAGTGTGCTCTGTTTAAAATTTAAAGAGACAGTAACGGTTTTGTTTTAAAACGTTTTTTGTGCTTTATTGACAAGTTTAAGCCTGTTTAACATGTCTGTGCCTTCGGATAAGCTATGTTCTATATGTGTGAAAGCCAATGTGTCTCCCCACTCAAAATTGTGTGATAATTGTGTCATAGCGTCCAAACAAAGTAAGGACAGTACTGCCACAGATAATGAAATTGCCCAAGATGATTCCTCAGATGAGGGGAGTAGACATGATACTACATCATCCCCTACTGTGTCTACACCAGTTTTGTCCACGCAGGAGGCCCCTAGTACATCTAGCGCGCCAATGCTTATTACCATGCAACAATTGACGGCTGTAATGGATAACTCCATAGCAAATATTTTATCCAAAATGCCTGCATATCAGAGAAAGCGCGATTGCTCTGTTTTAAACACTGAAGAGCAGGAGGGCGCTGATGATAATTGTTCTGTCATACCCTCACACCAATCTGAAGTGGCCATGAGGGAGGTTTTGTCAGATGGGGAAATTTCAGATTCAGGAAAAATTTCTCAACAAGCTGAACCTGATGTTGTGACATTTAAATTTAAATTAGAACATCTCTGCGCACTGCTTAAAGGGACAGTATACTGTAAAATAGTTTTTCCCTTAATGTGTTTACAATTGCTTTTTTTACCAACTGCAGAGTAAAAAATGTATGAAAATTAGCTTTTTAAGGTTTATTTCTGTATATTAAAGCTCTGATTTTGTGTTTTGAAGCCACAGCCTAATAAAATAGGTTGAGCTTGTAGGTATAATCAGATTTCATTACTGTATCACATTGTGCACATATACCCGCTTCTTTATCTTATATCTGTCCTTAAAACAATCACCAATACTTTGAGAGAACAATGGAGAATCAACATTTTATTACCTTATCTCTGCTTTATCACACTGGGAGTGTAATTTCTTCTGCTGGCTGTGTTTACAAAGCTTATCTATAGCTGGTACGCGCGGCCACAAACTTTCAGAATAGGTGGGGATACCACATGCTAAATTAACAATTTCAAATGCCAATATAAGGGTAAAGGAGCTACTTGTAAACAATTTAATACACTCCAGCAGGTAAAGTGGATCATTGGGAACAAATTAAAGGGGAGAAAATTTTTGAGTAAACTGTCCCTTTAAGGAGGTGTTATCTACTCTGGATGATTGTGACAACTTGGTCATTCCAGAGAAATTATGCAAGATGGACAAGTTTCTAGAGGTTCCGGTGCACCCCGACGCTTTTCCTATACCCAAGCGGGTGGCGGACATAGTGAATAAGGAGTGGGAGAAGCCCGGCATACCTTTTGTTCCCCCACCTATATTTAAGAAATTATTTCCTATGGTCGACCCCAGAAAGGACTTATGGCAGACAGTCCCTAAGGTCGAGGGGGCAGTTTCTACTCTAAACAAGCGAACTACTATCCCTATCGAGGATAGTTGTGCTTTCAAAGATCCTATGGATAAAAAATTGGAAGGTTTGCTTAAAAAGATTTTTGTACAGCAGGGTTACCATCTACAACCCATTTTGTGCATTGTTCCTGTCACTACAGCAGCATGGTTCTGGTCGAGGAACTAGAAAAGTCGCTCAGTAGAGAGACTCCGTATGAGGAGGTTATGGACAGAGTTCACGCACTTAAGTTGGCTAACTCTTTTATTTTAGATGCCGCTTTGCAATTAGCTAGATTAGCGGCGAAAAATTCAGGGTTTGCAATTGTGGCGTGCAGAGCGCTTTGGCTAAAGTCTTGGTCAGCGGATGTATCATCCAAGACAAAATTACTTAACATCCCTTTCAAAGGTAAAACTCTCTTTGGGCCAGAATTGAAAGAGATTATCTCAGACATTACTGGGGGAAAGGGCCACGCCCTTCCACAAGATAGGCCTTTCAAGGCCAAGAATAAGTCTAATTTTCGTTCCTTTTCGCAATTTCAGGAACGGACCGGCCTCTAATTCTGCATCCTCTAAGCAAGAGGGTAATGCCTCACAGCCCAAACCAGCCTGGAAACCTATGCAAGGCTGGAACAAGGGTAAGCAGGCCAAGAAGCCTGCTGCTGCTAACAAAACAGCATGAAGGAGTAGCCCCCGATCCGGGACCGGATCTAGTAGGGGGCAGACTCTCTCTCTTTGCTCAGGCTTGGGCAAGAGATGTTCAGGATCCCTGGGCACTAGAAATAGTTTCTCAGGGTTATCTTCTGGAATTCAAGGAACTACCCCCAAGGGGAAGGTTCCACATGTCTCACTTATCCTTAAACCAAATAAAGAGACAGGCGTTCTTACATTGTGCAGAAGACCTGTTAAAGATGGGAGTGATACACCCTGTTCCAATGACGGAACAAGGAATGGGATTTTACTCAAATCTGTTCGTAGTTCCCAAAAAAGAGGGAACCTTCAGACCAATTCTGGATTTAAAGATCCTAAACAAATTTCTCAGGGTACCATCGTTCAAAATGGAAACCATTCGAACGATTCTACCCACTATCCAGGAAGGTCAATTTATGACTGCCGTGGATCTAAAGGATGCGTACCTACATATTCCTATCCACAAAGAACATCATCAGTTCCTAAGGTTCGCCTTTCTGGACAAACTTTACCAGTTTGTGGCCCTCCCATTCGGGTTAGCCACTGCTCCAAGGATTTTCACAAAGGTACTCGGGTCCCTTCTAGCGGTTCTAAGACCGAGGGGCATTGCAGTAGTACCGTACTTGGACGACATTCTAATACAAGCGTCGTCCCTTTCAAAAGCAAAGGCTCATACAGACATCGTTCTGGCCTTTCTCAGATCTCACGGATGGAAGGTGAACATAGAAAAGAGTTCTCTGTATCCGTCAACAAGAGTTCCCTTCTTGGGAACAATAATAGATTCCTTAGAAATGAGGATTTTTCTGACAGATGTCAGAAAGTCAAAACTTCTAAGCGCTTGTCAAGTTCTTCACTCTGTTCCACGTCCTTCCATAGCTCAGTGCATGGAAGTGGTAGGGTTGATGGTTGCAGCAATGGACATAGTTCCTTTTGCACGAATTCATCTAAGACCATTACAACTGTGCATGCTCAAACAGTGGAATGGGGACTATACAGACTTGTCTCCAGTGATTCAAGTAGATCAGAAGACCAGAGAGTCACTCCGTTGGTGGCTGACCCTGGACCATCTATCCCAGGGAATGAGCTTCCGCAGACCAGAGTGGGTCATTGTCACAACCGACGCCAGTCTAGTGGGCTGGGGCGCGGTCTGGGAATACCTGAAAGCTCAGGGACTATGGTCTCGGGAAGAGTCTCTTCTCCTGATAAACATTCTGGAACTAAGAGCGATATTCAATGCTCTCAGGGCTTGGCCTCAGCTTGCAAAGGCCAGATTCATAAGATTCCAATCAGACAACATGACGACTGTTGCGTATATCAATCATCAGGGGGGAACAAGGAGTTCCCTAGCGATGAAAGAAGTGACCAAAATAATACAATGGGCGGAGGATCACTCCTGCCATCTATCTGCGATCCACATCCCAGGTGTGGAAAACTGGGAAGCGGATTATTTGAGTCATCAGACTTTCCATCCGGGGGAGTGGGAACTCCACCCGGAGATCTTTGCCCAGTTGACTCAATTAGGGGGCATTCCAGACATGGATCTGATGGCGTCTCGTCAGAACTTAAAGGTTCCTTGCTACGGGTCCAGATCCAGGGATCCCAAGGCGACTCTAGTAGATGCACTAGTAGCACCTTGGACTTTCAACCTAGCTTATGTGTTCCCACCGTTTCCTCTCATTCCCAGGCTGGTAGCCAGGATCAAACAGGAGAGGGCCTCGGTGATCTTGATAGCTCCTGCGTGGCCACGCAGGACTTGGTATGCAGACCTGGTGAATATGTCATTGGTTACACCATGGAAGCTACCTTTGAGACAGGACCTTCTTGTTCAGGGTCCATTAGAACATCCAAATCTGGTCTCCCTCCAGCTGACGGCTTGGAGATTGAACGCTTGATTCTATCAAAGCGTGGGTTTTCAGATTCTGTGATAGATACTCTGGTTCAGGCCAGAAAACCGGTAACTAGAAAGATTTACCATACAATATGGAAAAGATATATCTGTTGGTGTGAATCCAAGGGATTCCCATGGAATAAGATAAAAATTCCTAAGATTCTTTCCTTTCTGCAGGAAGGGTTTGGATAAAGGATTATCTGCGAGTTCTCTAAAGGGACAGATTTCTGCTTTATCTGTCTTACTACACAAATGACTGGCAGCTGTGCCAGATGTTCAAGCATTTGTTCAGGCTCTGGTCAGGATCAAGCCTGTTTACAGACCTTTGACTCCTCCCTGGAGTCTAAATCTAGTTCTTTCAGTTCTTCAAGGGGTTCCGTTTGAACCTCTACATTCCATAGATATTAAGTTATTATCTTGGAAAGTTTTGTTTTTGGTTGCTATTTCTTCTGCTAGAAGAGTTTCAGAGTTATCTGCTCTGCAGTGTACTCCGCCCTATCTGGTGTTCCATTCAGATAAGGTTGTTTTGCGTACTAAGCCTGGTTTTCTTCCAAAGGTTGTTTCCAACAAGAATATTAACCAGGAGATAGTTGTACCTTCTTTGTGTCCGAAACCAGTTTCAAAGAAGGAACGTTTGCTACACAACTTAGACGTAGTCCGTGCTCTAAAGTTCTACTTAGAAGCTACAAAAGAATTCAGACAAACATCTTCTTTGTTTGTCGTCTATTCTGGTAAAAGGAGAGGTCAAAAAGCAACTTCTACCTCTCTTTCCTTTTGGCTTAAAAGCATCATCCGATTGGCTTATGAGACTGCCGGACGGCAGCCTCCTGAAAGAATCACAGCTCACTCCACTAGGGCTGTGGCTTCCACATGGGCCTACAAGAACGAGGCTTCTGTTGATCAGATATGTAAGGCAGCTACTTGGTCTTCACTGCACACTTTTGCCAAATTTTACAAATTTGATACTTTTGCTTCTTCGGAGGCTATTTTTGAGAGAAAGGTTTTGCAAGCCGTGGTGCCTTCCGTTTAGGTAACCTGATTTGCTCCCTCCCTTCATCCGTGTCCTAAAGCTTTGGTATTGGTTCCCACAAGTAAGGATGACGCCGTGGACCGGACACACCAATGTTGGAGAAAACAGAATTTATGCTTACCTGATAAATTACTTTCTCCAACGGTGTGTCCGGTCCACGGCCCGCCCTGGTTTTTTAATCAGGTCTGATGAATTATTTTCTCTAACTACAGTCACCACGGTACCATATGGTTTCTCCTATATTTTTCCTCCTGTCCGTCGGTCGAATGACTGGGGTGGGCGGAGCCTAGGAGGGACTATATGGCCAGCTTTGCTGGGACTCTTTGCCATTTCCTGTTGGGGAAGAGATATTCCCACAAGTAAGGATGACGCCGTGGACCGGACACACCGTTGGAGAAAGTAATTTATCAGGTAAGCATAAATTCTGTTTTTAGTGCAGAGATTACCCTCCCACCTGACATCTCCCTACCAAATATTTCCCAAACAGCTCTCTTCCCTCCCTCACCCCCCACTGGTCACCACCTTCTTGGGTACTGGCAGACAGTCTGCAGTTTATTATTTATTTATTTTATATAAAAAAATGTTTCATATATACCAGTATATTTTTCTGCAGTGTGCAGTGATCTTCCTCCTACCTCCCTGATCCCCCCAAATAGCTCTCTAACCCTTGAAGCCATTTTTAGTACTGTCAGCTGTCTGCCAGTACCCATAAATGCTAATATTTTTTTATTTATTTTTAATTTTCTGTAGTGTAGTGGTACCCCCCACCTCCCCCTTCTGGTGATTGTTAATATCACCGATTGTGTCACCATCTGTAGCAATCAGGCATCAGACTTGATATGGAACCAATACACTGATCGTGCTCTGGAACTCCAGCTGGAACTGCTTCACATGACGTATCTATACGTCCTATTGCGTTAAGGGGATAATGAAAAAACAAGCTATTTCAAATACAAAAATATGAAGGAACAATTAGCCATACATTTTATACTCTGCAGTAGGTATAACAAGTCATTTGGAACACATTAAGGGGAAACAAACGGCTAGATTACGAGTTTTGCGTTATGAGGGGTGCGGTACTAACTTGCACGTTATTGTCACCACTCACTTACCTACAGCGCTGGTATTACAGGTTTTTATAAACCCGGCGTTAAAAGACAAGAAGTGAGCGTAGAGCAACATTGAGCTCTATGCTCACTGAGCTAATAGTTACATTGTATCTAGCTTAGGGTTTATTTTTATTTTACAGGCAAGTTTGTATTTATTTTAACTAGGTAGAATAGTTACTAAATAGTTATTAACTATTTAATAACTACCTAGCTAAAATAAATACAAATTTAAAATAAATACAAATAGAATGCAAGCTCAACCCTATTGGCTGATTGGATCAGCCAATAGGATTGAAGTTCAATCCTATTGGCTGATTGCATCAGCCAATAGGATTTTTTCAACCTTAATTCCGATTGGCTGATAGAATTGTATCAGCCAATCGGAATCTAAGGGACGCCATCTTGGATGACGTAATTTAAAGGAACCTTCATTCGGGAAGAAGACTTTGTTCGAAGAGGATGCTCCGCGCTGGATGTCTTGAAGATGGACCCGCTCCGCGCTGGATGGATGAAGATAGAAGATGCCGTCTGGATGAAGACTTCTGCCCGTCTGGAGGACCACTTCTCCCGGCTTGGATGAAGACTTCTCACGGCTTCGTTGAGGACTTCTTGCCGCTTCGTTGAGGACATCTCCCGGCTTCGTTGAGGTGTTGGCTCTTCAAAACTGTAAAGTGGATCTTCAGGGGTTAGTGTTAGTTTTTTTAAGGGTTTATTGGGTGGGTTTTATTTTTAGGTAAGGGCTTTGGGCTGCAATAGAGCTAAATGCCCTTTTAAAGGCAATGCCCATCCAAATGCCCCTTTCAGTGCAATAGGGAGCTTAGTTTTTTTTTAGTTAGGGTTTTATTTGGGGGTTGGTTGTGTGGGTGGTGGGTTTTACTGTTGGGGGGTTGTTTGTATTTTTTTTTTAAAGGTAAAAGAACTGATTTCTTTGGGGCAATGCCCCACAAAAGGCCCTTTTTGGTAGTTTAGTTTAGGCTAGGGTTTTATTTTTTATTTTGGGGGGGCTTTTTTAGGGTTAGGGTTTTTATTTTGATAGGGCTATTAGATTAGGTGTAATTAGTTTAAATATCTTGTAATTTGTTTTTTATTTTGTGTAATTTAGTGTTTTGTTTTTTTGTAATTTAGTTAATTGTATTTAATTTAGGTAATTTATTTAATTGTAGTATAGTGATAGGTGTTAGTGTAACTTAGGTTATGTTTTATTTTACAGGTAAATTTGTATTTATTTTAGCTAGGTAGTTATTAAATAGAATAACTATTTAGTAACTATTCTACCTAGTTAAAATAAATACAGACTTGCCTGTAAAATAAAAATAAACCCTAAGCTAGACACAATGTAACTATTAGTTATATTGTAGCTAGCTTAGGGTTTATTTTACAGGTAAGTATTTAGTTTTAAATAGGAATTATTTAGTTATTAATTGCAGGTTTTATTTAGATTTCTTTAATTATATATAAGTTATGGGTTGTTAGGGTTAGGGTTAGACTTAGGTTTAGGGGTTAATAAATATAGTATAGTGGGGCGGCAGATTAGGGGTTAATAAATGTAGGTAGGTGGCGGCGATGTTAGGGGCGGCAGATTAGGGGTTAATAAATGTAGGTAGGTGGCGGCAGATTAGGGGTTAATAATATTTAACTAGTGTGTGTGAGGCAGGAGTGTGGCGGTTTAGGGGTTAATATGTTTATTCTAGTGGCGGCGATGTCGGGAGCGGCAGATTAGGGGTTAATAATTTTATTTTAGTGTCTGCAATGCGGGAGGGCCTTGGTTTAGGGGTTAATAGGTAGTTTATGGGTGTTAGTGTACTTTTTAGCCCTTTAGTTATGAGTTTTATGCTACAGCTTTGTAGGGTAAAACTCATAACTACTGACTTTAGAATGCGTTACGAATCTTGCGGGATAGGCTGTACCGCTCACTTTTTGGCCTAAAAAAAAATCTTGTAATACCGGCGCAATGGAAGTCCCATTGAAAAGACTATGCAAATTGCGTAAGTTGATTTGCGTTAAGGCCAAAAAAGTGTGCGAGACAGCTGTACCTACAAGACTCGTAATAGCAGCGGTAGTGAAAAAGCAGTGTTATGAGCCTTAACGCTGCTTTTTTACTTATAACGCAAGACTCGTAATCTAGCCGAAAGTTAATTATTCCATTGGGCTCTAAAGCATGAGGATCGTTTAAAGGGATGTTAAACAGTGTTTCATTGTTGTAATAAAAAAAGCAATAAGCAATTGCTTATACTCAATAGAAACCATTGCAATATGTATTATTCATCTATTTAAATTAATTTTACCTTTACTTTATTTTATTTTTTTGTTTCAAAAGTTTATTTGGTGTCAATCAAAATATTAACAGAACTTTTTGTGTTCGAAAATAACATACATTCAATACAATCAACCAATTCCGGCATTAAGTACAAGGCTAAACAAATCTCCCACGTCCGTGGGTACTAGGCTGTATCAGAGTTTCAAGTGAGATATCTGTCCTTTGGAACGTTCAATGTAGAGCATTTATTTAAGTTTTAACTATAATTGATAATAAAGTTTCAACAAATCTGTGCATCACAACTGACAGGTAGTTAGATTTAAATAAAATCAAGAAAGATTTTAACAATTGTCTGTAGTGGGCGATTGCGGTACACAGCAATATCAATCCGATGGCGAAGCGGCAGAAGTGTCTTTATGTTGTAGTCCGTTGATATATTATTATTACAACATGTATGGAATACAAAACTTTTGTATTTAAAACTTCAATACAGAGATAGATAAATAAATGAGGAGAAGACTAAGAATGAGGAAAAGAAAAAAAGTGGAGAAGGAAGAAAAAGACAGAACTAAATGTTCCCCGGTTACCAATGTGGGACATGATACAATGCATTTCCTGTAGATCAGTGTTTCTCAACTCCAGTCCTCATGACCCTTAACAGGCCAGAGTTTCATTATATCTTAACTAGAGCACAGGTGAAATAATCATCTTAAAGGGACATGAAACCCAAAATTTTTCTTTCATGATTTAGATTGAGAATGCAATTTTAAACAACTTTCCAATTTACTTCTGTTATTTTATTTGCATTCTTCTCTTGTTATCCTTTGCTGAAAGGTTTATCTTGGCAAGCTCAGGAGCAGCAGAGAATCTAGGTTCTAGTTGTTGATTCGTGGCTGAATATATATATCAATTGTGATTGGCTTACCCATGAGTTCAGTTAGAAACCATTAGTGCATAGCTGCTTCTTCAACAAATGATACCAAGAGAATGAAACAAATTAGATAATAGAAGTAAATTAGAAAGTTGTTTAAAATTGTATTTTCTATCTGAATAATGAAAGAAAACATTGGGGTTTCATGTCCCTTTAAGGGTGAAAGCAGGTTAGTAACCATGGTTACTGGTCAGCTGATTATTTCACCTGTGCTCTAGTTACGATATAATGAATATCTGGCCTGTTAAGGGTGCTCAGGACTGGAGTTGACAAACACTGCTATAGATCCCGTAGCTTCCTATATGGCATGCCTTTAGATATATCAATGCCAGGGTTGAATATGGCAACCTGATATCCTAGGTCATTTCCTCAGCTATGCATAAAGGAGGTCATACCATTGACCTTGTATTCCTGATGACTAGTTTAGAAATCATAGACCTCACAATAGAGTCTGTAATTTGGTAATAACATACTTAGGTTTTCTATAGCTGTCACTACAAATAAAACCACCTCTACACAATTGTCTAGATACCACACTTTCACAGACTAGACTTCCCAGGGTCTAATGGGGAAACTTAATCTTTCTGATGTAATGAGTACCTGACAGGATCCTTATACTCTTAATGACAGCAACAATAACTACTACAACTGATTGTATTTGTATTCTGTTTATTTGCAAACCTTCAGTGTATGTCACATGTAAGCACAATTATTGGTTTGACAATAATGTAAATAAATAATAAAAAAAAGATATGTATTAGCGAACAGCGTCTTAAATAACTAAGAGCAAAAATAAACTGAAAGACCATTATGTTACAACCGCAATTAAGCAGTTTCTCCACAATATAGAAATATGATAATCATGTCTAATGTGACACTGGGAAAAAGTCACAAAGCACTAGTAATTCCAGCATCACATATTCCTAAGTTTTCTATACAATTGATTCACTGAAGCTCTCTATTCTTGAGTAATGCTGAAACTGGTAAAGCTAGAGGGGCTGAATTTTGCCCAGTTCCATAGCTGCCGTGTATTGGGTTTGCCAATTTTTTCATAGAAACATTAGGCTATATATAAACTAGTATTTTAAAAGTTATATCTTGTGAAATACAAGATTCTAATATCAGAAAGTGATCTATATTAATTTCTAGTCCAACTTTTCCTACATGGATCTAACAGCTGTGTTGTTGACTGCATAAATAGCTGTTTTTTTGTACTTGGATGGTTTGTTTTTTCTTTCATTATAAGTGAAAAGAAGAAATGATATCACTAAATAAAAAAAAAAATACACTTAATTTTTAAATTTGAGCTTTGTTTTAATGAATTGAGAATAAAGTGCAATGCAACTGAACAACCATATCCAAATTCACAAAATCTATGAACCTCTGCTGTCAGAATTCAGGAAAAGTCACAGCAGAGAAAAAGTCCTAGTGTGGAAAATTAATCTACATATTAGACAAGATTGCAGCTTGGTGTTGGAATGTTGCTTCAGATAGTACGTGTTTTGTTTAGGTCTTGAGCACTAAAGACAGATGGGTAGAGGAGAGAGTTAAAGGTGGAGAAGAGTCGTTTAGGGTTTGAGGAAAGCGTAGATATGAGAGAAGAGAAGTAGGTTTGCTTGGCTAAGTGAAGGGTAGAAGAGTATGAACAAAGAATAGTGGATGGAGTCAGGTTCAGAGTGCGTTTTCCTCCAGACACGCTCAGCAGTACGGGAGCATTTTTGCAAATAGCGTGTTTGCTGAGAGTGCCAGGGCTGTAACTAACGAAGTGATAATTTGCGCAGTCGGGGCGGGGCACATGTGTCTAGTGCAGAGGAGAGAGTTTTGTTATAGTGGGCTGTAGCGTGATCAGGGCAGTTTATAGTGGAAGAGTGAGGGAGATCTTGAATGATTTTTGAAAAATGGAGCGAATCCATAGCGTGTAGATTTCTACAGGTGCGAGGGCGGGATGGAGAATGGGGTTTAGCTGTAGCATTAATATTATAGGTAACCAGTTGATGGTCTGAAATGGGAAAAGGGCGGCAAGTGAGATCAGAAATAGAGCAGAGGTAGGAAAATACCAAATCAATGGAGTGTCTATCACAGTGAGTAGGGAATAGGGTGGATTGTGAGAGACCAAAGGAGGATGTGAGTGAAAGAAGCTTAGAGGCAGCAGGGGGAGATGGGTTGTCAATAGGAATGTTGAAGTCCCCAAGAATTAGGGTTGGTATATGTGTGGAGAGAAAGTGAGGAAGCCAGGCGGCAAAGTTGTCAAAGAATTGGGAGGTTGGTACAGGAGGGCGATAGATGACTGCCACTCTGAGGGAGAGGGGGAGAACAGGCGAATACACCGCCACATTTCTCATACAATATGGTGGAGGAAATATCAATGTGTTTTGTGCATGTATACTTTTTTTTTTTTTAATAACTTTATTTATAATATAAAGATCCATTTCACTTACAATACAGTTATTTCAAGTAACGCAGTTACTTAGTGATGAGTTACAGCAGCAATAAGGGTGGCAATAGATATCTGGGAATACAGTAGCTCACAGTATTTAAACACAAAATGCAAATTTATCAGCAGTAATACTTCCCAAGCTGTATTATAATAAGATACCATGACCCTGAGTTCTGTCAGCTTTTAGTTGAAATGTTCTTTATGAAGTGGCCTGGATCTCTTTTTTACAACATTTATAGAAGGAAGGAGGAAAAAAAAAAAAAAAAAAGGATGGACAGGAAAGAACACGGAGAAAAAGGACAACAAAAGAAACCAGTAAAACTATTCAATTTAACTTAACTTACCCAGAGTGTGTCCAGATCGCCCCCCACAGGCCAGCATCGGAAACATCTTAGTATAGATAGAAGTTCAGTCAGCAGAGCATTCACACACAGGTATTGCTAGTCTAGGGTTCTCTGTTTTGGAAGCACCAATTACCCTTCAGATTTTCATTTAGGATATATAAACTATTCCGAAATGGGAAGATAACCCTTTCTGTAACTGCATCTGGCAAATACTGTAGATATGTTTCCCATTTATGGAGAAAACGTTTAATTCTTTTCTCAGGGTCTCCCTTTGTATCTGCTTGCTCAACTAACATCTGAGTATGTATGTTCCTGATTAGTTTTTGGAATGGAGGGGACTTATTGCTGGCCCAACCTGCCAAGATGTGCTGCTTTGCCAGTGTGATAACTGTGGAGATAAGGGTGTTTGAATTAAGTCTCTCATTAGTGGATACTAAGAATATTATATGTTGTGCAGAAAGTTCGACCCTCATTTTGGTAACCTTGGTCAACCAGTAGGATATTTTCTGCCAGTAACTTTTCAATTTAGGGCAGTTCCACAGTAGATGTATCCAATCTGGTGCCCCAAAGCTGCACTTGGTGCACATATTTCTCGCCCCTGGTACCCATTTAGAACGAAGACCGGGTGTTATGTAAGCCTGCTGTAATATTTTTAAATGAGATTCTCTTAGGGTGGAGGAAATAGTTATGGCCTGTATTTTATTTAGACTATCTTCGATCAGAGGCTTGTCCACCGTTAGGAGATCATATCCTGACCATTTAGATAATATCTTTTGCATAGCAGTGTCTTCTAGATGGAGGAGCAAGAGGTTATATGTGTGCGTGAGTTTATAGGACCCTTGTCTTGCCAATATGCAAAGCTTATCTATATTGGATGAATCCCTGGTAAGTAAGCCGTCTGACTTCAATTTATTTACATAGTGTCTACACTGAAAATATGCAAATTTGTGAGTACCGGGGAGGGCGTATGTGTTTTGTAATTCCTGAAAGGATAGGAATTCTAAGGTAACAGGGTTATACAAGTGCCTAAGTGTAGTGAGGCGTTTTTCCTGCCACAACCGAAAGGCTTCTGTAGTATAACCAGGAAGGAACCGTAGATTCCCCTGGATTGGCAAATATTTACTCACCGACTTGTCCACCCCCCAGAATTTACAAATTTTGGCCCAGGCTCTCAAAGGGTCCCTGTAAAGAATATGGTTTTGTATGTGTGGTGGCAATAAGGACATGTCCGCATGGGGGAGAAATGCAAGATGTATCGGGGCAGTAAGACGTTGCTCCAGGACAGGGACAGTGAAATGATTATCACCAATTAGCCAATCGAGGATTAGTTTTGCCAAGGTAGCCCAATTGTACCATACAATGTTAGGGAGACGAAGACCACCCCTATTCGTTGGCATCATTAGGTAATTCTTCCCTATCATGTGTTTTTTCCCTCTCCAGATAAACTGTCCCAGAGCAGTTTGTAGTGTGTTGGCATCCTGTCTTGTGAGAAGCAGTGGCAACATCTGTAGGGGATATAAAAGTTTGGGCAATGCAACCATCTTAAAGAGGTGTATCCTGCCTGAGAGGGATATTGGTAGCCTTGCCCAACCCAAAAGTAAGATTTTGATGTTTTGAATCGTTTCTTTGAGGTTGAGGTGATATAATTTATTAGGATTAACATGTAGCTGTATGCCTAAGTATTTAAGTGAGCCCTCCGTAATTTTGAGTCCTGTGTGCTGTAGTGGGAAATTCTGTTTGTTTTGTAGCAATACAACCTCCGATTTGTCGATGTTAATTTTGTATCCGGTGAATGTGCCGAATCTCTCGATTATGTGTAGAACTGATTGTAGGTTGGCATTGGGATTTCCTATAAATAGTAGTAGGTCATCCGCATACAGTGACAAATGTTGTGTATGGTCTAGTAACTTTAATCCCTCACAGTTTTGCCTGATGTAACATGCTAAGGGCTCTATAACCAGGTCGAATAATAAGGGGGAGAGGGGGCACCCCTGTCTCGTGCCTCTTTGTAGTTCAAATGAGGGGGAAAGCTCACCATTAATGATCAGGGAGGCCCTAGGAGCATTGTATATTCTATGAAGGAGGCCCGGGAAGTTACCAGTAATGTCAAATTGTGTTAAAGAAGTGTGTAGATGGTCCCATTCAACCCTATCAAATGCCTTCTCAGCGTCTAGCGCTAAGAGGCATGCATCCGGCAGTGTAGGAGGTTTAGGAGAATGAGTGTTATACCAGTAATGGGATATGATTGCTAATGTTTTCCTTATATTTGTTACTGAGGAGCCATCGTTAGCCTATCTGCTAGAATTTTTGTTAATATTTTATAATCCCCATTCAGAAGTGAGATTGGTCGGTATGATGATGTAAGGGTAGGCTCTCTATCTGGTTTGAGTAGGAGGCAAATATTTGCATCAGTGAATCTACTATCTATGCCTGTGGTACCCTCTAGGTATGCCGAGTATAGGGATGATAAAGTAGGCGCTATTTCTTCGCTTAGGATTTTGTAAAACTCTGATGGTAGCCCATCAGGGCCAGCTGCCTTCCCAAGTTTGGCATTACGTATGGCTTTAATCACCTCGCATGTTTGTATTTTGGCGTTAAGTAGGGATTTTTGCTCAGTCGTTATCTTGGGGATTTTTACGGAACCCCAGAAATGCCCTTTTGCCTCCAAATTAACTGGTTGACTAGCATACAGATTAGTGTAATAGTTTACAAATTCTGTCATAATGTCCGTGGGTGTCGAAGTTATGCGAGAGTGAGATTTAATAGCTGTGATGTAGGATTTCGGTCTATATAGCCTGACCAAGTCTGCTAGAAGTTTACCTGATCTATTGCCATGTCTGAAGTACCTGCCCTGTCTATGTATGTGGAAGGTGTTGTTCTGTTGGGCCAAGAAGGTATCTCGTGATTGCTTAAGATCATAATAATTTTGCTGAGATATTGGTGTGGGGTTATTCAAGTATGTATTATATGCCTCGGTTAGTTTGGAGAGGAATTCATTATCTATCCTTTTAAGAGTTTTGTTGTGATGGGCTGTGAAGGAGGTGATGTGTCCTCGTATCACCGCCTTTGAGGCATGCCAGAATAAGTTTGGATCGGCACTATGCTGGGCATTGTCTGAAGCATAATGGATCCAAGATGATTTAAGGTGCTGGCGGAAGTCAATATTGTTATACAAATAAGTTGGGAATCTCCATGTCTTCTTGGGGGGTTTGGTGGGCAATGTGTGAAATATTAGACTAATCGGGGCATGATCCGAGATTGTAATTGGACCTATATTAGCATGGTGGATTTGAGGTGATAGGGTGGATGAAGTTAAGAAATAATCAATTCGTGAGAGAGTGTTATGTGTTCTAGATAAACAAGTGTAATCTCTGCTAATTGGGTTTTGCATCCTCCATATGTCTACCAGATCTAGTGTGTCTCTAAAGGATTTAATCAGTTTCACTTCTCTTTTATATCTGGACGTACCCATTTTGGAAGTGGGTGCTGTGGCGGGATCTTTGAACCTGTCTAGGGGCAACGCCTGCACCAAGTTAAAATCCCCCCCCAGAATTATGGGAGCATTATTAGCAATTATTTTAGCTGATAGCGTCGTCCAGAAAACAGGACTATGCTCGTTGGGACCATAAACATTACAGATGGTGTAGTTGGTCGAGTTAATTCGTAGTAAAGCTATTATAAACCTGCCCTTCTGATCTATCTCTATCTTTGAGAATGAAACTGGAAGGCCTTTCCTGACCAGAATGGCCACTCCTCTTTTCCTGCCCTCTGTAGGGGAGAAGAGAATCTGCCCCACCCAGCGTATTTTTAGTTTTTCATGTTCCTCTGTGGATAGTTTAGTCTCCTGCAGTAAAGCTATATCTGCATGTAGTGTTTGTAGGTGTTGAATAATCATGCTTCTTTTTGCGGGTGAAGTAATACCCCCCACATTCCATGAGATTACCTTAAGTTGTGTAGTCATGGAGCTCTAAGTGTGAAAAGTATACGAGGTCTGACAAGTAGGAGCATGTATACTTTTTAACTTAATATAATCTACATTTAAGTTACTATTGTTGGACTTTGCACAAATTGACTTCTTGTGGTCCATGCACTAATTTCTATTTATATTATTTGAAGTACTTCAACTTTTATCTTGATTATTGCTCTTTTTGATTTTAATGGTACACATGAGTGAGTAATAAATGTTCTTGGATATTATTTATATTATATTTAAGTGTATTGATACTAGAGTTCATTTGGCCCGCCACTATCTGTTATTTTGGCTTTTCACTTGTTTTCTGGGAAGTACTTGTGACTAGGGAGCTGATGATCTAGTGATATAAAAATCCTCTGAGGCCTTTGATTTTTGTTGGGCAAAACCAATGCTACATTCAAATTTTTTTTTGGGGTACTCGGTAATAAGTGGGAAAGTGTTGTATAACGATTTATCAAGTCTTTTTCACTGTGGAATTTGATAAGTGAAGAATTGTCTGTGAAAATATGTTATTAAAGGAATTTGAAATACTGCTCCTTTAGTTAAAAAAAAAAAAAAGAAGTTAAAAATACTAGCTCATTTACTCTTTTGTAATTCAGCTTCTGAACATGGTCATTTTTCAGCTGAATTTCTGGATGCCAGAATTCTTACTATTCCCAAGGAGGGCAAATATCATGCCAGATGTTAAAACTATAGACCAATCTGCTTGATTAATATTGATATTAAGATCCACACGAAGATGTTGGCCTCCAGATTTGGTCCTCGTCTCATCTGTTGTACATATGGACCAAGTTGACTTCCTCTTGAGGAGACAGGACATAGATAACACGAAACGCCTCCTGAAAATTTTTACTGAGGTGTCCAACTTGGGTCTTTCCCTTCTCACTGTACCTATGGACGCAAAATCTAAAAGGGCTGGTATAGATGATTGAGAGTCAGTAAGAAAAAGCGTTCAACAGGATGAGATGGAATTACATGTTTGCTGCCCTTGAAGTCTCCAGCCTCCCAGATGTTTTTTGTAAAGTAGTGAAAGCTCTATATTCAGCCCCCACAGCGAGAGTTGGTGAAGTGGGCTTTTTCTTACTGACTCTCAATCATCTATACCAGCCCTTTTAGATTTCTTAGATTTGGTTTGGGTGCCTCTCTTATTATAAACTTAATGTAGAGAGAACTGAAGCATTCTGCTAAATGTAGCCACCAATCAGCAAACGCTATCCAGGGTTCTAAACAAAAAATGAGCCGTATCATAGGCTTACATTTTTCAAATAAATATACCAAGAGAATGAAGAAAAATTTATAACAGGAGTAAATTAGACCGTTGCTTAAAATCGCATGCTCTATCTGAATTATGAAAGAAAAAATTCAGTCAACTTTATTTTGTATTTATTTTTTATTGTTTAGAAAAGATAGATAACTCTTTTACTACCCATTCTTCAGATTGGTATAACCAACAATGGTGTATTAATAAACTTTATATCCTCTTAAGTTTGCCCGTTTCTAAGCCCCAGCAGGCTACCCCTTATCTCAGTGCTTTTGAAGTCTTGCACAACAGCTACACAGTGCTAGTTCATGTGTGCCAAAAAGATAACATTGTGCTCAATCCCATGGACAAAGGGCAGTCTGCAGGGGCTTAGATACAGGTAATCATAGAGGTATTCAAAATTGAAGGGACAGTCTAGTCATAATTAAACTTTTATGATTCAGATAGGGCATGCCATTTTAAATAACTTTCCAGTTTACTTTTATCATCAAATTTGCTTTGTTCTCTTGGTATTCTTTGTTGAAAGCTAAACCTAGGTAGGCTCATATGCTAAGCCCTTGAAGGCCGCCTCTTATATCAGTGCATTTTGCCAATTTTTCACAGCTTGTCATGCTAGTTCATGTGTGTCATATAGAAAACACTGTGCTCACTCCCGTGGAGTCAACACTGATTGGCCAACATGCAAGTCTGTCAAAAGAACTAAAATAAGGGGGCAGTCTGCAGAAGGTTAGATATAAAGTAATCACAGGGGTAAACCATATGTTAATATAACTGTTAGTTATGCAAAACTGGGGAATGGATAATAAAGGGATTATCTGTCTTTTTAAACAATAACATTTTTCAAGAAGGCTGTCTCTTTAACTAATTCCCCACACTCAGGCCAATTAAGGAAAAATATGTAGCAGGGTTGGGTTTGTGAAGTCTGCAGTGTGCACTTCGATTTCTCAGAATTGTTAAACCCATAAATTACAGGAAAGGGGCAAAAGAAATAACGAAAATATATTGCACAGTTTTTTTAATATATATAATAAATTACTCATTATAATTTTAAAATGTTTCATGTCCATTTAAGACAACATGCCCACTCACCTATTTTTTTTGTCTAGTTCAAGGCAGTATATTAGTTAATTAGTTTGTTGTATGGGCACTGTCAAACATTTCTCTAAAATCAAGATAAACACGTAGAAGCATGCAGTAATGCAATAATAAAATCTCTGCAACCATTAGAGCATTTTTACTATTGCACTATTATGATTGCCAATAATTTATCTGAATTTATTACACGTACATGTCATTCTTTGCTATAACTTCCTTCTTAAAGGGGCAGTAAAGTCAAAATGAACCAATCATAATTCAGACAGAGCATGACATTTTAAACAAATTTCCAATTTGCTTCTTTTATCTAATTTGCTTTGTTCTATTGGTAGTCTTAGTTTAGAAAAACATTTCTAGGTAGGCTGAGCAATGCACTACTGGGATCCTAGCTACTGATTGGTGGCTGCATATATATGTGCAGTCTGATGTGTTGAGCCAGCTCCCTGTTGTGTGTTGCTGCTTCTTCAACAAAAGATACCAAGAGAATGAAGCAAATTTGATAATAGAAACAAATTGGAAAGTTGTTAATAGTATAAAGATAACATGTATTTAGTATACTGCTGGCAAATAATTAAATAGGAGAACTTTACATTTAAAGGGACATGACATTTGGGGCTATCTTTATTTATTATTGTTAATTCACTAACTGACTCATTCAAAGCATTATAATAACTAGGAGGAGCTAATCCTTTGGAACAGGCAATTACTTTCTGGACTTCTGGTGGATTTTGAGTTATACTCCATTTTCTTACAAAACGTTCTATCATTCATATAAAAGAGTAGCTTTTAAACATGCTGTTTCTTTTTCTTGTGCCTGAAAAAAAGTGAAGTAAACGCTGTTTAAATTATAACATTATAAATTTTAAAAAGCAAATTCAGCAGTATCTGTGTACGTACTGCTAATTAATTTTACCTTTGAAACAATGAGCATTTGCAGGGAATGCCTATCTGCCAATAAGCCATAGCAGCAGTAACCACATCAGCCAATGAGCATTTTAAGGAAGTGCCTATCTGCCAATAAGTCATAGCAGCAGTAACCACATGTCAGCCAATGAGCATTTTAAGGAAGTGCCTATCTGACTATTGGCAATAACCACATGTCAGCCAATAAGCATTTTAAGTAAATGCCTATCTGCCAATAAGCCATAGCAGCAGTAACCACATGTCAGCCAATAAGCATTTTAAGGAAGTGCCTATCTGCCAATAAGCCATAGCAGCAGTAACCACGTCAGCCAATGATCATTTTAAGGAAGTGCCTATCTGCCAATAAGCCATAGCAGTAGTAACCACATATCAGCCAATAAGCATTTTAAGAAAGTGCCTATTTGCCAATAAGCCATAGCAGCAGTAACCACATATCAGCCAATTATCATTTTAAGGAAGTGCATATCTGCCAATAAGCCATAGCAGCAGTAACCACATGTCAGCCAATAAGCATTTTAAGGAAGTGTCTATCTGCCAATAAGCAATAACAGCAGTAACCGCGTCAGTCAATAAGCATTTTAAGGAAGTGTCTATCTGCCAATAAGTCATAGCAGCAGTAACCACATGTCAGCCAATGAGCATTTTAAGGAAGTGCCTATCTGACTATTGGCAATAACCACATGTCAGCCAATAAGCATTTTAAGTAAATGCCTATCTGCCAATAAGCCATAGCAGCAGTAACCACATGTCAGCCAATAAGCATTTTAAGGAAGTGCCTATCTGCCAATAAGCCATAGCAGCAGTAACCACGTCAGCCAATGATCATTTTAAGGAAGTGCCTATCTGCCAATAAGCCATAGCAGCAGTAACCACGTCAGCCAATGATCATTTTAAGGAAGTGCCTATCTGCCAATAAGCCATAGCAGCAGTAACCACATATCAGCCAATAAGCATTTTAAGAAAGTGCCTATTTGCCAATAAGCCATAGCAGCAGTAACCACATATCAGCCAATGATCATTTTAAGGAAGTGCATATCTGCCAATAAGCCATAGCAGCAGTAACCACATATCAGCCAATAAGCATTTTAAGGAAGTGTCTATCTGCCAATAAGCAATAACAGCAGTAACCGCGTCAGTCAATAAGCATTTTAAGGAAGTGAACCACAATACAAGACAAAATATTGTGTGAGAGGTGTGCCAAAATATCACCCCCAATGAGGCGGAAATACAAACAGATCAATTCAAATCAAATTAACAGAGAATACAAACTATAAAAACTGCACATATATTTAACCAATACTCATATGAGCAAAAAATGTGTGAAAAAGTCCACAGGTCGTCCTGCAAGTGCGAAACAATATGTGACAGGCAGGCAGTTCTCTCGACAACGGTGGATCAAAAAATATTAAGTCCTATAAGACAAAAATAGAAGAGGCGCACTTTGGTGCAATAACTCAAAGACAATGCAATAGCGTGTAGCAGCAGTAGAAAAGGTACTCACAAACAGAGATGCACATCCAGTGCAATACAACATGGACCGAGGCTTCAGAGCCACTCAGCTGACTCAAACAATCCAACAGAGCAGCTGGGCCATGAAGGGGCTTGTCTCCAGTGATGTCACAGCTTCTGGTACCAGCAAAAGGAACACGGCCAGTAGTGTAGTAGCACTTATGATAAGTCTAATATAATAAAACCTTGGAAAAAATAAAGAGAATGTTTACCAGAGAATAGCACCATAAATAGAGTAATGTGTAATATGAAGCAATAGAGGAGCTATTATGGGGGCTGTTAACGTGTGTGCAGGCGGTGGTTTGTACAGACAGTAGTTGTATAAATACACAGTTGTGGATTAATCCAATATTCACAATAATAATTGAAAGTGAGTGGGGTTAAACTCCAGCCCAAAAACGCTATATCATGTAATTGGCAATTTAAACACTCCACTTTTCAAAATAGTGTAGCAGATTCCTGTACAAGACTGTTATGAGGTATCCCACAGTGCGGTATGTGTGTAAAGTCCACCTACATGTCAGGGATGAAAACGGCGTCACAGAGAGAACACACCGTTCTGACCAGGCAGCATTTACCAGTGTACCTCGTATCAAATCCACGCTAAAATGTGATCTGTCCGACGGCGCTAACTTCCAGGACCAAAGCTCCTATAACAATTGGGTCTCTAGATACCCAAGAAAGAGGACAGAATGGATGGGGTGTGTTAGGAGCGCCTAGTAAATGGCCAGGTCTAAGTGTGTGGATTAGAAATGCTGGTATTGCACAATAAGATGATCCTATACTTACAATAATAGGATCCTTAAATTATACAAATTAACAAGTTTAATATCACATATAATGACAGCAGGTAATTACAGGTTAAAAAAGCATAAAAGTATATGGATCCATAGTACTTATTAAAAAACAATCTAACAATGGCAGTAATAAAATGATGCTGTTACAACAATAATAATGATAAAAGGGCAAGAATATAAAAGAATAGAAAACAAAGGAACAATACAAATGAGATACAGGAATAATAATTGTGTGCGATGTCTAGTGATAGTCAATGTGATAGACAGTGATAAATATATATAAACATGTGAAAATGAACCAAAAATAATACAAATAAATTGGAAGTCCTGTAAAAATCAGTGAAAAAAATGGTTGTGAAACCGTTGAAAAAAATTTTTTAAAATATATATGGTAATACCAGTGAAGAAGAATATATATGTGTTAAAAATCCAATAAAAATGAAAATAAAAATGTAAATAAGTCAGAAAGTCCTTGTAATCCAAATGTCAATCCAAAGAAAATGTAAGTAAATCCAATTATATGATGGTGATATTAAAAAGTGATCCAACAGTGAAAAAATCCAATATTAAAAACAAATGCAAAAAAATGTGATATGTTCAGAAAGTCAATCAACAGTGATCGCTGGGTATTAAAAATATATACAAACAAACTTCATAAAAAATGAAAAAATCAAATCCTGTGAAAAAAAGGAGAAGATCCAATCCCTGTGAAAAAAGAAAAAATACAACATAGAGCAGTATTGTTTAAAATAAGCTTACAGTTATAGGAATAAAACTCACCATATATGCCAACGCGTTTCGGCCCACCAATAGGGCCTTTTTCAAGACTGATATATGGTAGGTGAGAGTGCTTGTTATATACCTATTTAGATTAGAAAATTGCGCCAAAATTACCCTAATTGCGCCAAAAAAAGACCTTTTGAACCGGAAGTGGAAATAAACCGGATGTGGGGATTAGTTGTGTTGCTGGGATTTGGTTTACCCCATTTTTACGATATTATAGTGATTTGGTTTATCCCATTTTGCAATCAAATCCCTTTGAGCAACAAGTAGTACACACAACCGTTAAGCAGCCAATGCCTGTCTCCAGCTGCAGTATCTAGTAACACTCACAGTTTAGCGTATGCGTCTTGCTTGTCACTGGGCTTGTCACTGGAGAGCTGCTGCACCTTGCCTTCTCGGCGTCCTCATCGATCCTCCTTACAGAACACACGCTGTTCTGCCCCTAAGCTCCTCCCTCTGATGTCCAATCTGTAAAGACTCCCTTGTCAGCTCCCTTGGGGTATACCGGAACACAGTGCAGTGGAAGGGAGTCCCAGTACTCCACGTTTAAAATGAAAAAAGAAGAAAGTTCCAAAACCCTCTTGCCAAAAACGTTGTGGTAGTAACACTTAGGTTAAAATAAAAGAGACTTTATTAAATGGTAATCCTTGGACAAACAACAGGACTCCAAAGGTTAAAATAGGTGATACAAAGTTTAAGATCAATTCAAATCAAATTAAGAGAGAATACAAACTATAAACACTGCACATATATTTAACTAATACTCATATGAGCAAAAAATGTGTGAAAAAGTCCACAGGTCGTCCTGCAACTGCGAAACAATATGTGACAGGCAGGCAGTTCTCTCGACAACGGTGGATCAAAAAGGTACTCACAAACGGAGATGAACATCCAGTGCAATACAACATGGACAGAGGCTTCAGAGCCACTCAGCTGACTCAAACAATCCAGAAGAGCAGCTGGGCCACGAAGGGGCTTGTCTCCAGTGATGTCACAGCTTCCGGTACCAGCAAAAGGAACACGGCCAGTAGTGTAGTAGCACTTACGATAAGTCTACGTAATGTGGGCTCCCAAGTATATATCCAATAATAGAGGAAGAGCAAGGTTCAGATAAAAAGTGGATTTATTAAAATAAGATAAAAATGTTGCACAGCAATGCGTTTCTCGGCACAAGCTGCCGTCTCATCAGGCTGTATACTATATAATACAACCTTGCTCTATTTAAAACCCTCAGGTAGCCAATCAAGCTGTCTGCAGATTGCACACCCGCAACATCAATTGATGCCTATTGGATGGTCCCACATTATGTATACTTATCGTAAGTGCTACTACACTACTGGCCGTGTTCCTTTTGCTGGTACCGGAAGCTGTGACATCACTGGAGATGAGCCCCTTCGTGGCACAGCTGCTCTGTTGGATTGTTTGAGTCAGCCGAGCGGCTCTGAAGCCGCGGTCCGTGTTGTATTGCACTGGATGTGCATCTCGGTTTGTGAGTACCTTTTTTACTGCTGCTACACGCTATTGCATTGTCTTTGAGTTATTGCATCAAAGGGTGCCTCTTCTATTTTTGTCTTATAGGATTCGATACTTTAAGGAAGTGTCTATCTGCCAATAAGCCATAGCAGCAGTAACCACATGTCAGTCAATGAGCATTTTAAGGAAGTGCCTATCTGCCAAAAAGTCATAGCAGCAGTAACCATATGTCAGCCAATGAGCATTTGCAGGAAGTGCCTATCTGCCAAAAAGCCATAGCAGCAGTAACCACATGTCAGCCAATGAGCATTTGCAGGAAGTGCCTATCTACCAATAATCAATTGCAAACAGTAACCACCTGTCAGACAATGAACATTTGCAGGAAGTACACAACTGATTATAAATTGATGTCCACCGCCTCCTCAGTGGAGGCATCCAAATTAAGGAGCAGCGGTCTTAAGAATGCTGCTTCTTAACTCCTGTTTCTTGGGAGCCTGAAGGCTCGCGCGGAAACAGGGATATACGGCCTCGTTTGGGCCGTGATAAATCGGCCCCCATGGGCGTATATGAAATTGTCTTTCTAATTCCAGTGCAATTCTGTAAAGATTTTCGCACTACACTTCTCTCTCAGGTTTTTCTTTCCAACTAAAAGGTGGTAAGCTGTTCTCAAAACACTCCAAATACTTTAAGGGACATGAAACTCAATCATTTTCTTTCATAATTCAGATAAAGAAGTAAATAAAAAAATAAAAAATCCAATTTACTTCTTTTATCAAATTTGCTTAATTCTTTTGTTATTCCTTGTTGAAGAGATATCTAGATAGGTAGTGTGCATGTCTAGAGCACTACATGACAGGAAATAGCGCTGCCATCCAGTGTTCTTTCTAATGAATAACATTGTTGCGAATATAGTACAGCAGACACATGCTTTCTCCTGAGCTTACCTTTTTTTACTAAGGATAACAAGAAAATGAAGAAAATTTGATGATCAAAGTAAATTGGAAAATTGTTTAAAATTGTATGCTCTATCTGAATTATGAAAGATAAACTTTTATTATTTTGTCTCTTTAACACTTTGAGTGCTAATGACGGCTCTGAGCCATCACAGAGTTTCCCACTCTGGTGCTAATGACTGCTCAGAGCCGTCACTAACACTCTCCCACCTTGAGGGAGATCTGGGGGCTCCCACCCGCTCCTACTCTGGCGATCGTGCCTGTAGAGTGACAGGCATCGCCGAGGCTTCCCGTTTTGCATGGTGACGTCACGTGCAATAACGTGATGACGTCACCGCACAACTTTATTTATACTTAACAATGTTAAGTATAGGAGCAGGGGGCATGCTGCTTAGAAGCCTGTATCTCAGGCATCTAAGCAGCTACAGACCCCCAAGACCCACCGTTGGAAAGGTAATCTAATCGTCTAACCTTTCCAACAGTGTAAGTCTTGGGTGTCTGAAAAAAAAATAGAAAAAAAGTAAAAAATAAATTGTTCAAAAAATAAAAAAAAAATTAAAAATATTAGCACCCAGGTGGGAAAGTGCTTAGCACTCAAAGGGTTAATACCCTAATCGAAAAACACATGCATACGAAAATATATGTGAATGTAAGATGCTATATGGAGAAAGCAAGATAATGTGATTTATATTGGCTGCAGCATTTAATTTTGAAAGTGCGCCCCCTGCTCCCTGCTAACTTTGCTTTATGGAGCAAAGTGTCCCTATCCATCGAGCTCCATAACTTTCAATAGGAGCCATCTTGCCACTCGTAAGGACTGCCCCTTTTTTATGATCATTCGACCAGGACAGCCCATGCGAGGGGTCGATGAGAAAAGCCACGTCTGATCTGGCGAGCTTTAGACCATCGAGCTCTAGGTCTGAGACTGACTGCTATACAGATGCTATGCACTAAAGGGCTCATTTTGAAGCAGATAGGGGGATGTTTGATCTTGCAGGCATTGCTGTAAGCTTTTTTTAATTTAAAAAGAGAAGCTGTAATAAAATCTCATCATGAAGCAAACAGATATAAATATGATAGCACCCTAAGGCTGGGAAATGTTGGTATGTCGCACATTACTGGATCTCTGTACAAGCCACTGATACAGAAATAAATTAACATGTTTTTAAAAGCCCTGCCTAAGATTCCTAGTAGTGAAAACTGGGGTGTCGCCTCATAAAAACATAGCTAACTATAAAATATTTCCCAACCTATAAAAAATGCACATTGATAGGCTAGAAATAAAAGAATTGTTATGTGTTTTTGGGCGTTCCAGGCATAATCTCTAGCAGGGCTGACCAACCTTTTAATCCTAGGGGCCATAATGGAATATTGTCTCTTAAAGGGACAGTCTACACCAGAATTTGTTTAAAATGATACATAATTTATTACCCATTCCCCAGTTTTGCATAACCAACACAGTTATATTAATACACTTTTTACCTCTGTGATTACCTTGTATCTAAGCCTCTGCAGACTTCCCCCTTATTTCAATTCTTTTGACAGACTTGCATTTTAACCAATCAGTACTGACTTCTAGGTAACTCCACGGACGGGAGCACAATGTTATCTTTATAGCAAACATGAACTTACGCCCTCTAGTTGTGAAAAAAAAGTCAAAATGCATTCAGATAAGAGGCGGCGTTAAAGGACTAAGAAATTTGCATATGAGCCTCCTTGGTTTAGCTTTCAACTAAGATTATCAAGAGAACAAAGCAAAATTGATGATAAAAGTAAATTGGAAAGTTGTTTAAAATTACATGCCCTATCTGAATCATGAAAGTTTAATTTTGACTAGACTGTCCCTTTAATTAAGCAATCACGGGCGCGATCCGATATAGATCGCAGTTTGCGGCTCAAGCGAGGGAACCCGCGTCGCCCGCAGTTTCAGCTCGCAACTCGAGCCATCCAATATGCGGCGCCGTCAGTTGCTAAAGTGGCGCAAGTCTCACAAACCAGCAATGTCCAGAAATCTGCGTAAGTACAGATTTTTGGAGTCGCCAGTGACTTGCGCCACGTTAGAAACTGCCGGCGCCAACAAAACCTGACTAAAGTATGAAATCACCCGCACTGTCTAACACGCCTCCTAAACATAGCCCGACACATCTAACCCTCTATCCGCTATCCCCCCTCACTAGCCTAACAATAAAAAAGTTATTAACCCCTAAACCACCGCTCCCGTACCCCGCCGCAACCTAATAAAGTTATTAACCCCTAAACCGTCGCTCCCGTACCCCGCCGCCAGCTATATTAAATCTATAACCCCCTAAAGTGAGCCCCTAACACCGCCGCCATCTCTATTAAAATTATTAACCCCTAATGTAAGCCCCTTACACCGCCGCCATCTATATTAAAATTATTAACCCCTAATGTAAGCCTCTAACACTGCCGCCATCTCTATTAAAATTATTAACCCCTAATCTAATCCCCCTATACCGCCGCCAGCTATATTAATATTATTAACCCCTAATGTAAACCCCTTACACCGCCGCCATCTCTATTAAAATGATTAACCCCTAATTTAATCTACCTACCCCGCCGCCAGCTATGTTATCTATATTAACCCTAAGTATATTATAGTTAATATAGGTATTACATTATATATATTAACTATATTAACCCTAATTATATTAGGGTTAATATAGTTAATATAGTTACTATAGTATTTATATTAACTATATTAACTCTATCTAACCCTAACACCCCTAACTAAATTTATATTATATTAATCTAATTCATATTATAAACTAAAATATTCCTATTTAAATCTAAATACTTACCTATAAAATAAACCCTAAGATAGCTACAATATAATTAATAATTACATTGTAGCTATGTTAGGGTTAATATTTATTTTACAGGTAAATTGTTAATTATTTTAACTAGGTCTAATAGCTATTAAATAGTTATTAACTATTTAATATCTACCTAGTTAAAATAATTACCCAATTACCTGTAAAATAAATCCTAACCTAAGTTACAAATACACCTACACTATCAAGAAATTAAATAAACTACAAATATCTATCTAAAAATACAATTAAATTAACTAAACTAAATTACAAAAACAAACAAACACTAAATTACAAAAAATAAAAACAAGATTACAAGATTAATAATAAAGCCCCCCAAAATAAAAAAATTCCCTGCCCTATTCTAAATTAAAAAAATTTCAAAGCTCTTTACCTTACCAGCCCTTTAAAGGGCCTTTTGTGGGGCATGCCCCAAAGAATTCAGCTCTTTTGCATTTAAAAACATATACAATACCCCCCCCATTACAACCCACCACCCACATACCCCTATTCTAAACCCACCCAAACCCCCCTTAAAAAGCCTAACACTACCCCCCTGAAGATCTCCCTACCTTGTCTTCACCACACCGGGCCGAACTCCTCATCCGATCCGGGCGATGTCTTCCTCCAAGCGGCAAAGAAGAATTCTTCCTCCGGCGATGTCTTCCTCCAAGTGGCAAAGAAGAATTCTTCCTCAGGCGACGTCTTCCTCCAAGCGGCAGCAAAGTCTTCATCCTTCCGGCGGCATCTTCAATCTTCTTTCTTCACTCCGCCGCCGCGGAGCATCCATCCCGGCCGACGACTGAACGACGAATGAGGTACCTTTAAATGACGTCATCCAAGATGGTGTCCGCCGAATTCTTCTTTGCCGCTTGGAGGAAGACATCGCCCGGATCGGATGAGGAGTTCGGCCCGGTGTGGTGAAGACAAGGTAGGGAGATCTTCAGGGGGTTAGTGTTAGGCTTTTTTAAGGGGGGTTTGGGTGGGTTTAGAATAGGGGTATGTGGGTGGTGGGTTGTAATGGGGGGGGTATTGTATATGTTTTTAAATGCAAAAGAGCTGAATTCTTTGGGGCATGCCCCACAAAAGGCGCTTTTAAGGGCTGGTAAGGTAAAGAGCTTTGAAATTTTTTTAATTTAGAATAGGGCAGGGAATTTTTTTTATTTTGGGGGGCTTTATTATTTTATTAGGGGGCTTAGAATAGGTGTAATTAGCTTAAAAATCTTGTAATCTTTTTTTTATTTTTTGTAATTTAGTGTTTTTTTTTTTGTAATTTAGTTTAGTTAATTTAATTGTATTTTTAGATAGATGTTTGTAGTTTATTTAATTTATTGATAGTGTAGGTGTATTTGTAACTTAGGTTAGGATTTATTTTACAGGTAATTGGGTAATTATTTTAACTAGGTAGATATTAAATAGTTAATAACTATTTAATAGCTATTATACCTAGTTAAAATAATTAACAATTTACCTGTAAAATAAATATTAACCCTAACATAGCTACAATGTAATTATTAATTATATTGTAGCTATCTTAGGGTTTATTTTATAGGTAAGTATTTAGATTTAAATAGGAATATTTTAGTTTATAAATGAATTAGATTAATTTAATATAAATTTAGTTAGGGGTGTTAGGGTTAGATAGAGTTAATATAGTTAATATAAATACTATAGTAACTATATTAACTATATTAACCCTAATATAATTAGGGTTAATATAGTTAATATATATAATGTAATACCTATATTAACTATAATATACTTAGGGTTAATATAGATAACATAGCTGGCGGCGGGGTAGGTAGATTAAATTAGGGGTTAATCATTTTAATAGAGATGGCGGCGGTGTAAGGGGCTTACATTAGGGGTTAATAATATTAATATAGCTGGCGGCGGTATAGGGGGATTAGATTAGGGGTTAATATTTTTTATATAGGTGGCGGCGGTGTAAGGGGTCAGATTAGGGGATGGATAAGGTAGATGACAGCGGTTTTAGGGGTTCACATTAGGCGATAGATAAGATAGATGGCGGCGGTTTTAGGGGCTCACAGTAGGGGGTTAGTTTATGTAGATGGCGGCGGGGTCCGGGAGCGGCGGTTTAGGGGTTAATAACTTTATTAGGGATTTGGGGGGGGGGGGGATCGCGGTTGACAGGTAGATAGACATTGCGCATGCGTTAGGTGTAAGGTTTTATTTAGCAGATCGCGGGTGACAGGTAGATAGACATTGCGCATGCGTTAGGTGTTAGGTTTATTTTCTAGTTAGTTTAGGGAGTTACGGGGCTCCAATAGTCAGCGTAAGGCTTCTTACGGCTGCTTTTTGTGGCGAGGTGAAAATGGAGTAAGATTTCTCCATTTTCGCCACGTAAGTCCTTACGCTGCATATTGGATACCAAACTGCGCTGGTTTGGTATACCTGCCTATAGCCCAAAAAACTACGGGCGACGGCAGAAATATACGGGCGTAACTTCTAGGTTACGCCGTATATAGGATACCAAACCAGCGCAAATATTGGCATCGCCGGCTTTTGTGGGCGACGATTTTTATCGGATCGACCCCCACATTTTAGAAATAGTATTTTAGAATAAAAGTGCATATCGTACTTACATATGAATACAGTACATTTTAAAAGAGCAATGTCTTGACAAGTTACATGCAATTGCTATAGTTTATAGAAGTGCCAATATCTATACTATAATCGCGTTTGTAACGTGTCTGTCGCCGTTGGCAGTTGCACACGCATCCTCAAAGGAATGTTGGCAGCACGAGGCAGCCAACATACTGCGCGCACAGCCAAAATAATTCACCTGGATGCAGCAAAGCTGCATTCAGGTGGATTCCGAAAATGGCAGGGTGGTGAAAGAATCCACCAAAGGTGGATTCTTTCACCACCCTACGAATCCACCGGGATGCAGCGAAGGCAAACAGAGCATTACAAAAAAAAAAAAAATAACCGCCCACAATAAGTATTTAAAAAAACAACAACCGCCCGTACGAACTATTAAGAAAACAAATAAACTAACCGCCCGAACAAAGTATTAAGAAAAAAAAAAAGTACAATGTTATCTTTATGGCCTTCGCTGTGGATGAAGATGATGGACCCACCTGGAAGAAGACCTTCTCCGCCGGACTTCTGAAACCGTGAGTACCTATTTGGGGCTTTAGTGTTAGGTTTAGGTTTTATTTTTTTTTGTTTGTTTTTTTTTAGATTAGGGTTCATTGGTCAATTTCAAAAAAGGTGAATGCCCTTTTAAGGGAAGTGAAAAAGAGCTGAATGCCCTTTTAAGGGCAATGCACATACAAATGTCCCTTTAGGGGCAATGAGTAGTTTAGGTTTATTAGTGTTAGTTTTTTTTGGGGGGGGGGGTTAGTGGGTGGGGGGTTTTACTGTTAGGGGGGACTTTGTTTACTTTTAATGTAAAAGAGCTGATTTCTTTAGGGCAATGCCCTACAAAAAGCCCTTTTAAGGGCTATTGGTAGTTTAGTATTAGATTAAGGGATATTTTTATTTTGGGGGGGATTTTTTATTTTTATAGGGGTATTAGTTTAGGTTTAATTTTATTATTTTGGATAGTTTTGTTTATTTTTTTCAGTATTTTTACTTTTTTATTTTTTGTAGCTTGGGGGGGTTACATTTTTAACACATAGACTGCCCTCTGGGCAGGCTTATCAACTAGTCTTTTGATAAAAGAGATGTTCAATGCAGTAAAATGTGAAAATGTCCCAAAATATTAAATATATTGAAATGTGAAACTTTTAAAATTCCTGTGCCACCCTCTCATTACCACCAACACTATAATAATCTCTTCTCTGCCACAACAACTTTCTAATTCACTTCCATAATCAAAATATGAGCAATCTTTTTATGTGCACACTTTCTGAGGTGCCAGCTCCTTCTGAGCATGGGCAAGAATTCACAGTAAATACGTATATGAATTTTGTGATTGGTTGATGGCGGTCATATGACACAGGGGGAAGAAACATTGAACTAACTTTAAAATTTGTCAGAAAAATAAAAAATATACTGCTCCTCTAGAGTGTTCAGTTCTGACATTAAACCTTATTTAATTACGGATTTAATTGATCAAGACAATGCAGGAATCTTAGAGTAGAGAAGGGGGAGCCTTATAGGGATTTCATATAGGAGATCTTGGATTAATGCAGAACAAGGATCCTGGAAGTTTAGAGGATTTATGGTTGGGTTAAATTTGATGGAGGAAGGTTAATTCATTTAGTGTGATTAAGTTTATAAGTAAATTAGTTTATTTGGCAAGTGAAGTGGAATTAATTAAAGGTACAATAAAGTAAAAAATTAACTTTCATTATTCTAAAAGAGTATGTGATTTTAAACAACTTTCCAATTTAGTTATATTATCAAGTTTGTGCTGTTCTCTTTGTATGCTTTGTTGAAGAGTATGTAGGCTCCGGAGCAGCAGTGCAGTGCAGTGCAGTGCAGAGCAGCATCCAGTAGTGCACCATAGCTCCTGACATTTGTACTGCTGCTCACGATAGCAAGAGAACAAAGCAAATGTGACAATAGAAATAAATATGAAAGCTGTTTAAAAATGCATGCTCTTTCTGAATCATGAAACATCAATTTTAACTTTACAGTTGCTTTAAAGGGACAGTATACACCTATTTGCATATAACTGCATGTAATAGACACTACTATAAAGAAGAATATGCACAGATACTGATATAAAAATCCAGTATAAAACCTTTTAAAAACTTACTTAGAAGCTCCCAGTTTAGCTCTGTTGTCGATGAGTTTAGACTGAGACACCCAGTTTAATGGGCTGAGGAAGCAGGAAGAGAAATTCCCCTCCCCTGCATATGAAAAGACTCATTAGACAAAAAGGAGCAAGCTTGTATCTGCAGTGTATACATCAGTATACATCTAAATCGTTGGGGCTTGATTAGGAGTCTGAGGAGCCTATTTAACAAAGGTCTGTCGGACCTGATCCGACAGTGCGGATCAGGTCCGACAGACCTCGCTGAATGCGGAGAGCAATACGCTCTCCGTATTCAGCATTGCTCCAGCAGCTCTTGTGAGCTGCTGGTGCAACGCCGCCCCCTGCAGATTCGCAGCCAATCGGCCGCCAGCAGGGGGTACCAATCAACCCGATCGTACTCGATCGGGTTGAATTGCGGCGATGTCTGTCCGCCTGCTCAGAGCAGGCGGACAGATTATGGAGCATCGGTCTTTAGACCGCTGCTTCATAACTGGTGTTTCTGGCGAGCCGGAGCTCGATAAATGGGCCCCTGAAAATCAGCACAATGTTATTTAAAAATAAGCAAAACTATATTTTTTTACAAAAACACTCCTAGATGGGCTACAACTAACATTTATGTAAAGAAAAATTTAATTTACAATGTCCCTTTCAGATAGGAGATTTTGCAGAGGGGAGATTCAAGCAATAGGCGGTATTAATTAAAAAGGAGGGTCTTGCATTGTGGGAAATCTGCTGGAATTCTTCATATTAGCCAGCAGAAATATTATTTTTAATCTAAGCTGCCACAGGGAACAATTTCTTATTATTACACGTACTGATGTCTTCTTATGTTAGAAAAAATTAGATTAACGAAAACAGTTATTACATGTATACATACAAAGTATACAAACATAATATTTCATTACAAATTATAAATATGATATCTTAAAGGGACAGTCAACATTCTTATTAACGTTACATAATGTTACATAATTCTGCAGTATGTGCTTCCGTGCTGGGTAAAGAACGTTGACGGCCCTTTAATTCTCTTTAAAAAAAAAGTCATCATAATGTTTCATTGTTATTTTACTGACATAAAAATAATAAAACAAAATACAAATACTCTTACCCCATTGCATGAATGATAATTAGTAATAACTAAATATGCCAGTTATCATTATTAGCTACTATGTGCAAATATATAATTTTACTTTCTATATATTGTTTGAAACTAAATCATATTTCTTGACTTTCCATAGTTGTTGCTTTGAATATAAAAATGAACATAAGCTTAAAAAAACAAAAAAATATTTCATGATTCAGATAGAGAATACAATTTTAAACAAGTTTTCAATTAACTTCTATTATTTAATTTGCTTTCTTCTCTTGTTATCCTTTGCTGAAATGTTTATCTAGGCAAGCTCAGGAGCAGCACAGAACCTAGGTTCTAGCTGTTGATTGGTGGCTGCATATATATGTTGATTGTGATTGGCTCACACGTGTTCAGTTAGAAACCATTAGTGCATTGCTTCTCCTTCAACAAATTATGCCAAGAGAATAAAACAAATTAGATAAGAGAAGTAAATTAGAAAGTTGTTTAAAATTATATTCGCTATCTGAATCATGAAAGAAAAAATTTGGGTTTTATGTCCCTTTAACTTGTATCAACTACAGTTTGCTCCATTAAAGGGACGTGAAATCCAAAATGTATCTTTCAATATTCAGACCATCATACAAAATTGGGCTTCATGCAAACTTTACGTCGGACAGATATAAAATAATTTATTCCTCTCCATGCTGAAAAAAGTCTTAATGATATTATCCTAAAACTCAGTAATATTATTTAGCCCCATTGGCTTTAGAGTTTGCGTTTTACAAAGCCGA